>NC_091476.1:149604410-149921598 GCF_036971445.1 Narcine bancroftii
ATTTTAAGGGGACATTGAGTGTGGTTTTGTATTTCACAACCTGCAGTGTTGATGGGCGTGAATCTTGGATTTGTAATGTCACAATCAGAAGTAATAGGTCAGAGTACAATGCATAATTTCTAATGCATATAGTTCAATGAGTTTCTATTCCAGGAGTCTGTACAGGAATTGCCCGGTCCATCAGAAGATGAACCACACTCTGTCCTTATCCTTTCCACAGAAAATGCTAGGAACATTCACAGGCAAGGAGGAAAAATAGAGGGTTATGGGGTAGGGAGGGTTTAGTACTTTTTTAAAAGAATGTACTGCTCAGCACAACATTGACGGGCTGAAGGGCCTGTACTATGCATGTGTGCCTACATGCACACAAGTGACACATGCCAAAACCTGGAAAAGCCTGATAAGAGCTAGGATTTCCTTTTAATTTGGTGTTTGGTTTAAACAGAGCAAAAAGGACTTGTGGTTCCTTGTCCTCACAGCAGTGCTGCGTGCCTATCAGTGGTAGTGAATGATTTTAATGGAGCTTCCAGGGTTATGGAAACGCTAGGAACTAATTGAAAATAACAGTAGAGATCCCTGGCCTTTTATGTGCTTGCCAATTTTGTCAGTGGTGATCCCTGAATGTTTAAATGAAACAAATCTCGTTTTAAATGCTTGGTTGGTGCTTCTGGGAACAAAAAAGGAAAATGTAGGTTTTGTACAGATTTTTGATAGACTGGTTACTTGCATTCACTGCCTCCAAATCCAGCAGATTTTATGGTATTTAAATGTACAACCTTAGCATCTCATTCAAATAGACATTAGCGGAGTTCTGTTCATCTCGTTAAGCAAGGTATGTCAGTACCTAAAACGGAGAAGTGAATGTTTTACTTCTTGTGTTGAATAAACTTAGATTGCATTCTATTTGTTAACCATGTGCAGTTATAGAGAATGAAGAAGTGGACAAGCACTTTACAAGCCCCTGCATCTTGAATTCTTACATCCAACATTGAGAGACAATCTTTATCCTGGTAGGTAGGTTGGGTTGAATTGAAACTCAGAATTCACTTAATAACTGAAGCACCACCTCCCTTGACATAGAACATAGAAATCTACAGCACAGTACAGGCCCTTTGGCCCACAGTGAGGTACTGACCCTATAACCTATTCGAACAACTACATAGAATTTTCTGACTGCATAACTCTTCATTTTTCTCAATTCCATGTAGCTGATTGCTGGGTTTGATGACAAACCAGGCTGCAATGGTCATATTTAACCCTGAAATGAGCTTAGGACCAGATGTCCACCCCATCACTTCCACCTCAATAAGTACTGATAATCCTCCATTTCACTGATACAAATTATGCATGATTAGATGCTTGGTAAGTGGCCCTGGGGTGGTGGCTGATGGTGAAAGAAAATAATTTATATGTCACTGGTTCCAAACCTGGCAGATATTATGCCTCATGTCTATAAGCATTTATGATTTGTTACAGACATTTATTTACCCAATTCATATCCATCTTAGCTAATACGCTGCTGTAATGTATCTCTGCCTGTATCATTCGTACTGTTGCTGCACCGTTCCAACACAGTTCTGATTGGTCTCTTTCTGCACTTAAATAACTCGTGATCTCATGCCTGTTTCCAAACTTTCACCAGGTCTTCTTCACCCACGACTTTATGCTTGCTACCCACACTGACTCCTGCTTAAGAAAGCCCTCTGCAAATTCCTTACCCCTTGCTATTCCTCAACCTCCTGCAATTTCTGAAATCATTCAATTCTGGCCCCTTGAACAGCTTCTGCCAAGGCCCAAGGTTCAGGAACTCCCTCTCCGAAACCCCTTGCTTCCTTCTCTCCTTCCTCCTCCAAAACCTGCTTCAAGCCATTGACATTTATTATTAGGTTACCTTTACATTTTTCTGATAACCCTCTTGTGAAGTGCTTTGGGATGTTTTCATTAGTGGTAGTTTAGAAATGCAGAAGTAAGACATGAAAATCTGTGGAAACCATGGTTGAAGTAAAAACAATGCTGGAGAAACTCAGCAAATCAAACAGAGTACTTTATACAGCAAAGGTGAAAATACATAATCGACATTTCGCGCTAGAGCCCTTCATCAAGTTATGGAAAAATGTCGGCAGGCATGCGAACATCTCTCCTCCCCTTAACCGCTACTGTCCTCTTTCTCCCTTCTTCACCCATCACCTCCTGCCTTTGTGACCACACCTCCCTCCCACTCTTCTGTTGGGATACCTGGCGACATTTTTCCATACCTTAATGAAGGGCACAAGCCTGAAGCTTTGGTTATATATTTTTACCTTTGCAATATAAAGGACACAGTTTGACCTGGTGTGTATATAAATATAGGTTTTCTTCAAGAAAGAAGCAGGTTTGACAGATTTCAAGGTACTAATGTAATTCTGGGGCAAAAATACAGTCTGGTCATCATTTAAGATTCAAGATTCCAGTTATTATATACACAAAAATATTCCATTTGTCCACCCTAAAAAGGCACACAAAGAGTGCTATTAAATGTAGTGCCACTATTAAAACAAGAAGCAAAAGGGAGTGAGTCCCTTCAGAGACATGAGTGTCTGTGGATTCCATTTCCTCCTTCCACACTCTGTCACAACATATAACATAATGTAAAATCCTTTGAACAGATCAATGCCTTATAATCAACCCCAATTGTTGAGATATTATCTTAGATATCCATACAGCAAATGTAAAAACACAAGCTGGATTTTGACAAAAGGTATTTTTCTGACTTTTGAAAGAAAAAGTTGCTTTAAAAACAGATGATAGCAGGAGCAAGAGTGATGGGCAAGCAGATTGGATTTTTGTTACAGGCACTTGACGGTGGAATAAATCAGCTCTGCCTTCACTGCAGTGATGACCGGAGTTTAGAAATAGATTTCTTTTGTTACACTTAATTAGTTCCGAGCATTGGTAACATACATCAACTGAGCTGAACCATGAATCAAATAGACAGCACCTATCTGCTTGTTCCCAACTGCTGTGCCTACTCAACTAAGCACAAATGATTGTCAATCTTCCCCACAAATTTCTGGAAAGAAAAACTGCATTCTGTACGTGTGCAAACAGCTTTAATTTTCACTTCTGATTACTTTTTTATGATGTGTATGAGTTGATGGGTCAGACGGCAGTTAATAATTCTAAGTCACTTTTAGTGAAATATGGCCTTACCATTCTATAAATTGCAACAAGCTTCAACCTGTTCTATTATTTAACAGGCTTGCACTGGATTGCACTGGTGTTGGCTAAAGCTTGCCACTGCAGAAGGATTTGGTTGGAATGCAAATGGTACTGGCTTTCCCATTCAGATCCCCCAATGTTATTTGTAGTAAAAGATATCACCCGGATCCTGGACAGCACCATGGTTTCAGTGGCAGCTCTCCAATACCCCAACTTCCAATTTCTTATTGATGGTTTCCAGACTTTCTGTTGAATTGTGAAAGGAGAGAGAAGGGAAAAGAGAGAAATAAGAAAATGAAAGTAGACAATTCGGGAATGATGGGAGAAAGAAACAGAGTGAGAAATAGCAAATAAGGAACAGATGTCATGAGAGGGAAAAGAGAAGACAAGCAATAACAAGCAAAGATGAAGAGAGAGATTTTATGGAGTGCATTTCCAAGTGCATATACCATTGAATTTAGCAGTGTAACTCCATGAATAAAAGGTGTTTGGATGCTTGGGCTTGTATATCCATCAGCTTCCATGTCAGAATTACTTCTGAGGCTTTTTGAAGTTCAAAGATGTAAAGCTGAGAATAATTGTGAGGTTTTCTGTATTGTTCAGATATCACACCTGCGCCAGTAGAACAGAGAAGGCTATGAGGAGATCCTTTATGAAGGTGAAGAAAATCACAATAAACGTGTCATGCCAGTAGATTATCATTATTTATAGGAAATGATATCATCTATACCACACCATCAACTTGCATTTATATAGTCAATTCAACATAGAAATTCAGCCCAAGATATTTTGTGGGAGTATAATCACCTACGGCTCCTAGAACGCTTCCACCAGCGTTGTCTCCGCTCCATCCTCAACATCCATTGGAGCGCTTTCATCCCTTACGTCGAAGTACTCGAGATGGCAGAGGTCGACAGCATCGAGTCCACGCTGCTGAAGATCCAGCTGCGCTGGGTGGGTCACATCTCCAGAATGGAGGACCATCGCCTTCCCAAGATCGTGTTATATGACGAGCTCTCCACTGGCCACCGTGACAGAGGTGCACCAAAGAAAAGGTACAAGGACTGCCTAAAGAAATCTCTTGGTGCCTGCCCCATTGACCACCGCCAGTGGGCTGATATCACCTCAAACCGTGCATCTTGGCGCCTCACAATTTGGTGGGCAGCAACCTCCTTTGAAGAAGACCGCAGAGCCCACCTCACTGACAAAAGGCAAAGGAGGAAAAACCCAACACCCAACCCCAACCCACCAATTTTCCCCTGCAACCGCTGCAACCGTGTCTGCCTGTCCCGCATCGGACTGGTCAGCCACAAACGAGCCTGCAGCTGACGTGGACTTTTACCCCCTCCATAAATCTTCGTTCGCGAAGCCAAGCCAAAGAAAGAATCATATGTAAGTTGACACCGAGACGCAGAGATACTGAGGCATCATAGTCAAAGAGCTTGGTCTGAAGCAGCTCTTTAGAGTAGTTTAGAGTTAGACAGCAGAGGATGTTTGGGGAAAGAATTCCAGATCTCCTAATTCTATTTGCATGAAGGCACAAACCACTAATGCAGGGAGGTGGGAAGTCAGATATGCACCGAGGATTGGTCTGAACGAATGCAAGTCATGAGGTTTGTAAGGAGTTACAGAGGCAGGGAGAGGCACAAAAGGTTCCGAAAACAAAGAGAAGGATTTTAAAAGTGCTGGACTGAAAGCTGGAATGGGTGAGCAAAAGCAGGCAGTTTTGAGTAAGCAGGACATGGCAGGGATGGAACATGTCTGTGGACCTTTGGATTAGTAGCTCTGTTGAGTCTGACAGTGGGAGCTATTTGACGCAATGCGATGGCAGGTTATTGCTTGGAGGCATTCTCTAGGTACCCTGTCACATTTCTCTTGGCCTGTTAAACAAAATGAACGTGACATTTCCACTATGGATTTGGGGAACTACACATGGGAGTAACCGATGTGTATGTGTGAATTCACATGTGTCACATTTCTCTTGGCCTGTTAAACAAAATGAACGTGACATTTCCACTATGGATTTGGGGAACTACACATGGGAGTAACCGATGTGTATGTGTGAATTCACATGTGTCACATTTCTCTTGGCCTGTTAAACAAAATGAACGTGACATTTCCACTATGGATTTGGGGAACTACACATGGGAGTAACCGATGTGTATGTGTGAATTCACATGTGTCACATTTCTCTTGGCCTGTTAAACAAAATGAACGTGACATTTCCACTATGGATTTGGGGAACTACACATGGGAGTAACCGATGTGTATGTGTGAATTCACATGTGTTATTTCCCTTTGCCTCCAAAACTTTATTGAGCTGTCACTTTTCATTTCAACTCCAGCTCCTGTGAACAGCAAAAGAATCTGTTGCTATTTTACATCATAAAAAAGGTGAAATTGTTCTCCAGGTGCAGAGAAAGCAAACATATAGAACACTAAGAGGGGGTTTGATCAACATTGATGAATTATTTCACTGGCAAAAAGATTGGTAAACATAAGGCTTAGATTTGGTTCATGAACAAATGAACCAAGGGTAGAAGTGTATTTTTTTCCCCCAATGCAATGAGTTCCTGACATCTCCAATCTGAGATGGCAGTGGAAACAGATTGAAGATTCATTTTGAGAAGAAACATTGGAAAGGCAAAGAAGGAAGAGCAGGTGAATTTGGGACTATTTACTGCAGCCATTTTGGCTATGGCCTCCTTAGGACTTTGCTCAAAGTTTATGAGGCCCCTTCCCTGTGAAGCAGTGAAGTTGAGCTGGTTTCTTCTGTTCCTCTCTCCTACCGACGACATAAATAAGACTTAAAAAAAAAATGATTTCAGACCGTGACCCACCCTTAAAAGCACTGTGCCACACACACCCCCTCCACCCCCGGGGGTGGAGTGGAGATCACATGACCCCCATTGAGAATGGCTGAAAAAGAAAACACCACCCAAGACTCAAAATGGGTACTGGGGTTTCAAGCTTTTCATCATTCCTTTTGCAAATAATCCACGTACTCAGCCAAGGGGAGCCTGCAGGTAATTGCTCTGAAGGAGCAATCATTTGGCATTCCTTCAAAGTCCACATATGGGTCAGTTCCAATGTACTTGCCCACCAGTCTCTCGAGGTGACAGAACAAGATGGTTTTCAGATCATCACACTCAGTGAAACATTCACACAGCTGGCCTATATGTGATAACCCAGTGATTTACTCCCCTGCTGTTAACGCTACAATTATGCATAAAACGCTTAAAGTTTGAGCTGATGGTTTATTTCCATTTTAATTAGTATGATGAATGCCGCATTTCGTCACTAAATGTGTAAATCAGTTTTATGTCAAGATTTAAACCAGTTTACACAATTGCAACCAGCAGAAATGTGTGAATCTAAATTGCTTCTTTAATTCCAGACAATAAATTTTGTACGCTTGGCCTTTAAAGGGAGGGGCCCCTGACTGCTTCAAATATTCCAGCTTTGTTCCATTATCCATCTGCGGACTACCCTCCCTGTGGAGAGGAGAGCGACGCCGGCATCATAAGGCAGCTTTTAGATTGCACGCCTGCTGTTTGGGATTAAAACAACTCTGTGTCATAAGCAGGATGATCCATTATCTGAACATTGCAGTTCTTCCTGGTTCCACCTCTTCTCACCAGTCTGCCTGATTTAGCCATGCAGCCTGCTGTTTGGGGAGGGAGGTTCCCCACTTGGCCTTAGATAACCCGAGTTTGACAGGCTGTTCTCTTAGAAGAACCCTTCTCCATTAACAATGGCGTGAAGCAAGGCTGTGTTCTCGCACCAACCCTCTTTTCAATCTTCTTCAGCATGATGCTGAACCAAGCCATGAAAGACCCCAACAATGAAGACGCTGTTTACATCCGGTACCGCACGGATGGAAGTCTCTTCAATCTGAGGCGCCTGCAAGCTCACACCAAGACACAAGAGAAACTTGTCCGTGAACTACTCTTTGCAGATGATGCCGCTTTAGTTGCCCATTCAGAGCCAGCTCTTCAGCGCTTGACGTCCTGCTTTGCGGAAACTGCCAAAATGTTTGGCCTGGAAGTCAGCCTGAAGAAAACTGAGGTCCTCCATCAGCCAGCTCCCCACCATGACTACCAGCCCCCCCACATCTCCATCGGGCACACAAAACTCAAAACGGTCAACCAGTTTACCTATCTCGGCTGCACCATTTCATCAGATGCAAGGATCGACAATGAGATAGACAACAGACTCGCCAAGGCAAATAGCGCCTTTGGAAGACTACACAAAAGAGTCTGGAAAAACAACCAACTGAAAAACCTCACAAAGATAAGCGTATACAGAGCCGTTGTCATACCCACACTCCTGTTCGGCTCCGAATCATGGGTCCTCTACCGGCACCACCTACGGCTCCTAGAACGCTTCCACCAGCGTTGTCTCCGCTCCATCCTCAACATCCATTGGAGCGCTCACACCCCTAACGTCGAGGTACTCGAGATGGCAGAGGTCGACAGCATCGAGTCCACGCTGCTGAAGATCCAGCTGCGCTGGATGGGTCACGTCTCCAGAATGGAGGACCATCGCCTTCCCAAGATCGTATTATATGGCGAGCTCTCCACTGGCCACCGTGACAGAGGTGCACCAAAGAAAAGGTACAAGGACTGCCTAAAGAAATCTCTTGGTGCCTGCCACATTGACCACCGCCAGTGGGCTGATAACGCCTCAAACCGTGCATCTTGGCGCCTCACAGTTTGGCGGGCAGCAGCCTCCTTTGAAGAAGACCGCAGAGCCCACCTCACTGACAAAAGGCAAAGGAGGAAAAACCCAACACCCAACCCCAACCAACCAATTTTCCCTTGCAACCGCTGCAATCGTGTCTGCCTGTCCCGCATCGGACTGGTCAGCCACAAACGAGCCTGCAGCTGACGTGGACTTTTTACCCCCTCCATAAATCTTCGTCCGCGAAGCCAAGCCAAAGAAAAGAAATAAGCAGTGACTGTGCAGCTTGACTTCCTCGGGTGAGGAAGTGCTAGCAACCGACCAGCTCAGGGAGGGAGACTCCCCTCTGAAGTCAGATTCTGCATTTTAATGCTTTCCCACATGCAGGGGGAAATGTAAAATATCCATTGCAGGTGGGCAGTTGACAGACGCAGCAGCAAAAGGGGAGGGTGGGGGTTTGGCTATTTTGAGAAGGGATGCTTTAAGAAGGAAATGCTGTTGGTAGGTCAAAGAGAACACAACGTCACTCACATATATATGCATATTTCAATAATATGTACAAATGTACATTTATGAATTTATCCACACAGACATAAATACACGTATGATCCATGAGCAGCCTGGTAAGGGAACTGCTCCAAACAAGACTTCAAGATGCTGCATAAAGTTGTAGACAGAACTCAGGCCATCACACAGACCATTTTCCCCTCCCCAGTTGACTCCATCTTCACCTCCTGCTATCTAAAAATAACTGGCAACACATTACAGGACCCATCTCACCCTCTTCACAGCTTGAAAACATATAGCCCCAGATTAAGGACAGTTTCTTTCCTGTTCTTATCAGGCTCTTAAATGGACTTCTCACTCCCAAACTAAGACACCCCTGCACCACTTAACAATACTTTTCTCCATATTCTGAACATTATCTTTGTAAAACGACACCCTGCACTTCTGTTTTATTATTACATGACTTTCTTCTCTTAGTAAGTATGGGTTGATTGGTCTGGATGGCACACAAAACAAAGCTTTTCTCTGCATCTTTCTACATGTGGCAAGAAACAATGTAATTCAAAACCTACTCACCAATGCTCATTTTGGGCTTTGCCAGGATCATATGGGCCCAGATTACATTCGTACCTTCTTTGTATCACAATCATTTCACCAATGACTACCAAAATGTTGTTATAAAGGAAAATAAACTTTTATTTAATTAAGTACTTAATATTCAGAAGATATGTTTTTTCTAACCTCAGTTCATTTGCTCTTGCAACATCTCTAAAAACTTTCTGGAACAAATGCAAGCACTAAGCCTATTTATGCAGTCTTACTGACCCCTGCCACAATGTTGACTGAACTATTGTCATAAATCTCCTTACATCTTTCTCCTGGGGGGGGGGGGAAGAAATAATGCAGATTTCACTGTTTAGCTGAAACAAATATGGAATCTCAACAGGTGCTGTAAAAGCACATAGATCTGGCTGTGCTTTTCTCTCCTTGCAGAAACTGGCATTGGCCCCTTGGGATGCACCGTTGTTACTTCAGTTCTCGTATCTTACTCTGGGGATTGTGCGTCTCTCTTTCAATTAACTGAAGCTGTCGTAGGAACTTGCTATCGGAAGTGGTGAATGCATCAATGATTTTTTGCTTCTGTGCAGGACGGGTAACGAACCCTTCACTGGTGCACCCTTCCACGCCAACAAATGTAAACATTCAAAGTTACGGAATTCCTTGCATTTCCTGAAAAGTTCTCAAGGGGGTTTACAAAGTTCTCAACTTTTCCACTTTGTGCTTACAAAGATAGTAATCTCAGCTTCCAAAAACCTCACTTCTTTGTAACTATGCAATTTCTGCAGACTTAAATTATAGCTCAATATCAGTAACTGAGAAGCCTTGATTTCCAAATCGAAAGACAGACCATTTAAGTACTCGTGGCAACATTGTAACAATAATCAAATGGAAATTGAGGATAACTCACGACAAGCCTTAGTCCACAGTTGTGTCACAGTGTGGTGCTGAAATAAAGTTTCTTTACTTGCCATACTTGGATGTGCCAAATATATAACGCTTTGAAATGTGCTGTTTAAATTAGGCCATTAGAGACAATCACTGCTCCTTTCACACTTGCATCCTACTAAGTTGGCCATTCAGTGTCCTGGAATAGGATCACTCTTCACACTTGCAAGGAGCCATCCCTGAGGTTAGGACTGTTCTACCTTCTACCAGTGACATCATGACACATTGAGTGATGGTGGACCTGCCCTAAATCCTGTTCAAAGTATTATATTATGCTTGAACAAAATTAATCATGCCCAGTTATAACACGATTGAGCTTTATGTACAGCACAGTATGAGCCCTTCAGCCCCTGTTGTTGTTGTTTTGCCAACTTATATAAACCTTTATAAGGGACCACGGGAAAGAGGTAGCAATAAATAGCAATAGCGGACATTTTTTTTAAACAGGGTGGGAAAGTTGCTAATGCTATAGTGCGCAATTTATATAGCATGGGAAAGTTGGTAGCACTATCACGTACAATTTATAAATATCATGGAAAAAAGAGATGACAGACCTGCCCTCCCAGAATTCCATGCAGTAGAGAAAGAGCTGTATGCCCAGCTGCATGCAATAGCATTCATAGATGGGTTTCTCTGCTGCATGGCATTCTGGGAAGTCAGGTCCACCATTGATTTTTCCTATGATCTTTATAAATTGTGGGCTGTAGCACTACCAACTTTCCCATGCTTCATTTTAATCTCTTTTTCCCTCATGTTCCTGCACTCATGCAAAAACTTGGGTCATTTCAATCCCACAATGCAATTACCCGTTTCACACTTACATAATTGCGGCGCTAGTGTCTGCAGATGTCGGGGATTGTACAAGAGGTCAAGGGCGTCAATCCCCAGTGTGAAATGACGTCATCTGATGCTGGTGTTCAACTGAGTTTGCTTTCATATGAGGCATTTTAAAGGCCAATTCAAGTGTAAAAGGGGCTTCAGACAATATTCTGTGCCAACATGTGTCAAGTGAGAAACTGGTACACTAAAAACATTATAAAAACTGGAAATAAAAAAATAAAATATTGGGTAAATGTACAGTGTATGCAAGTTTGCTTGGCAGAGGCAAGCTCTGGTTGTGAACCTGGCACAAGATTCTGCAGGAAGTCCAGTTATTGCAGTGTTTTTCCCTGAGGACCAAGGACATTAGCTTGATCAAGATCCCTTGACATTTATGAAGAGAAAAAGAAAACAATCCAGATTGATGATCGTAATGTGAAATTATTAAAATCAGTATGTCTTGAGTGCTACAATATGCCAGTTAGAACAATGGTTCCCAACCTTTTTCTTTCCCACTCACATACCACTTTAAGTAATTTCCATGCCATTGGTGCTCTGTGACTAGTAAGGGATGGCTTAAGGTGGTATGTGGGTGGGAAGGAAAAGTTGAGAATCATTGCTACTGAAATATTTCGCTTGAGAAAAATTGTCATTGGCCCATTTCCTTTGGAGTTATGAAACTGCGCATATAATGAGTCAATTAGGTATGATTAAAACAGTGGTTTTCAAACGTTTTCTTTCCTTAAGCAATCTCTCACTAATCACAGAGCACTGATGGCAAAGGGAATACTTAAAGTGGTAGGTGAGTGGAAATAAAACGGTTGAGAAGCACAGAATTAGAAGATGTGATGTGGTTCTTCAACCCTATCCCAGTGTCACAGGAACAGTCCACAATGACAGAGTGGGATGGAGAATCAATGGCAGACAACAAGGCCAACCACAGGCATTCTGCCAATGTAACTCGATCTTCTTTTGGGTTCTAATTTGCTTCACCTGGAAGCATGTTTTGGTCCCTAGATAGTGGGAAAGGAGGAAATAAAATGGCATTTACTTCCTTTAAATGGTAAAGTGCAGTAAGATGGGGGGTGGGGGGGGGGGGGGCTGGAAGAGAGTTCGTGAAAAGTAGCAGAAACCACTGTCTTTACAAAAAAAAACATTTCCTTCTTGGTTGATTCTGGTTGAGATGGTGAAGACAATATTCAGACACCTCTGATTTGTCCCATTGACATTTGAGCTGAAGAACAACTCAGAACTGTTTCATTTGTACCTTCATGATTAACTGTTGCCAGGCCGTGTTTCCAACTGGAAGTGTTTCACAGTCATTAATTTCTTGCAGGAAACACTCACAGGAAACAACATCTGGCAGGTAGGCTGTAATCAATGATTGGCCAACACATCATTTTGACTTGTTTAGACAATACTTTAAAAGAAAACCGTACTCTGAATACCATTCTCAAAAATCTCTCCGGTGTATAATTTCCTGAATTGAAAACCACTTATTCCTCCAGTTGATGATCAGTTTCAACATTCACTCTATCTTGTCCATGTTACAGGAATCAGAATCAGTTCTTATTATGAACATGTGTCGCAAAGTTTGTTGTTTTACAGAAGCAGTAGTGTGAATTACGGATGCAAAAATTGGTATAAATCACATTTCTGTAGAAATACTGTTTAAAAATAAATAATTAGTGCAAAAGAAGAGAAAAAAAAAGTAAAATAATGTTTGTGGTTCATGGCCCATTCAGAAATCTGATGGCAGAGGGTAAGAAGCTGTTTGTTTGTAACTTGGGTATTCATCTTCAGGTTTCTGCACCTCCTTCCTGATGGGGACAGTGAGAAGAGGGCATGGCCTGGGTGGTGAGGGCCCTTGATAATAGATGCTGCTTCCTTGAGACACCACCACTCAAAGATGTCCTCAGTTGAGTGAAGCCTGATGCAGGCCAAGTTCACAACCCTCTGGCCTTTTCTTGCCTTGTGCATTGGCACCTCCATATCAGACTGTGATGCAACCAGTCAATACTCTCCATGCTACACCTGTAGAATACCCACTGGTGAGCTGTCTTTATGATTGTACTGCAGGAAGTGCAAAACTTGACCCTACAAGTCCCTCCCTCACCTCCACTCAGAGCCACAAACAAATCTTCAGTAGCGGGTGAGCTGACATGTTGATGAAGTAAAATGTCAACTGATCATTTCCATCCATGTCTGCTGTTGTCACTGTTGTTCCTCGTTTCTCATTAATGCCTCATTTCCACTTTTTGTGATGCTGATTCCTTCCCACAAGCATTTGTCTGCAAAATGATTGCTCCTTTGCACTTGTTAGACAGACAGGTACCAGGCCCTTTGGGCCCACGAGCCTGTGCCGCGCGGTACCAGGCCCTTTGGGCCCACGAGCCTGTGCCGCGCGGTACCAGGCCCTTTGGGCCCACGAGCCTGTGCCGCGCGGTACCAGGCCCTTTGGGCCCACGAGCCTGTGCCGCGCGGTACCAGGCCCTTTGGGCCCACGAGCCTGTGCCGCGCGGTACCAGGCCCTTTGGGCCCACGAGCCTGTGCCGCGCGGTACCAGGCCCTTTGGGCCCACGAGCCTGTGCTGTCCAATGATACCCAATTGATCTACAACCCCCATACAATTTTGAAGGGTGGGAGGACACTGGAACACCCTGAGGAAGCCCAGGCAGACAGTAGAAAGTCTATTCTGACAGCGCCAGATGCACTAATCGCTATGCTAACGATTACAATTATACCAAAGGCAAAAGCAATGACACCAAATTATACTGTGCCACAATTTTCTCATGTGAAATACATGGTTCCTCCCACAGTTCCAACAATGAATTCTTTGAGTTGCTTCTGCCAAAACTGGAAGCTTTTTCCTTTCACCTGACAGAGTTCTTTGAGTTTATATTCTGCCCTCTCATTCTCTTGTCGACTCACTGATGACTAACTTGTACCATTTGTCTTTTCTCCAAGGACAGGCTGGTTTCTTTCTTGGATCCTAGACTATGCAATTCCAAATGCAAGGCTGTCTTTGAATTTTTCTTCCTGCCCCCTTCAGTGAGTTTTCACAAACATTTTCTGTTCAATTTATGTTTCTCAAAGGAATTTCCTTTCTGTGGTTGGCAGGACTGAAATTTCTCACCTATAACCTTGTATCTATTACTCTCTTTAACTCAGTGTGTCGAAGTAAAATAAGCTTCATATGCGTCCATTCTCTCACAATAATACACACATGAAACAGGAGTAGGATTAGACCATCTGTTCCTCCATTCAATAATAACATGGCCAATCTGGCCATGTTCTCAGCTCCATCTATGTGCTTTTTTTCCCTCATAACCCTCAATTCCCCAAACTAGGCAAAAATCTATCTAACTCGGTCTCAAATATATCTAATGAGGCAGACTCCACTGCCTCCTTGGGCAGAGGGTTCCACAGTTTCACAACTTGATGGGAAAAACTGTTCCTTTTCATCCCCTTCCTAAAGTTACTCCCCCAAATCTTTAGACAATGTACCTTAGTTCTAGTCTCAAAGTGACTAATCATGGTTAAGGAGCAGAATTCTGAAGGTGAGAACATAATGATCACCCTTCATGTTATTCGGGTGTGTGGAACGTCAAGGGATCTTGATCAAGCTAATGTCCTTGGTCCTCAGGGAAAAACACTGCAATAACTGGACTTCCTGCAGAATCTTGTGCCAGGTTCACAACCAGAGCTTGCCTCTGCCAAGCAAACTATACATTTACCCAATATTCTTCAAGAACCATCTACGGTGGAGCATTTCTTGAACTAATTTTTCCACACAATCATGTTTCTGTGTAATATTGAGCACAGAACATAGAACACCACAACACACTATGGCCCTTCAGCCCTGAATGTTGTGCCGATCCATATATTCCTTAAAAAAAGTACTATACCCTTCCTATCTCTATTTTTCTTTCATCCATGTGCCTGTTTAAGAGTTTCTTAAATGCCTCTTATATTTCAGCCTCCACCATCATCCCTGGCAAGACATTCCAGGTACCCCCTAAACTTTCCTCCCTTCATTTTGTACACATGTTCTTTGGTGTTTGCCATTCCTGCCTGGCAAAAAAGCATTGGATGTCCACCTTATCTATGCCTATCATAATCTTGTACACCTCTATTAAATCTCCTCTCATCCTTTTTTGTTCCAAAGAGAAAACTCCCAGCTCTGCTAACCTTGCCTCATTAGACTTATTTTTCCAATCCAGACAACATCCTGGTAAATATCCTCCACCCTCTCCGTAGCTTCTAGATCCTTCCTACAATGAAGTGACCAGGACTGAATGCAACACTCCAAGTGTGGTCTCACCAGAGATTTGTAGAGTTGTAACATGAACTCTTGACCCTTGAACTCAATCTCCTTATTAACGAAACCCAACATCCCTTAGCCTTCTTAACTATCCTATCAATCTGCACTGTGACCTTGAGGGATGTATTGATTTGGGCCCCAAGGTCCCTCTGTTCATCCACACTCTTAAGTAATTGACCATTATCCCTGTACTCAGCCTTTTGGTTTGTCCTTCCAAAATGCATCACCTTAAACTTATCCAGATTGAACTCCATCTGTCAATTTTCCACCTAACTCTGTATTCTGTCCACATCCTTTTGCACCATCCATAACTCCTCCAACCTTTGTATTATTGCAAATTTACTGACCCATCCTTCCGTCTCTTCATCTAGGGAATTTATAAAAGCATGGAGGACCTTGTCAAATGCCTTATTAAAATCCATGTAGACTACATCTACCGTCTTTCTCTCATCAATTTCTTTTGTTACCTCCTCAAAAAAACTCAATTAGGCTTGTGAGACATGACCATGCTAACTACTCTATTCAAGCAACACAGCTCACTCCAAGATGCTCCCCAAAATGTGGTGAGCTTCGGATGATACAGTGAAGAGAAATAAAGCATGATGTGAGTTTGAAGGACAAGGAAATTATTAACTAAATTGCAGAAGAGATCGCAGAGCTTTTTGATGAAATTGTTGCAGAGAAGGTAGTGTAGCTCAAACTTAATCTGACATTCAGTTACACCAAGACCAATCTCAGCTCCGTTCACTTCAACCCTATTCTTGAATATTGTCTACGACATGAAAAGATGAATGTACTACTGTTGTAGCAATGTTGGGAGCAAGCCATCCTTGCTGGGACTCAATACCCCTCTGTAACTGGAACCTGGACTTCCTCACAGAAAGACCACAGACTATCCGGGTCGAAGCAGAACATCAAGCACCATTACTCTGAGTGCTGGTGCACCCTCAGGGTTGTGTGCTCAACCTGCTCCTGTTCATGCGATTGACCCACGAATGCATCGCCAGATCCAGCTCCAACAGTGTCAAGTTTGCAGATGACCCAACAGTAGTTGGGCCTCATCAGCAACAACAATGAGTCACATTATAGAGAAGAGATGGAAAATCTTGTGAAATGGTGCAAGAGTAACAACCTGAGTCTCAACATGGACAAGGAGATGGTCGTGGACTTTAGGAGGACAAGGAATGACCACCCTCCACTATACATCAATATCTCTGTAGTAGAGAGAGTGAAGAACACCAAGTTCCTTGGAGTTCACTTAACTAGTGACCTACTATGGACACTCAACATCTCCTCACTTGTCCAGAAGGCACAAAACCAACAGCACTTCCTGAAAAGACTGAATTGGGCAAGGCTACCAGCCACCATTATGTTAACGCTGTATAGGAGCTCTATCGAGAGCATCTTGGCCGGCTCCATCACAGTGCGGTACGGTTGCTGCAGAGAGATGGATCGGCCCCCTTCCACCTTGCACAGAGTTAATTTCAGCTGCTCCCGCTGGGGAAGAGATACAAGAGTATCGGAGCCAGCACCACCAGGCCGAGGAACAGCTTCTTCCCATGGGTAGTGAGAATGTTGAACACCCAGAGGAACTGTTCACACTAACCATCTGAGACTCTCATTTGTAGAGAAGAATATTTATTTATTTTTACAGATATATTTGTCCTGCCATATGTATTATTTGTTTGCATGTGTGTTATGTCTGGTTGCATGCTTATGCACAGAGGACTGGAAAACGCTGTTTCGTTGGGTTGTACTTGTCCAATCAGATGACAATAAACTGGACTTGATTGGGTTACAGGCAGCTGGTGTGAACTGTAGGTTGTCCAAAACATATGAATTTACTTCAGTTAACTCTGGTACAAGTCCATCTCTCCCAAATCCAAGGATTGCCTTCAGGAAGATTGTTGAATAAATTCTATCCATGATTTGCCCAGAATCTTTCAGTTTCAATGTTTTATTTAAAGCCATAAATTTCCCTTAAGTTAGTGAAACAATTAATGAATAGTTAGTTGCCTGAAATCCATATGTTGGGGATGAATATCACAAACTGGGCTGCTTCTCCTTCCTTTGTGAAAATACTGCAGAGTGAGCAATGCTCCTTTACAATTCGGTCTCTGTGAAGGGTTACTGTGGCGTCCGACATATCTGTGTAATGCCTGCAGGACTTTGCACAGAAAGGTCAGATAATCTAATATCACTGGAAAATGAAGGATTGGCTGTGATGGTGCAGTAGATCCCAGCTTTTATTAAAGTGAAGAATGATATTAAGGTCTACAATTTCTGCTCAGCTATTTTTGTCAGGAGGATTTCGAGCTCTGAATGTTCTTTTAATTTGACTGATGTGCCAATGGTCGGTCAGTAGAGGCAGTGCGCCGGAGACAGCAAATGGTTCAAAATTACTGATTGTTCTTTACATTGAAGCAGTTCCATCTGTTATCTCCACAAACAACCTTGAGTAATAACCTAGTAAATACTCAAAAGTGCTTGAGAAACCGAGTAGGTCCCATAGCGTCCATAGGAGGTAAAGATATATAACCAATGGTTTGGGCCTGAGCCCTTCATCAAAATGCAGGGAGGCAGATGTCAGTAATATCCTGCATCTTTTCTGATAGGACAAAGGTACAATGCTTTGAGCACAGAAGGGACAAATTCATCTGTGCCCTAAATTGGTACATTCATTTGTTTATCTTTTATGAGCTATAGAGTTGTACAACAGGCCCTTCGGCTCAACTCATCTATGTTGTCCAGTTTGGCCTTCTGGCTGTGCCTTTTTGCCTCCATTTAAATTTAAATTTTAAATTTAGACATACAGCACAGTAAAAGGCCTTTTCGGTCCACGAGCCTGTGCCACCCAATTACCCCACAACCCTCGGTACACTTTGAAGGGTGGGAGGAAACCCACCTAGACACGGGGAGAACAAACGCCTTACAGACAGCATGGGATTCAAACCCTGGCCCTTACTGCTGGTGTTGCAACAGTATTGTACTAACCTCTATGCCGGGGTGGGCAACATTGTTTTTTAAAACTCACATTCCACCTTAAGTATTCCTGATGTCACATGTGCTGTGATTAGTAAGGGATTGCATAACTTGGGAAGTTAAGGCTGAGAATCACTGCTCTAGATCCAATTGTCATTGAAATATTTTGCTTGAGAAAAATTGCCATTGGCCCATTTCCTTTGGAGTTATGAAACCGTGCACATAACGAGTCAATTAGGTACGATTAAAACAGTGGTTTTCAAACTTTTTCTTTCTACCCACTTACCACCTTAAGCAAACCCTCACTAATCACAGAGCACTTATGACATAGGGAATACTTAGAAGTGGAATACAAATTTTAATAAAAGGTTGCCAACTCTGTTCTATGTTAACCAAGCTGCCCAATTTTTATCCATATTCTTCCAACTCTTCCTGTCTGTATGTTTGTCCAAATGTCTTTATAACATCAACATTGTGCTCATTTCTACAATTTTCTCTGCCAGCTCATTCCAGATGCAGACTGACCTTGGAGTTAAAAAAGATGCTCCCTAGGTCCCTCATAAATCTCTTCTTCCTCGTTGTGACATATGCCTTCTACTTCCATAATCATCCGCCCTGGGAAAAAAGTCTGAACATTCACTCTCCATGACCATGAAGATCTTCTCAGAGATCAGATATACAATTATTTGGATAGCCAGGAAGTGATTTGGGATAGTCAACACGGGTAGGTCATGCTTAACCAATCTTGTAGAGATTTTTGAGGAGGTTACCACTCCCCTAGCTCTGGAGTTGAAGGAGGACATCACCACCTGGCCCACCCATCCCTTCTTTAACTTTGTGTTCTTGTTTTATATACTGGGTCTACTGCAAAAACACTATGGTGATCTGCATTTTCCTAAGGTGTGTCAAGACTCTCTTTTGCTTTATCTTCCATTTATCCCATTTACATTAAAACTCATAAATTTGACTTTTATCCAGAACCCCAAGATCTTTCCATTGTTTTCTCCCTCATGATACTTAACTTTTGTCCAATTTTGCTTCCATGGGCCTCCAATGCAGGCGGCTGCACTCCACATAAAACTTAAACAAACTAAAGAAGCTAAAATCAAAAAACTTAAAAAAGAAAATAAAACTCCAATACCCCTCCACTCTCCCTCAGTCACACCTTCCCCTTCCCGGCACCCATACTCATGCAACTGGTGCCAATTACCTGCTTCTCAAGCGTGCCCTACGCACTCATTTACCTACTACTCTACTCCTCCCCCACTTACTGAGCACCCCTAAATGAACTTTAACATCAATATCTTAACAATACATAGCCAATCCCCTCCATTTTCTTATCATACACAATATATACAGCCCCACAATCCATTATTTTCTTCCCCAGTCCTCATTACCTTTAGTCCCTGAGGATATCCCATTTTTGGCATATTTCATCGCCTCCCTTGTGACCATAAAGAATTTCTTATCCCCTCCTGGCCTTGCTATTTTTAAGATAGACGAGGGTGTATTCTATTCCTTTTGTCTCAACACCTTTTTTTTACTGTATCAAATTCTTTTCTGCACTTAAGAAAAGCGCAGTGCTAATATTAGGGAAAAAGAATACCTTATCCCCATCCTACACCACTGCCCCCCACCCCCCCAACCTTCACTCCCTCTGCCGTTGCCTGTAAATTTTTTTCCCTGTCCTGGTAGTGAAGGAGTTTGACCAGGACTGAGCAGGGCCTTTGACCTGGAGCCAAGCAGGGGATTAGAGACCGGTGGCCTCTCTCTATATCCAAATTGCCAATTTTGTCCCTTCCAAGGAGCTCCAGTATCCACTTTTTGAACTCCCAAATTCTACCTTATCCCTCTCCCATGCAATCCACTTGCTCTCCCTTCTTTCCAATCTCTCCTCCACTCATCCCATTCTCTCCTTCACCATTGTAACTTTTGTGGTTAATTTATCCATCTTTTCTATAATTTCCTCTGCCCTCCCAATATTAACATTTTAAACTGTATAATAGCATCTATAAATTCTTTGATGGAGGGGCCCACTCCCTCTGTATCCTTCCCCTTCCCTTTTTCTGTCCCCCAGACTTTCTTTTTGGTTTCTTTTTTCCTCCTCTGTATCCTCTTCTACCTCCTCCAGCTCTGCCTGGAGGTGCCCACAACCTCCAACCAGTCCTCGGGATCAACATCTGACCACGTGAATTTGTGACTGATGCACCTTTTTTGTTTTGCATTTTATACTTTACTCCCGAATGCGTGCATTGTTGGGCCCCACCGGGCCCAACAATTCTATCCGTCGACACCACCTCACCATCATTCTCCATCCAGACTTCTCTCAGCTCACCTCTACCAGATAACTATTCTTTTTTCCTTGACAACCTTGGGGGGGCCTCCACCATCACCGCCATCTCTGTCGACGCCGCCGCAGCTCCCACGTCATCGTGTCCCCTCTTTCAATTGCAGGCCTCTCCCACTGTCCTCCTCACACCAGCTGGCACCCCAATTCTCCCCTCGCTGCCTCTTCACGGATCCAGCAAAATCTTGCCACCTCGGGGCCGTCTAACCTTGACCTCCTCTGGGACCTCTGCTCACTTGGGAGGTTCAGAGGCTGCATCAACGCTGCCGCTGCTGTCAACCTGGTAGGCCCATCCTTCTCACGCTCGCCATGCGGCAGCCCTTTTCATGAGGTAGGTACTTCTCATCCTCTTCTCTCTCCAATTTTTGTTTTCTTCCCATCTTCTTGCTTTCTCTATTTTTTCTTTGACCTCTGGTCTGAATTCTGCTGATTTCTGTGGGGTTTTTGATGCTTTTATTATTTTTCCTAAATCTCGCTATGGGGAGCTCTCCTAACCTCTTACTGCTCTACCGCTGCCATTTTGCTCTCCCGAGGGGAAACTTCTTCACCCAGAGAGTGGTGGGAGTGTGGAACGAGCTCCCAGCTGAGGTGGTAAATGCTGGCTTAATTTTAACTCTTAAGGTACATGCATGAGAGAGGTATAGAGGGCTATGGATTTGGTGCAGGTCAGTTGGACTAGGCAAAAAAAAGATTAGAAGGGCTGAAGGGATTTGCTTCTGTGCTATAATAGATCTAAGATCACAGTGAACTTTGCTGTTTGTTAAACAGTATCCAAGATTCATGCACGCATTCGGGAGTAAAGTATAAAATGCAAAACAAAAAAGGTGCATCAGTCACAAATTCACGTGGTCAGATGTTTGAGATTTTAGCTGTAAATATTTATGAAACTTGCTCAATTGGAATTATAAAATTGATCTAACATTTAACAACAGGTTATGACAGCACTTCAGCCAAATGCCTTAAAGCTGATTTGGATTTGAGTTGAAAGCAAATCAGTTCTTTGACATTAGAATGATTCATCCAGAAATTGGGATTGATCTGAAATGGCAGAGTTTTAACTCTCTCAACTCATTATGATTTACCAACATGACAACAGCAGTGAGAATTCAAGTGTGTTTCACTGGCTGGGAAGCACTTTGGGATATCCAGTAGACAGGAAAGGCATGATACAATGGCACAGCTTTGGAAAGCAAGCAAATCAGGATGCCAGTAATCTGAGGTAAAAAGCAGAAGTGTTCACAATACTCAACAGGTCAAGCAGCACCCAAGGAGGGGAAAACAGCATTAATACTTCAGCGCTGAAGGTTATCAACCTGAACCACTGACTTTGTTGATGACCTTTCTTCAGTTTTAGGAGGACCAGGAATGATCACCCTCCACTGCACATCAACAACTCTGGAGTAGAGAGAGTGGAGAGCACCAAGTTCCTTGGAGTTCACTTAACTAGTGACCTATCAAGGGCACACAACATCTCCTCACTTGTCAGGCAGGTGCACTTCCTGAGAAAACTGAGACAGATAAGGCTACTGGCCACTATCACATCATCCTTCTACAGGAGCTCTATCGAGAGCTGTACTATCACAGCATGGTTGAGTTGCTGCAGAGAATTGGATTGGTCAACAGTCCACAGAACTATAGAGTGGTGAGAGGATGACTGGGGTCTCCCTTCCCAGCATTGATGTGATCTACTGGGATTGTTGTCTGAAGAGGGCATGCAAAATCGTTGAGGGCCCCTACCTTCCAGTACAAGGTACCTTTCAGCTGATCCTGTCAGGAAAGAGATACAGAAGTTTCAGAGCCAGCACCACCAGGCTGATGAATAGCTTCTTCCCATTGGTAGTGAGAATGTTTCACACTAACCATCCAAGACTCTCATATTTACTTAAAAAATGTATTAGTTCATTTTTTAAATTTTTGTTTACTTGTCCTGTGTGTGGTATTGTTTGTCTGTATATGTGTCATGTTTGGTTATGTGACTGCATGTTTGGCACCTAGGACCGGAGAACACCATTTTGCCAAGTTGTACTTGTGCATTCAGATGACAATAAACTTGAACTTGCTGTATTTCTCTCTCTGCAGTAACTGACTGGTTTGCTGAGTACCTCCTGCACTCGTTTCTTATATTGCAATTTTTTTTTCCAGTTCATAAGTAGAACAATTTCAACTTCTTACCTCCTAGCAAGAAAGCCTTCATCTTTATCCTGATTGTTCAACTTCTAAAGGGATCAAGTTTGAAAATGATTGAGAATGTACAATCATCAGGGCCCAGACCAGTCCTTCCAAGAGGCTTCAAAGAGAATACATTCGCAAGTTCCAAATGACAGCTATGTTTAACCATCAAGCGAATCTCTAAAAATTTAAAGGTTTAAAGGCTCAGACCCAATTATCAAAAGCTAATAACCAACAATGGTGATGGGACAGGAATTTCTCAGGCCAAGAAAGATGATTGAACTGGAAAAAAAAGTACATTGCAATGGCATTTTGCAAAGGGAAACCAATGACCATTGGTTTGGCATGGCAGACACAGTGGACAATCATATGAGGTTTTTGGACACTTGGTATTAATCATGAGAATCTGGTAGTGGTGCATGCAGTGAGGTTAATGTCTACATTTAAAAGGCATTTGGGTGGGTACCTGAATAGGAAAGGGGCAGAAGGAAAAGAACAAAATGTAGCTAAAAGGAATTTGCATAAATAGGCATCAGACAGTATGAACATGCTCTTGGGAGTCATCATCTTGGACCTGACATCCTGATGTCAACATGAAAGAAAGCACATCAGTGTCTATACTTCCTCAGGAGTTTGCAGAGGTTTGGTATGATATTGAAAACCTTGGCCAACACCTACAGATATGTGGTGACTGGCAGCATCACAGCCTGGCATGGGGGGGGGGGGGGAGGTGGTGGTGGAACCAATACCTCTGACCGGAAATCTCTGCAAGAAGTACTGGACGCAGCCCAGGACCTCACAGACAAAATTCTCCCCACCATTGAGAAAATCTACTTGGAACGCTACCATTGAGAACAGCAGCAATCATCAAGGATCCACATCACCCAGGATATGCTCTTTTCTCACTGCTCCCATCAGCAAAGAGGTATGGGTACCATAGGACTCATACCACCATGTTCAGGTACAGTTGCTATCTCTCTACCATCAAACTCCTCAACAACAAACTCAACCAGAGATTCATTTAAGGAGTCTTGTTTTGCACATATTTTATTATTAAATTTTTGTTATGTATTGCACAGTTTGTTTACATTTCTCTTTTGTATATGTGTCATTTCTTGTGTACAGTTTTTGCACTAGCTGCAAGTGGTAATTCTGTTTGGTCCACAGGAAAAAATAATCCTAGCGTTGTATGTCATGTCATGTCTGTACTCTGACAATAAATCTGAATTTTGAGTTGGGCCAAAGGCCCTGTTTCTGTGTGCTGCACAACTTTATCTCGCTATGAAAGGCTTTTTTCTGTTAATAGTAAGCTTTGGGTTCAGCTGATGATCTTCTCCAGCATTTTGAGTTTTTATTTCAACCATGGTGTCTACAGATTTTTGTGATTTACTGGTCTTCTAAGCCTGTGTTCTGGGAAAGTCCATTAGCTCACAATGCTTGATGCTCTAACCCAAGTGCAGGGGATTATTATGTATAATACTGTATTATTAACAATTATTATTGTATAAAAATTGATACCATGTAAAAGTCAATCCACCCGACTATTTATGGCCGAAAAATCAGGTATTTTAGTCTCTCACTTCAGTCCCAACCACCCACCCATTGATGGTCCCTATGCCTCAACTGTAGGCTCTTGCCTTGGCCCCGTACGCCTGCCCTCTGAACTCCTTACGCCTCAAACGTGGACTTACCACCCGGTCTCAGCAGACGGCCACCTATTGGAACACTGATCGTCGCAGTCAACGCTGTCAAAAGTAGTATCCATGTAATAGTTGACCCCATAAATGTAATGTTAAAAAGTGGTCCAAAAATCGACTTTCACATGAGTACTAATGTGGCGCATGCCTGCCACCTCCACTGGATAGAAGCTTGGTGGTTGAGTGGGATGCCAATCATCAGCTCCTCGGGATTTCTCAGCTTTCAGGCTAATTGTCCAATTGAACAATAATTCCTTGCTCATATTTTATTAACTTCCATTTTTTTCATTGGAACCTTGGAGGCAGTGGGGGGTGGGGGGGGGGTGGTTCTGCTGTATCTTCTGTGAAAACAGACACAAGTTATTATTTTGTTTCTTTGTCATCTCCTTATTCCCCATTATAAATTTTACCAGCTGTAAGGGCTGTATTTGCATTGCTAATCTTTCTTTTATAGTTCAGAGAAGTTCAGATATAAGCACACTGTATAATATTTGTGTAAAACTTGATACCATGCAAAAGTTGACTCCCATATTTTTGGGACAAAAATCTGGTATTTTCCATGTTTCGTGCGTAAAGGTAGAACTTGGTCTTTCACCTCAGCCCCAGTCGCCCACAGGCCAGAGCTTCCGACACCTCAAATGCCGATTTACCACCTGGTCCCAGCCACCCACCCATTGGAGCTATCAACGCCTCGAATGCCATTTTCCCACCTGCTCCAAGCTGCCCACCTATCGGTGCTCCTGACACCCTGAACGCGGACTTGCCACCTGCCCACTGGATCTCCCTACGCCTCTGACGATACAGGTACTTACCGTGGTCAAAAGTAGTATCCATGTAAGAGTTGACCCCCATAAAAATGGTCTACAAAATTGAACTTTTGCACATGTACAATAATTGTAATTTGTGCTTAACTGAATGTCTTTGGGTGAACACTGACCCTCTAGAGACAGTCCGAGTAATGTCTCTTTCATGGTAAAAGCAGCCAATCAAAATACTGCTTAACCTACCCAATAAAGGTAATAAAACAACCCCTTATGAAATCAGAGAAAAGAAAACAAGTTCTCTTTGCCGTAGGTTACTACCCTGAACGTACAATGAGGATTGATTTGGGATGAAAACCATAGATCCAAGGAGGAATGCTCAAGAGAATTACAAAAAGTTGGAATAGGGGAGCATCAACCCAAAGACCCAGTAACATCAGTCATCGGCTCAAAGCAGTCCAATAAACTCCTCCAATTGAACCATAGAATCATTAAGGAGCAAGGAGGTGATCGTTCAGCCCTCTGAGTCAATACCAGCTCCAAGTAGAGCAATGCCCTCAGTCCCATATTGCTCTGTAGCCTTGCCAATGATCTTCTCTCACGTGCCTAACCAAATCCACTTTGAAGGCTGACAATGTACATTATTAATCACACTTTCAGTGTCAGAGAAATTATGATTAATATCTTGGCTATTACACGGATCTTTTTAAAACCTACCACCAAAAAAAGCAATTAAACTTTGGCCTTCTCAAGGCTGTATCCATCACAATAAGAAATTCAAGACTAGTTTTTCCATATGATAACTGTACGTTTACAAGCAGGGCCACACAAGGCCCAAGGTGTAACACAAGGTGCTGCGCATTTTCCACATTCTCATATTTTAAATCCTAAAGGTAAATATTCAAGTGAAACACAAAAGTCTGCAGACCCTGAGATTGTAGTCAAAACAGCGCCCATTAGGAGAGAAAGATAAATAATCAACGTTTCGGGCCAGAGCCCTTCCTCAAGGTCTGAATAAAAAGCAGGCAGGTGCCTGAAAGAGCAGGTTAGAGGGAGGTGGGTGGCGGTGCGGGGGGGGTGGGGGGGTGGGGGGGTGGTGTGGGAAGGGAGAGTACAGACCAACGGACAAAAGGTGATAATTGGACATGAGTAGGAGGGACAGAAGAGGAAAAGTGTAAATTTATCAAGATGGAGTGACTTTGTGAATGCAGATCTGGAAGAAAGGAGAAATAGGGGTGGAAGGGTTGTTAATGGAAACCAGTCGATGTTCATGTTATCTGGTTGGAGGGTGGCCAAAAGGAATACGAGGCGTGATTCCTCTAATTTGCGGGTGGCCCCAGTCTGGCAGTGCACGAGACCGTGGACAGACATCGGGAAGAGAATGGGGCAGGGAATCGAATGGGGTGGGCACTGGGAAATCCCCGGCATTGCGGAAGACAGAGAGAAGGAGCTCCAGAAAGTGATCTATCAGTCTGCCTTCAGTCTTTTATGATGGAGAGAAGGCCACAACGGGAGCACCAGATGGAGTAGATGACTCCTGCAGACCCACAAGTGAAGTAATGCTTCACTTGGAAGGACTGGTCTGGGCCCTGAATGACGCAGAGTTTATTTTCAAGTTAATTATCACATTCTATCTGGCTCTGTCTTTAAGGAGACAACAACTTGCAGGTAATAATTCCTTGTTAGGCCACACTGAGCCCACCCTGTCACAGCAAGGCTCTCCTGCTATTGTTGGCTTGATTTGCCTATTGAACAGGCAGTAGCTTAATTTTAAAATAGTCACCCTTATTTTTAACTCCCTCCCGTTTGTATGATACCTCCTGACAAGTCTGAGGCTTTGGCACTTCTCTGCTGCAAGCCTCAGATCTAATCCTGATCTTAATCACTCTATCATTCATGGTGGTGCCTTTAGTTAGCTACCTGCATCGGAGAGTCTGGAATATCCTTGCTGAATCTCCCCCATCATTTTTATTTTTGTCTGTGCTAAATCGAGCTGACAATACTCCCACAAAATACATTGGGATGCATTGCTGTATTAAATACACAGTATATCTGAAAATTACTGTTTGGTCAGAGAAATTCATAATGCAATCAATTGGGAGCTCCCCGTTAGAGCCACCTACACAAAATCAAGATTATTGCTATCTTCAATATTTGTGCAAAGTTGTAAGCTCTAAACAAATTTTGTTGCACATGTCACAGGATAGCATTCTGCCTCAGTATCACCGGGTTCACTGTGGACAGTGAGTATTTATTAAGTTCTTTAGATGCATTGTTTCTGGAGACGTGACCTACCCAATGGAGGACCATCGCCTTCCCAAGATCGTGTTATATGGCGAGCTCTCCACTGGCCATCGTGTCAGGGGTGCACCAAAGAAGAGGTACAAGGACTGCCTAAAGAAATCTCTTGGTGCCTGCCACATTGACCACCGCCAGTGGGCTGATATCGCCTCAAACCGTGCATCTTGGCGCCTCACAGTTCGGCGGGCAGCAACCTCCTTTGAAGAAGACCACCTCACTGACAAAAGACAAAGGAGGAAAAACCCAACACCCAACCCCAACCCACCAATTTTCCACTGCAACCGTGTCTGCCTGTCCTGCATCGGACTTGTCAGCCACAAACGAGCCTGCAGCTGACGTGGACATTTACCCCTCCATAAATCTTCATCCGCAAAGCCAAGCCAAAGAAAAGATGCATTGTTTTCTCAATTAGGCTTTTCTCAATTGATTCAAAAGTGCCACAAAATAATAGTCAAAATATTTTGCTGTTTTTATGCTTCACTTTAACCACCAGCAGAATGGATTAAAAGGATTCACTGATGTCTGACTCATGACATTGAGCAAAAGTCAGATTCAGTGCCTGGAGATGTTTCAACCTACCTGCAAGTCTGATCCCAGGAGATCATCACCTTAGGGGTTGTCATTAATACTGGAACGCTTTTGATTAAAGGACTATTGTCAAGCCTCTTGGGAGGATAAGGTCATGGATGATCAAAAATGCCAGATTATAGCTTGAGGCTGCATCAAATATCAATGACATGATGCAGGATAATTACCTTTTGATACTGTTATACAGTAAAATGTTTAAAACAATAGGGTCATGACAAGATAATGTGTTACTTGTGGACAAACTTAAGCATAAGGTGAAAGGTACAGTTAGCGTAGTGGCTAGTGCAATGCCATTACAGTGCCTGCAACCCGGGCTCCAATCTGTCTGTTAAGACTTTGTACATTCTCCACATGACCTGTGTGGGTTTCTTCCAGGTGCTCCCATTTCCTCCCACCTTCCAAAACGTACAGGATTGTAGGTTAATTTGGGTGTTATTGGGAGGCATGGGTTTAAATGGTCAGAATCGGCTTCTACACATCGGCACAACATCGAGGGCCAAAGGGCCTGTACTGTGCTATATTGTTCTATCTTCTACCGTGTTATAAATGAAAATGAACTTGAATTTATGCGGTGCTGTTAATTTAGAGTTTAAAAAAAAAGAACAAAGAATAAAACTGATAGCTTTTCTTAAGTGAGGAATATATATTAAAAAAAGCAAAAACCTTTAACACTACGAGTAAGTTGAATTTTATTTCTCACAAAGTAATTTATTCACAACAGGGACCCATTCTTGGCACACACAGCTCCATATTATAGGTGAATAGCATTGAACAGAGAACGAATGGAATGAATATTTGGAACAGAAACAGAAATTCTACTTCTGTAAATGTCGGAAGGCAAGGGAAGTGCTAATTAAAGGCTGCTACAGTGCTGTAGTGGATTAGTGGAGTTCTTGGTAAGTTACTTAAAGTTGCCAGTGATCAGCACCTTTTCCCTCTGTCAGTTGTTCTTTGACGTTATAGATTCACTAGAAGGCAAGACTATTGCCAGTTTAAGAGTCTGGCTTTTTGTAAAGACAGGGATTCTCTTTTCTATATATTTTTTAGTTCAATAGAACCATAGAAAACAGCCCATTTGGCCCATCTAGTCTTGTGCTGAAACACCATTCCTCTAGTCTCACTGACCTGCACCAATTCCATAACCCACCAGACCCCTCCCATCCATATATCTATCCAATTTATTCTTAAAACTAAACAGTGATCCCACATTTACCATGTTAGATGGCAGATCGTTCCAAACTCCATCACTCTCTGAGTGAAGAAGCTCCCTCCTAATGTCCCCCCTAAACCTTTCACCCTAAAGCCATATCCTTTCTTATTTATCTCTCCCATTCTAAGTGGAAAGAGCCTACTCACATTTACACTATTTCCCACATAATTTTGTAAACCTCTATCAAATCTCCCCTCATTCTTCTACAGTCTAAGGAATAAGGTACCAACATGTTTAATCTTTCTCTGTAACTCAACTCCTAAAGACCCAGCAACATCCGGGTAAATCTTCTCTGCACTCTTTCGATCTTACTGATATCCATTCTGTAGTTTGGCTATCAGAACTGCACACAATATTCCAAATTTGGCCTCACCAATGTCTTCTACAACCTCACCATAACATTACAATCCCCCCCTCCCCAGTCCCCCTCCCCACCCCCCACTAACTACCCCAAAAGAAAGAAGAAAGGAGTTCCACACATATAACAATCAACCAGTCGCCATGTTTAGTGCAACCCAAACAAGGGAGGAAAAAAAGACTACTATGTATTTAAACCCATATGTTTCATATACAGGTTTCACAGCTTGACAAATAAAGAATTATTACATAAATTATATGTCATCTTTTCCAATAGAATATAGGTCCTCATTTCCATCTGCCATCTCTGGATACTTAGCTCAGTTTCATTTTTCCAAGTAATAGCTAAACATTTTCTCGCCACAGCCAATGCTAATCTTGTAAACACAATTTGAAATTTATCTAATTTTAATTCCACACTCAGTTATTTAATATAACCCAATAAAAATACTACGGATCAAATGAAAATTTAAATTTAAATAAACCTTACAAAAATTCCATAATTCTACTCCAAAAAGAATTCACTGTCTCATACAACCATACTGAACGTAAAAAGGAACCAACTTGTTTACCACATCGAAAACACAAATCAGAAGAAATAAATTCATATTTCTTTAATTTCTCAGGAGTTAAATAAAGATAATGTATAAAATTATAATGAACTAATCTGTATCTTACATTCACAACTTTAGTCATACCATCTTCACATTATCTTGAGAAATTGAAACAGACAAGTCCTTTTCCCACTTAATTCTCACTTTATAAACATCCGGCTTAAATATCTTATGCTGAAATAATGCATACATCTCTGAAATAAATCCCTATTTACCTCCTTCAGTAAGTAAACTTTCAAATCTAGATCGTCTGGGTAATCTTAATGTACATCCAAAATGATCTAACAGCAAGGCTCGAATCTGCACATATTCGAAGAAATCTCATATTATTCCTTCATTCTATGAAATGAGATAAAATACCCATCTTCATAACAATCCTCCACCAATCCAATGCCTCTCTGTTCCCAAAGTTTCAAAAGTTGATTATTCATTGAAAAGGAAAAAAATTATTCTGATACAAAGGAGTTTTGGCTAAAATGTTACATTCAGTACCTATGTTTTTTTTTAATACCATGACTCCATTAAATGTTTCAACACTGGTGAATTATAACTTTGCAGAAGCTGAAAGTTCCATTTATATATAAACTGCTCCATTCTTTGTTCATTAATCTGAGCCATCTCAATTTTAGACCAAACCAAAGGTTTATTCACTTCAAACATTTTAATAATAAATTTTAGTTGTGTCATTTCATAATAATGTTGAAAATGTGAAAGTTGCAATCCTCCTAAAGCATACTACTAAGTCAATTTTTCTAACAACACCCTTGCCAATTTACCCTTTCATCAAAAATGTCCTCACTAAAGCATTCAAATCTTTAAAAAACTTTTTTTTGGAATTTTACACAGAATCGATTGAAAAAGATATTGTATATGGGGAAAGATGTTCATTTTAAACACAATTTACTCTCCCTATCAAAGTTATTGGCAAATCTTTCCACTGACTTAAATCATATTTAATTTTAGTCAATAGGGGAAAATAATTCAAATCATATAAATGATGATAATTATCATCTACAATTATTCCCAGGTATTTAATTTTATCAGACCACCTATATTTTGCAATCTGCTTACAAGCTGAATAATCTACCGTGCTAAAGGCATTATTTTACTCTTGTCCCAATTAACCTTATAACCTCACAATGCACCATATTGTTCCAATCATGTATGAAGACACCCCAACGATTGCATAGGTTGTGTTAAATATATTAAGATGTCATCTGCAAATAAATTTATTTTGTACTCATCTGCATTCACCTTAATATTACCATCTTGTCTAATCATTTGTGCAAACAGCTCAATAACCAATGCAAATAGAGCTGGTGACAAAGGACACCCCTGTCTAGTTGATCTAGATAATGCAAATGAAGAAGATACTTGCCCATTTGTCACCACCCTAGTGATGGGTTTTTATATAAAGCTTTTGCCCAGCAAATAAAAAGTGGCCCTAATTTAAAAATTTCCAGTACTTTAAACATAAAAAACACATTCCACTCTATCAAGGGGCTTCTCAGAATTGAAAGCAACTATCATAGGTTGGCCAGGTTGCCCCGAGAACTATTAATTAAAGAGATCAACTTTACAATGTTATCCGCAGATTACCGGTTTTTAAATAAAACCAGCATGGTCTACATGAATCAAATCCAGTAAATACTTAGCCAATCTATTAGCTAGAACCTTGGCAACAATCTTATAGTCCACATTCAATAAGGAAATAAGACCCTACATTTAATGGATCTCTATCCTTCTTAGGAAGAACCGTAATCAGTGCTGCTTTAGAAAAATAATCTGGAAAAGAACAGCTCTCAGTGGTCTGTTTCAAAACCTCCATCAATAAAGGAAACAACAAGTCCTAAAATTCTTTATAAAATTCTGAAGTAAAACCATCCTCACCTGGGGATTTCCCACCAGGCATTGCTTGCAATGCCTCTAACTTCCACAACTATAAAAAAAGCCATCAAAATTTTTAACCTTTGCATCCTTTAAAGATGGTAAAGCTAAATCAGACAAAAATGCATCAATTTTAACATTATCTTCCAAAACTTCAGAAGTATACAACTTCTCATAAAATAAACTAAATTCATCATTAATCTCCTGTCGTACCCTGTCTAATAGCATTTATTGTCCAAGAAACCTGTTTAGTCTTCAATTGCCACACTAACATATTATGGGCACATTCACCCAACTCATAATAACATTGTTTAGTTCTCTGTAATAATTTTTCAAATTTATAAGTTTGCAAAGTATTATATTGTAACTTCAACCTAGTTAAATGAGCTTTTTAAAGTTCCATTGCATCTTGCATTACCTATTTTCCCAACCTATCTATCTCTTTCTCCAAGTCATTACTCTCAACCAAATGCTGTTTTTAAATTCTAGCTGTATAACTAATAATTTGTCCCCTCAAGTAAGCTTTCAATGCATCCCAAACATCTCAATTCCTGTATTCAATACTTTGATATATGAAGGCCAAGATGCCAAAAGCTCTCTTTACTTTACAACCCTGTTAACCTGTGACACCACTTCCAGGAAATTATGTATCTGAATTCCCAGATCCCTTTGTTCCTCCACACTTCTAAGTACCCTACCATTTACAATGCATCTCATACCTTGATTTGTCCTTCCAAATTACTACACTTCACATTTGTTTGCATTAAATGCCATTTACCATTTTATGGTCCATTTTTACAGTTGGTCCAGATCCCTCTCCAAGCTTTGAAAGCCTTCCTCACTGTCCATAACTCTTCCAATCTTAGTGTCATCATCAAACTTGTTGATCCAATTTCCCACATTATCATCCAGATCATTGATTATAGACAACAAACCACAATGGTCCCAGCACTGATCCCTGAGACACACCACTAATCACAGACCTCCAGTTTGAGAAGTCATCATCCACTATCAGTCTGTCTTCTCCCATTCAGCCAATTGAGAATCCATTTTACAACCTCTCCATGGAGACCTAGTGTCTGAACCTTCTGAACTAACCTCCCATGTGGGACCTAGTCAAAGGCCTTACTAAAGTCCATATAGACAACATTCACAGCCTTTCCTTCATCTACTTTCTTGGTAACCTCCTCTAAACAAGATTTGTTAAACATGACCTACCACACACAAATCCATGTTGACTATCCTTAATCAGTCCTTGGCTGTCCAAATACTCTCCAAATACTTGTATATCCTGACTCTCAGAATACCCCCAATAATTTACTCACTAGTATGTCAGGCTCACCAGCCTTTAATTTCCTGGTTTACTTTTGGAGCCTTTTTAACAGAGCAACATGAGCTGCCGGCAATCATCTGGCATGGTATCTGTGGCTAAGGACATTTTAAATATTTCTGCCAGGGCCCCTGCAATTTCTCCACTAGTCTCCCTCAAGGTCTGAAGGAATATCATGTCAGGCCTGGGTGATTTATCTACCTTTATTTGCTGTAAGGCAGCAAGCACCTTCTCCTCTATATGTTCTATGCCACTGCTACTTCTTTCCCTTCCTTCCTTGTATACCATGCTAGTTTCCTAAGTAAATATTGATGTTAAGATCTCCCCCATCTCATTAGGCTCCACGCGTAGACAACCACCCTGATCTTCTACGGGACCAATTTTGTCCCTTACTATCCTTTTGCTCTTAACATACTTGTAGAAACCCTTCGGATTTACCTTCATATCATCTTCCAAAGTAACCTCATGTCTTCTCTTTGTCTTCCTGCTTTCCTTCTTAAGTATTCGCTTACATTTTCTATACTCTTCTAGTACCTCATTTGCTCCTTGTTGCCTAAATCTGCTATCCACCTCTCTCTTCCTCTTTACCAGATTGCTAATATCCCTTGAAAACCAAGGTTCCCTATACCTTTTAACATTGCCTTTAATCCTGACAGGAACATGCAAACTCTGCACTCACTGAATACATCCTTGCCAGAAATCCACTCTTCCTAGATCCTTCTCATTTCCACAAAATTGGCCTTTCTTCAATTTAGAATCTCAACTCGAGGACCAGACTCGTCCTATTCCATAATTAAATTGAAACTAATGACATTATGGTCATTGGACTCAAAATGTTCACCTATACATACTTCTGTCACCTGACTTGTCTGGTTCCCTAATAGGAGATCAAGTACAGCATCCTCTCTTGTGGACACCTCTATATATTGATTTAGAAAACTTTCCTGAACACATTTGACAAACTCTAAGCCATCCAGCCCTCTTTCAGTGTGGGAGTTCCAGTCAATATGTCGAAAGCTAAAATCTACCATCATAACTTTTTGTTTCTTACATTGGTCTGCTATCTCTCAACAGATCTGCTTCTCCAATTCTCTCTAATGGGCTGTCAATAATACAACCCCATCATGTAGTCACACCATTTCTGTTCTTCACCTTCACCCGTGTGGCCTCTATTCAGGAACAGCTGCTCAAATATTCTTGATGCAAATTAATTTATTCTCCCCTGATTCACATCAGACTGGGTTTCCTGAGAATTATCCCTTCAGATAATCTTATATTATTTCTGGGAACTCCACAACTGACTCCAGATGAGCCACCTTCTTGATTTGCTGCAGTCAATGTGGCAAAGCTGTCCCCAGAACTATATAGCAATAGATATCTGTTTCTGAGTGTATGGTTTGGAGGGGAACATGGAAAAAATGCTCTTTTCCTGTGCCAGGTGCCCTTGTCTTTCCAAGCAGCAGAGCTGGTGTCTTTGGCAGGTACTCTGAGAAGTGAGTTGAGTGGTAAATCCCTCACTGTAGTGGAGGGAGCGAATATTAGTGTTGTCCTTACCAGTATTGAGCTTTGAGAAATAATATACCTGCATCCACCAGGGCAAGTACAAAATTATCCATCAGACCACTGACTGGAGTGTGGCAATTAGCAGAGAGACTGTGGGAAGTCAGGAACTGTCCCAATCATTCGAGGCTATCCATCCTCTGACTTGTTCCAGTCGCTTGAGCTGACGAGACAGCAGAAGCACTGGAGGCAAAGCCATGAGCATTCAGTATCTCTCTTCTGCTTCTCTTTCTCTGGCTATAATGGTGCTGGGCAATTTCTGCTGATGGCAAATCTTTGTTAGCCTTACAGTAGATGAAAGGAAATTTCATGTTACATAATATTTTCTGTTTTATTACATGATAATAAAAATAATCTTGAGCTGTCTCCATTAATGACGGAGGAATTAGACACAGATATTAGTGGAAGTGTCGAAGGCTAGGCTTAAAGAACACTTCAAATGGAGGAAACAGCACCTTGCATAATTTAATTCATACCTGATGCCACAGCATGCTGAAGTACCTTGGGACTACTGAAGTAGAGCACAGGAGAAGCACTATAGGTTCATGTACAATTTGTCGGTCTCCTTGAAATGCAGAGATTAATGCAAACATGAGCTGGATGGGAGGGATAAACAGATTAGAGGGGAGAATGGGATAAAACTCATTCTGCCAACTAAGGAAATAAAAACACACAGAATACAAAACCGTTGTTTTGTGCCAAAGCCCTTCTTCAAGGTACAAGCAAAAAACAGGCAGGAGTCTAAGAATGAGAGAGAATGGGGAAGAATGGGAGGGGGAAGGACTCAAGACCAACAAACAAAAGTTGTTAATTGGAAATAAAACATTAAAGAAAAAGCAGCAAAACAGATGCGAGTTAGTTGCTAATTTTAAATCAATTAAAATGTTCTCAGAGCAATGAATTTGGAGGAATAGTCTCCTTTTGTAGTTGGTACAAATATTTTGGCAGTAGCATACAGATTAAACACTGGTGAGCATTTGACAAGAGTATTATCAGCCATTACAAGGTTTACCAATATGAATAATGAGGGAGGATCAGAAGTGGCTGATTAACCTATTTCACTCATTAATTCTTTCTCCACACTCTTCCTTCATTGCTGATCAAACGTCAGGATTGAAATGGATGCCCGGTGTCTTCAGTCTACCGTTGACGCAAGGTCTTTGCTATTTGTAGGAGAAGCCATTTCTGTAGTTCATTGCACAAATGCTTTGCTTTCAGTTGATTTTGGGGCCCCTTACTCTGGATTTTCCACCCACAATGGATTTTAGGAACAGGGAGGGAAATTGCACAGAAATATCTAAATAGGGACCGAGTGCATAAAATGTGCAATTTTTTCATCAACACCCATTAACATGAAGGAAAACATAGTGAAGGAAAACAGTCAGGCTAGTGTAATGTTTTTAACAGGGAATGTCTCCAATTGCAGAAATACAACACGACGATACAGCATTGTCCGGTTGGTGCAAAATACACGGACACACAAGCAGACATAACACAAGTACATATGCAGGACAACTATTCATATCTACAAAAAATTAAATAAATATTGTTTCATAAATACAAGAGCCTCGGATGGTTAGTGTGAGCAGTTCCTTTGATTGCTTAGCATTCTCACTGTCTGTGGGAAGAGGCTGTCTCTCAGCCTGGTGGTGCTGGCTCTGATCCTCCTGTATCCCTTTCCTGACAGGAGCTGAGGTGGGAAAGGGATGTTTAAAATATAAAGTACCAACCACTGCCCTGTCCAATTTCCCATAAGGCACTCCTCATGAGCTTGATACATCATTAGAATAGTGTGAGCACACGATCATGGCCTGATGTCTCCTCCTCTGCCAACTCCCTTGGTTGTCAGTGACAGTCTTTGTCCCATTGCTTCCCAATCCCTCCTCATGCTCTGTGCTGTGACGAGTCCCCTTGCATTCTCTGTCTTTACTTATTAATTCTTTGTGTTCACTGGCAAGGACAAGAACAAGGACAAAAACATATTATTCACTCCACTGAAGCTCATCCTTGCCCTGACTTCTACATGTTACACCAGGTACATACTGAATGACGTTTTGTGCACCTCCAGCTCAGTAAATTAGCAAGTTCCTGCGTTGCATATGGCAACGAAAACAGACGCCAGTCCAACTGATGTACATCAGTATTTACTCTCTAAAAGACCTCTTCCCCTTTTTTCCTCAACTCACACTGGTACCAGATTTACCTCTTCCACCTTCCTTCTTGTTGCACCACATTTCTGGTGTACCTTCCTCACTAAATTTATTTCTGACTTTCTTTCATTTTACACACATAGTTTTTCAATTCCTCACATGCAGAAATGCCCTTCCCCCCCCCCCCTCCAAATATCTCCTAATTTTGAGGTCAGCCTCCAACGACGTTCAGTTATCACTCATTGGCCATGACTTGGCAGTAATATTTTGCAATATTCTTGATACTTTGTCCTCCTTCACTTTATGTTGCCATATTTTCTAATATATTTCTCACACTCTTTTTAAAGTTACATTAGCAAGTCGAACGTTTAGATGTGGCGTGAAAGGAAGTAGAATACAAGCATCTAAAACGAAATGAAACACAACTCCGGCACATCATGTTATTCCTTTTCCAGTGCAATTTTTCTGGACTGCAGCAAGACTGAGATTTGGGGAGACCTGCTGAGTTTCTCCAGCTCTTCAGTGCTATTACTATAATCACAGCGCCTGCAGACCTTGTATTTCATTGCAGGAAGACTGCAAATGTTGACAGGTCAAATTGTGCCAGCACCAAAATTTGACCAGCCGCTTTGGTGCACAGAAACACAGCCCTTCAGCAGTGCACCCTTGGAGGCCTGAAACAATTCCCACAGGAGCACCAGAAGGAACACAACAAACTTTGGAGCACTGTGGGGAGAAATTACAATCTATTGGTCTCAAGAGTGATGACACTGGATAACTCCAGGACAACTAAGTCTTCACAATGCAGAATTGGACTGAAGCTCAACTTCCATGCCTCCTTTTTACCCAGACAACACCCCCCTCCCCATTCCCTACCCATAACACCCTTTGGGAATCTCAACCTAATAATCTTATCCATGAATACTCCAAATAGCTATACCCTATTGACCTGATCACTGAATTTCCTTTGCCCCCTGGATCTCAGATATCCTCTCCTGTCACAGACATGAAGTCCTTGTGGCTACCATCCCTCCCTCCCTGTCTCATCCACTTGATCCTCCAGACCCTCACTTTGTCCGGGGCAATGCTTTATCAACCTGAAAGCTCTCATCAGCGTCCAAGATGAATCCAATTTGTAGCAGGTACAGGGCCATGATTAAAATGGTCATTGGCATCACTACATCAGCCATGTCATGCAGAGGTGATTCGCCTCCCTCCCTTCTCCACCTCTCATCCCCTACTTTTGCCAACCCGACCCCATCTTTTTATTCGGACACCTGCTGACATTCTCATCCCTTGAGAAAGGGCTCAAGCCCAAAATGTTGATTATGTATTTTTACCTTTGCTACATAAAGGACACTGTTTGACCAGCTGAGTTTCTCCAGCGTTTTGTGTTTTTACAGATCTACAGATTTTTGTGATTTACTTGTGGCACCTATACCTCTTTACTGAAGGCAGTAGTGAAATCATACAAATTAAATTACCACACAAGAGAAAAACAAAAAAAAAAATCAATGATTTTTATCACATTATTTAGCGCAAAATAATGTGATGTTTATAACAATGCTGATGGATCTATGGTGGTTCTGGTATCGTGTTCTGGTTAGGGAAGTTCAGGAGCCTAACTGTTGTTAGAAAGAACTGTTCTTGAACCTGGATGTGCTGGAACTCAGGTTCTGTTCAAAAGGAGGAGTAAGAAGAGTTTGTTACGAGGGTAATGGGGGTCCTTTGTTACGAGGGTAATGGGGGTCCTTTGTTACGAGGGTAATGGGGGTCCTTTGTTACGAGGGTAATGGGGGTCCTTTGTTACGAGGGTAATGGGGGTCCTTTGTTACGAGGGTAATGGGGGTCCTTTGTTACGAGGGTAATGGGGGTCCTTTGTTACGAGGGTAATGGGGGTCCTTTGTTACGAGGGTAATGGGGGTCCTTTGTTACGAGGGTAATGGGGGTCCTTTGTTACGAGGGTAATGGGGGTCCTTTGTTACGAGGGTAATGGGGGTCCTTTGTTACGAGGGTAATGGGGGTCCTTTGTTACGAGGGTAATGGGGGTCCTTTGTTACGAGGGTAATGGGGGTCCTTTGTTACGAGGGTAATGGGGGTCCTTTGAGGTCTTGGCTGATTTCTTGAGGCAGCACATCACAACGATGTGTTCAAAGGTTGGGAGATCAGTGCCTGTGAGGACTGTCTCTTTCTTTAGCCTTCTGACCTTCTGGACACTCAGATTTCCAAATGTCTCATAATATTTGTTTTCATCCTGATCAGATACGGAGCAGGAACTGTTACTCAATTTGGAAACACTTCTTTCTCATTTAATCATCCCTTTGGAGTTGGCGTTTCTCATCTTAAATGAGCATCTATTTTAAAATATAACAATTTTTATGTTCCTCCTTTAACATGCCACTCTATTCAAATAATTTCACCCATTAACCTGCCTGTCAATTTTATCTTCATTCAACTGCTCTGGCCAGGAGGACAGACAATCTTAAATTCACTGATCTGATATTCAGCTCTTATAGTGGAATCCAAGTTTTCAGGGGAATGTCCAACTTTTATGGATGCTCCTGAGATGGTTACAGGCAGGACCTTCTGCAGGAAGCCAGCAGCCTAAGATGTATCTGAAGTGCGGTCCCTTCAACAATACTGGAACACAGTAGCCAATCAGTGTAAGGCAGGGTAGGATTAGTAGCAGTGTTAGCTACAAGTAATTTGTTTTAGGATGATGGTTGCGTGATACATTGTGATAGTATGGGATACTATCACCCATGTATATATTTGTCTATATTTACATAGACTGAGATTGGCTGAGAGCTGTGGCCATGCCTACTGGCAGGTCATAAAGGGCTGCTCCAGACCCAGGTCAGTCTGGACAGGTCGATCAACAGGACGCTCCAGTCGTTGGTTAATAAAAGCCTTGGCTTGAGTTAACAAGTCTTTGAGTCATTCAACATGCTACATATAAGAGCCTTCATCAAACTGGCATTCTGGGCTTTATCCATTTAGTCCACATGCTTCTAACCCTTCTTATCCAGATATCTGTCCATGTTTCCTTTGAACATCATCATTGTATCAACTCTTTTTACCTTCTCTTTCTCTGACTGTAAGGGGGGTACCAGGCAATGCTAATGGAACAAATCTTTTTATGTCTTATGGCAGATTAAAGGCAATTTTGTTTAACATTACATTTCTGTTTTATTACATGAAAATAAATAGAATCTCATCTGGTATCCAAGTTTTTTGGTGCCACACAACATGGAACAGGCATTTGGCCCAACCCATCCATACCAACCAAGCTGGCATTCAGGGCTCGTCCCATCTCCCTGAGCTTATTCCAGATATGGACCCCTCTCTGAATGAAAACATTGCCACTCAGATCCCTCTTAAATCTCTCTTATTTCTACATTCAACCTATGCCCGATAGTTCTATATTCATCGACCCTGGCAAAAAGACTTGCATTCACATTATCCAAGAGCTTCCTGCCATACTTCAAAACAGTAAGATGGGTTCTTTAAAGTTCTTTCAGGGATGAAGGTGGAACTTTGGTTAATCACTTATTCTGAAATGCAACAGTGCTCCCTGACTAACGCATGGTGCGTTAGCATGGTTGATGCCCTCAAGTCTCTGTAGTGGGACCTGAAGCCACAACTGCCTGACTCAGACACATCAGACACTATGAGCTAGTAGATGCGCCATCTTGAGAAAAGGACAATAAACCTGTATTGATGATCTCAACAAATCAAGGACCAAATTAGATCCTGTGATATATTCAAATACTAGGTGTGGTCTCAATTGTGCTAACCAATTTATGTCAAGCTTTATGCCAACAATGCAAAGAAAGTGAATTTAAATCTTTCCCTTGTCCAGACTGACTGGAATGTGTCTCCAGTGGCCATCAATGTGGTTGATTCTCAATTACTCTCAAATAGTGCCTCAAATATGTTCCAGGAAATGTGAGTGGCACGGATGGCATAGCAGATAGCGCAACACCTTTACAGCACCAGTGATAGGGTCTGAGTTCAAATCCTGCACTGTCTGTAAGGAGTGTGCACGTTCTCCCCATGACTGTGTGGATTTTCCCGGGGGGCTCTGGTTTCCTCCCACTGTTCAAAAATATACCAGGGATGTAGATCAATCGTATAGACCAATATCTCTACTTAACACAGATTATAAGATAATCGCTAAACTATTAGCAAACAGATTGGCCGTCTGTGTACCAAAAATAGTAAAACTAGATCAAACTGGATTTATTAAGAAAAGACGAACAACAGACAATATCTGTAAGTTCATCAACTTAATCCATGCAGTACAAGGAAACAAGACGCCAACAGTGGCAGTTGCCTTAGACGCAGAGAAAGCCTTTGACAGAGTAGAATGGAATTATTTATTCAAAGTACTACAGAGGTTCAACCTACCAGAGAAATATATTAATTGGGTTAAAGCATTATATAAGGGACCATTGGCTAAGGTGATAGTAAATGGATATATATCAAACCAATTTAAATTAAGCAGGTCAACTAGGCAGGGATGTCCACTATCTCCCTCACTGTTCGCGTTAGATATAGAACCACTGGCAGAACTGATAAGAACAGAAAATAAAATAAGAGGGATAAAAATAAAAGGGAAGGAATATAAAATCAGTCTATTTGCAGATGATGTCGTAGTATATTTAACAGAACCAGAAATATCAATAAAAGAATTACATAAGATATTGAAGGAATATGGAGAAGTATCGGGGTACAAGATTAACGCAAATAAAAGTGAAGCAATGCCAATGAATAATGCGGATTTCACAAAGTTTAAGAAAGAATCACCATTTAGATGGCAAACACAAGCAATCCGATACCTAGGTATTCAACTAGATAATAATCTCGGCCATCTATACAAACTAAATTATCAGCCATTAATGAAGAAATTACAAGACGACTTAGAACATTGGAAAGACTTACCATTAACACTGATAGGAAGGGTAAATAGCATTAAAATGAATATCTTCCCAAGGATACAATACCTATTCCAATCGTTACCAATTCACCTAACAGAGAAATTCTTCAAGGAGCTAAAGAAAATAATAAGGAAATTCTTATGGAAAGGGGGAAACCGAGGATAGCGCTAGATAAATTAACAGAATGGTACAAACAAGGGGGCTTACAGCTACCAAACTTTAAGAATTATTATAGAGCAGCACAATTAAGATACCTATCAGATTTTTATCATTCAAGGGAAAAACCAGATTGGACCAGATTAGAGCTATGTAAAATAGGGGAGAAGGTACCTAAACATATACTATATAAGTGGGATGAAAAGCTGGTGCAACATAGGAATTCACCAGTACTGCACCATCTGCTCAACATTGGAAGAAGATTCACGTAGAAAGGAATAAAACACATTATCAACTACCAAAATTAATATTGATGCAAAATCAACTAATCCCTTTCACAATAGATAACCTTTCCTTTAGAGAATGGGAGAGAAAAGGGATCAAAAGAATAGAAAATTGTTTTTCAGGAAATAAATTATTATCTTTTGAACAAATGAAGTGCAAATATGGTATAACTCACGGTACAATGTTTGCATACCACCAACTGAAAACCTATTTGAAGGACAAATTGGGAAGCAGGCTGAGGTTACCAGAAGGAAGCAATTTTGAATATGTGATTACAGGCACAATGATATTTAAAATATTTATAACAAACATGTACATCAATAGAACTGCAAGAGAAAGAGAATGAGGAAATAAGCTGTAAGCCAAAACAAATATGGGAACAAGATCTAAACATAAAGATAAAGAATGAAACATGGGAAAAGCTATGCTCCAGAACTATGAGAAATACAATAAATACGAGGTTACACATGATACAATATAATTGATTACACAGGCTATACACCACACCCCAAAAGTTAAATAAATGGGACCCAACAGTATCAGATAGATGTTTTCGCTGTAAGAAGGAAACGGGAACAACAGTACATGCAATTTGGGCATGTGAAAAAGTGGAAAAGTTTTGGGAAGATCTAAACCAGGTATTAAATAAAATCACAAAAAGCAACATACCAAAAAATCCAGAGATCTTTCTTCTAAGTAATACAAGAAGTAAAGAACTTGGACTCGATTTGGATGGAACACAAAAAAGATTTATTATGATAGCCTTAGCTGTAGCAAAAAAATGTATTATGTCAACCTGGAAATTAGAAGATAGCCTGAGAATACAGCAATGGTAAATGGAAATGAATAAATGTATTCCATTGGAAAAAATAACATATAATTTAAGAAATAACATCACAGTATTTGAACAAATTTAGGAACCGTACATGGAACACAACAGAGAAGTCCTACCGCGGACCTCCACCACCTAAAATGACAGGAGGAGAAGACGACGAAATGAACTGACCCAGTATGTAAAAGTAGATGACACAAATTTCTTGTTTATTTTCATTGTGTGATTACATTGTTTAATGGGTTTAATGTATCATACAAGTTGAACTTTGAGTGGGTGGGGAGTGGGGGGGGGGGGGTGAAGGAGGGAGGGAAGGGAGGGGGAAAAGGGGAGAAAATGACACTGTGTATATTCAAGAGGGAAATGTTTGTGTGTATTTTGGTCAGTGTGGTTCATAGTGTGAAAAATAAAAAAATTAAAAAGGGATGTAGATCAAGTGGGTGTAGTTGGGGGACACTGGCATGTGGGCCAAAAATGGCCTGTTACCATGTAGCTTGTCTAAATTAAAAAACTTTAATTTAAAATTCTCAAGTCACTGGAAATGGCCAAAATGGTGGCTTTTCAAGTGACCCAGAAAATGAATCACAGGTCCGAACCAAATTGTAAAGTTCTATTTTCCCATTAATGCAATTTTCTCCCTGATCTTTCAGTGAAGAGGCACATAAATATTACTAGATACGAGATTAAAAAAATTATTCAGCTAATCTAAAGTTGAAAGTCTACAAACTCCCCCAACACACTACCATCATCAAATACAACAATCAAATCTTTGACTCTCTCATAAGGGTAAAGAATGTCAGTGAGGACCTTGATAATCATAAATGGCAATAATCTTAATTAATTGCTCGGGTAGCTGAGAATTAGAAATAATGAGCTCCCGGAGCAATCGTCAAGAAAAATAATCCTTTCTATCTAGTTCTATGTTTATCTAATTCAATGCCATTTTATAATTTCATGGTCTCTTATTCATTTGACTGTGACTGCTCCATTGAAAGTATTTCAAGGTTTCAGGAAAACATCCATCAAAGTATTCTACAGACTCTATTCCTGTAACACCTTCCCTCCAGGAATGGGTGTAGTTGGCTTTTCAATAGAATTCCATTGTTTTACATCATTTACCTTGTTTGTAGCCTGCATGGCCACCTCTTTCTGGGGGCTTTATTGTTCCTGGGCTTTGGCTTGAAGTGAAGGTTGAGCTTGCAGCACCACCTACGGCTCCTAGAACGCTTCCACCAGTGTTGTCTCCGCTCCATCCTCAACATCCATTGGAGCGCTTTCATCCCTAACGTCGAAGTACTCGAGATGGCAGAGGTCGACAGCATCAAGTCCACGCTGCTGAAGATCCAGCTGCGTTGGATGGGTCACGTCTCCGGAATGGAGGACCATCGCCTTCCCAAGATCGTGTTATATGGCGAGCTCTCCACTGGCCACCATGACAGAGGTGCACCAAAGAAAAGGTACAAGGACTGCCTAAAGAAATCTCTTGGTGCCTGCCACATTGACCACCGCCAGTGGGCTGATAACGCCTCAAACCGTGCATCTTGGCGCCTCACAGTTTGGCGGGCGGCAACCTCCTTTGAAGAAGACCGCAGAGCCCACCTCACTGACAAAGGCAAAGGAGGAAAAACCCAACACCCAACCCCAACCAACCAATTTTCCCCTGCAACCGCTGCAACCGTGTCTGCCTGTCCCGCATCGGACTTGTCAGCCACAAACGAGCCTGCAGCTGACGTGGACTTTTTACCCCCTCCATAAATCTTCGTCCGCGAAGCCAAGCCAAAGAAAAAAAGCCTGCATGGCTGAGCATTGTATAGTAACAAGATTTACTGAATAGCCTTAACCAAACTTGGCTGTTTGCAATGCCCCATGAAACTGTTCACTGTTGTGATGGACACATATTTAAAGTATCCAATTAATATCATCTTCCCCACATGTCAGTCTACTCATAATAGCATTTTGGTCATTATCTATCCCCCACAAAACAATAAGCAAAACTCTGATCATTTTTCACATTGTTGTTTGCAGTTATTTGGCTGTGCACAAATTGATATACTCTTGTTCCACCCCAACCGTGGCTTCAGATTGCTTTATTGGTTGTCCCACCATAATTACTTGTCTTAAATTGGCCACCTCTGACACTGCAGCAGTCAAAACTTTGCAATATTTTGTTTATTATTGCAACATATTTCTGTTCCTTCTTTCCCTAATGCTTCTTCCTTCCAATAACCTTGAGTAAACTATATTCGCCTATGGTTATAGTTAACTATATTGGTCACGTTGTGCTCTGCTTGATACATTTCTTCTTCCTGAAATTACTCCAGGTAACCTTTCAATCTTCTCATTTTGTCTGTATGAACCTTGATAGCTATTTGACATTTTAAGACCAAATGCAATCAGGCCTATAAGCGTGAATTAGATAGCAGAGGTTTCTCGCTTGATTTTGCTATGCAAACATGCTGTTTCAAAGTAATCGGTCTTCAAAGGGAAAACTGGAGATCATATAAACAGTGGGCTGCAGATGAAATTGTTAGGCAAATGATCTTGAGTGAGAAATGCTTCATCCTTCAAGGCAAGAAGCTAATCTCACACTTACGTTGATTGCAATCAATCTTTTATTTTTAAATTTTTTTTTAACCAGTTGAGGTGGATTTTTACCTGTTTCAGGTTGTCATTTTTACAACCTGTATAACTTCACTCTTGAAATACCCATACTTGCTGGAAAACAAAAATGCATGGAGACTCTGTACCTTCTCCCTGAGCTCTGTCTCCCCTCACAACAAGATAGCGCACTACCCACTGAAAAATGAACCTAGGCCTCAACCAAGATTCTTCTCAGGAGCAGTAGCACACAAATCCTGGCATAAACCACAAGAGGTGTATTGACAGGGAACAAAACCTTGATCATGGTCAAAAGTGTGAAGGAGTACCTTAGGATTAGGAAGACAAGAGGTGACCATTTACTCCCTGGTACCTCAGTATCATTCAATGAGATCATGGTTGCCACGTAACCCAACCTCAATTTCCAATTTCCTGAACACCAAGGGGAATAAAGTCAATTTCTACCAGAATTAACCTACATATATTCCCATATTCTTCCCCATCTCCTTTCCTCCAGTTTTGTCTCTCTCTCTTCTTTTCCTTTCACAATTCTCAACTTTCCTCTTATCATAGCCATCTAACATCTTTTGTCTGTTGGCCTGTACTTCCCCCCCCTCTCCCAATTCCCCCCTTTTTTACTCCACCCTTTAATTCAGATGCTTGTCTTTCTTCACTCATACTTTGAGGAAGGGCTCAAGTTCAAAAAGTCGGTAATATATCTTTACCTCCTATGGAGGCTACAAGCCCAGATGAGTTCCTCCAAGATTTCCGTGCTTTAACAACAATTACAGTGTCTACATACTTTTGTGTTTCACTCCAAATGCCCACCAACCTTTATATGGAGAGGAGATTCCAAACTTCACTTTTGAAAATCTGGACTTTAACTTTTAGATTGTGCTCCCTCATCTGAGGGATCAGCTTTCCTCTTCTTACACAATCAATTTCCAATAACATATTTAAAAATTGATTTAAATACAAGTGAACCATGAAAGACTTCAGAGACTGTGATTGTAGGAAGAACTCAGCAGGTCCCACAGTGTCTATAGGAGGTAAAGATACATAACTAATGTTTCGGATCTGAGCCCTTCATCAAAGAACACCTACACCAAGTAAAGTCAAGGTTATTGTCATCTACTTGTACAAGTGCAAGCCGATGAATCAATGGTCTCCAATCCTTGGTACAAAAAAGAGACATACAACCTGACTAACACACATACAGACAAAGAATACATATGCAGAACAAGTATTCATCGATACAATAAGTAAGTAAATAAATAAATATTGCTTCCTGAATATGAAAGTCTCGGATGGTTAATGTGAGCAGTTCCTTTGGTCGTTCACCATTCTCACTGCCCGTGGGAATAAGCTGTTCCTCAGCTTGGTGGTGCTGGCTCTGATCCTCCTATACGCCTTACCCGATGGGAGCAGCTGAAAAGATGCTGTGTGCAGGGTGGAAGGGGTCCTCAATGATTTTGTGCGCCCTCTTCAGACAACGATCCCAGTAGATCATGTCGATGGGGGGGGGGGGGGGGGTCACAAGGCAGAGGGTGGAGGGAGACCCCTGTGATCCTCTCTGCATCTTATGTAGGTTGACCTCTGAGGACCTTTGCTCCAGGGAATTCTCCACTTTACTCCCAACTCTTGACAATTTCATGGTAATCAGAACCCCTGCGTCTAAACCCTCCATCACTCAAAGACCTAGTCCTTTCCACAGTCAGGACTCAAAACTAATTTCTCTCCCATTTTCTTTCCCCCTCTTCACAGCAGAATTGGAGCCACATAAAACATCAAAAGATAAAAGCTTTTTCACTTTCATTCAGCAAAATGCTATCTTTATCCTCGAAAACCTGAGAAAGATAGAGTCTGGTAAATGAGTTTTGGATTGCATAGTATGATTAACTACACTGTAAGAATCATCTTTTTGGAACATAAGGTTGATAATTACCTGTGACAATTGGCCAACTTCTAGATAAAAGCAGATGATGAATGTGTTCCAAGCCACCCACAGCAGCAGCCAGCCTGCATACTGCAAAAACAAAGAGAGAAAAAAAGCACTTTAGATTATTGAAAACTCCATTGACACAAAATAAATCTGATGAATATTTTCAATCTTCTGTTGAAGCAGCACATTTCTGGACAGTGCTAACCATACTCAGCTATAAGCAATCTTGTCTCTGTGTCAGCACAATGGGTTCAAGCCCAGCTCCACGTGCAACTTGCGCCAATCCGCCAATGCAGGTCGATGTGAGGGAGTGATGCATTCTGGGATTGCCGGATAAAACTCAATTACATTCTCAGCTGGACATTAGAAGAACTGTTTCATAGAAGGGCAAGGTGAGGCGAGTTATCCTTGATGTCCTAAGAACATAAGAAATAGGAGCAGGAGTCGGCCATCAAGGCTATTCTTCCGTTCCATAAAATATGGCTGATCTGACTGTAGCTCCACTTACCTCTCTGACCCTAATTTCCCTATTCTTCAAAAGTCTATCTCTGTCTTAAATACATCGACCAAGGTAGCCTCTAATACTTCATTGGGCAGAGAATTCCAGATTCAAATTTCTCTGGGGGAAGCAGTTCCTCCTCATCTCTGCCTTAAATCTACTCCCCTGGATCTTGAGTCTATACCTCCATGTTCTAGTCACTCCTGTCAGTGGATGCAACCTCCCTGCTTATATATTTCTTCTATATGTCTCCATAGGACCCTCAGCCTCATCCTTCTAAGCATTAATGAGTATAATTGAGGACTCTTCTCATAAGATAATGTTTTCATTTCTGGACTCAACCTGGTGAACCTCGTCTGCACGACTTGCGAAGCCAATGCTGTATATCTTTTTACAAGTAAGGAGATTAGAACTGCTTCCAGATGCTGCCTCACCAGTACCGTGTATAGTTGCCGTGTAACTTCCCTGGTCTGTAATTTAATCCCTATAGTAATGCAGGACAACATCCAAGTTGTTTCCTTAATTACTTGCTGCACCTGCCCAGCTAGATTTTGTAATTCATGTACAAATGCTCCCAGTTCACTCTGCACAACAGCATGCTGTAATTTTTTCATCATTTCAACCACACTACATAATAAAATGGATGGTCTCACACTTAATAACATTTTATTCCATTTGCCAGATCCTTACCCACCTAATTAACCTATTTATACTCTCTGAAGACTTTTGTATGTCCTCTGTACAACTTGCTTTTCACTCAGTTTAGTACCATCAGCAAACCTAGATATGCTACACTTGGTCCCCTCTCCCAAATCAGTCATGTATATTATGAACAGCTGTGGGCCCAGCACTAATCCTCAAGGCATCCCATTTACCACAACTTGTCAATCAGAGACACACTCACTCATCCCAACTCTCTGCTTTCTAATGGTTTACTAATCCTCTATCCATGCCAATACATTTTCCCCAACTCTGTGCACCATTATCTGATGCAGGTCTTTTGTGTGGCACCTTACGCTGCACAGTTAGCGCAACACTGTTACAGTGGCAGCGACCAGGGGTTGAATGCTGCGCTGTCTGTAGGGAAATTGTATGTTCTCCCTGTGACTGTGTGGGGTCAGGTGCTCTGGTTTCCTCCCACCATTCAAAAATGTACTGGGGTTGTAGTTTAATTTGGTGTAATTGGGTGGCATGGTCTCGTGGGCCAAAAGGGCCTGTTTCCCTGCTGTATGTTTAAAATTAAAAATTTATGAAAATCCTTCTTGACTGACATCATCACATGGTTGCTTGTGGCAGTGTGTGCTCAAGTTCATAACACTGAATATCCTGCATTCACTATCAATACATTGACTAGCCATAAGCAACTTTCAATATCCTCAGACTGTGAAAGTCTTTTTTTCTTTCTGTACATGACATGCTTTACTTGGTAATATTGTAATGATGGTTTTCAGGGGATTCTTTGGCTTGGCTTCGCGGACGAAGATTTATGGAGGGGGTAAAAAGTCCACGTCAGCTGCAGGCTCGTTTGTGGCTGACAAGTCCGATGCGGGACAGGCAGACACGATTGCAGCGGTTGCAAGGGAAAATTGGTGGGTTGGGGTTGGGTGTTGGGTTTTTCCTCCTTTGCCTTTTGTCAGTGAGGTGGGCTCTGCGGTCTTCTTCAAAGGAGGTTGCTGCCCGCCAAACTGTGAGGCGCCAAGATGCACGGTTTGAGGCGTTATCAGCCCACTGGCGGTGGTCAATGTGGCAGGCACCAAGAGATTTCTTTAGGCAGTCCTTGTACCTTTTCTTTGGTGCACCTCTGTCACGGTGGCCAGTGGAGAGCTCGCCATATAACACGATCTTGGGAAGGCGATGGTCCTCCATTCTGGAGACGTGACCCATCCAGCGCAGCTGGATCTTCAGCAGCGTGGACTCGATGCTGTTGACCTCTGCCATCTCGAGTACTTCGACGTTAGGGGTGTTTTAAAACGTTAGGTAGTTTTAGGGCTGGAATTATCATGAATTTCTGAGGCTCAAACTGGAATATTATAACAATGTAAAACTAGGACCGCTTACTGAGCATCTCATTTAGAATCAGAGATTATGGCAGCTGACATCCAAACTCAATTGGGATACCACATCCAACATTGTTCTTGGTATGATGGTGAAAACAGTTCACTGTAATGTGAGTGCAAAATCACAGCAGCTTTGTTTTGACTGCCGTCAAAACTCCCAGAAACTCTACAAATGTCAATAATGTCTCAGGACATAAACATACCACAGGGCACATCAACCGTCCAGCAAGATCCCAGCCTTGATCACTGTCAGAATCTGCCACAGCTGAGAGGTTTAACTGCTTGGTTGGAGGTATGGGGAATAGAGAAACCGGTTTCAGATTCACACTCAATCATCAATCTACTTTGAACCAATTGGAAAATTTAGATTTCTGACATCTATATTTCGTGCATTTTCGAGGATGTTGGAGTCAATTTTTTATTTTTTTTATTTTTAAAAAACAGCCAAATACCATGCAAGAAAAAAAACATACAAATCAGAACAGCTAAAACAGATTCCAGTGAAATCGTAATCTCATCCCAAGAGGAGTATTGTATGATCCGATTTATCCTGAATAATCAAAGAACCAAAGACACTGACTTACTTTTCGTGCACTTTAAAATAAAAATTATTGTGGTAAGGTGGTTTATACGAATTTTTGCACTCTGATTCTGCTGCAAGACACCGAATTTCGTGACTTGTTCATGACAATACATCCCGATTCTGATTATATCGATTAGTGATAATTTCATCGAGGTAGTTTGTATCATTTAGGGCAGACAAAGAAATTCTGGAGGAACTCGGGTCACACAGCAACCACAGGTAGAAATGGGCAGTCAATGTTTCCGGTGTGAACTCTTCATCATGAGAAAATTAGTTCTAGTTCAAGTTTATTTGTCATCCGATGGTACCAGTATGAGAAACATTGATGCAGAAGAGTCCAAAGAAACGGACAGACATAAGACACATACAGACAAACAATACATATACACAGTACATATGTAAATATATTAAAAGAAATATTATTGATAAATAGTTGAGTCACAGAAAGTAGTTTTAGCTGTTATTCAGTATTCTCACTACCTGTGGGAAGAGGTTATTGCTCAGTCTGGTGGTTGTGGCTCTGATACTTTCCTATCTTTTACCTGACAGGAGTAGCTGGGTGATGCTGTATGTTGGGTGGTAGGGGTCCTGAATGATATTGTGAAACCTCTTCAAACAATTGAGGGGAGGGTGGGGGAAGGGAGACCCCAGTGACTCATGGTCCTGTGGATTGACCTCCTATCTGATGCTCCACAGCAACTATACCATGCTGTGATGCAGCTGGCCAGGATGCTCACAGACATGATAAAATCTACCTAGTCCCTTACCACACCTTTTATTGGTATGGATTCCTCCCCCATTGTTTGAATTCTGAGACTTACTGATATATCCTGCCTCTGCCTTTTCAGATTTTTTTTTGAAGAAGGGCTCAGGCCTGAAATGTCGGCAATATATTTTTGTCTCCTATAGATGCTGGAAAGACCAGCTGAGTTCCTCCAGCATTTTGGTGCTTTTACTCTTGAAAGAGCTCCTGTAGAAAGTTGACAGAATGGTGGCCGGTAGCTTCGCCCGCCTCAACCTTCTAAGGAAGTGCTGTCGCTTTTGCTCCATCCTGACAAGTAAGGAGATGTGTGTCCAGGATAAGTCATTTTTGAGGTGCTCCATTACCAAGCTATAAAGGTAAAAGGAAACTTAGGGAGGGGCCCAGAGGTGTGTGAAAGAATGTGTGAGAGGTGGAGAGACAAGTAGAAGGAGAAACCATTAGGAAGGGGATTGAGAAAGAAGTTACAGAGAGAAAGAAAAAAATAAGTACAGGGATAGGTTTTTAAAAAAAGAGATGGAAGCAGTAGAATCAGGTAGGGAAGGGGTTACCTAAAATGAGAGAAATCAATATTCACGCCATTAGGTTTATGGCTATCCAGGAGGAAAGGGATGCTTTGATGGTTAAGTTTACATCGGTCTCACCCCGACAGATCAAGGACAGACATGGCACAAACATTTTTACCTTTGCTATATAAAGGACACTGCTTAACCTGCTGAGTTTCTCCAGCATTGTGCTTTTACCTTACGTCACTGCGGGTATGGTTTGGCGAGTTGAAACTTCTGAAAATAAGAGAGCGCAAGGTTTGGAGGCCTACTCCAGAGCTTGGAGCCTGTGTGGGGGTACACCACCAGCCTACTGCAGGGGGAAACGTCTGTACCTGCAGGAGTATAAGGGGACAGGACAACACCTGGCCGGCCGTCAATCAGTTGGCCTGAATGGATCACAGCAACAGCACACCTTGAGGGTCCAAAGTACTTTTTTCTGTGGACAAAGAAAGCACCCCAGAGCCCTCTGCCCTTTCCAACTGTGGAAAACGTGGGCATTATGCAAAAGTCTGCAGAAGCCCCAAGACTACAGCCAAGGCCCATTCTCATGTTAATGAGAGGCGGGAAAGCTCTTCTTTCCCCACAGATAAACAGAAGAAGAAGAATGCCATGTGCAGCCGGCCATCTTGCACAAATGCTACAAAGCAGAGGACACAGTCTTCAGGAGACGAATATGACGCTGAGTACTATCGGATGGAAGGACACGCCAGACTTGCTTCCCTACGCATGAATCAGGCGAGTCCACACAATTTATCTGATGCCACTGTGTGCATCAAAATTAATGATGTGAGGGTAAATTGCTTAATAGATAGTGAAATTTTTATTGACCAGGGGTTAGTCAACCGCCTTGCCCTCCCCACATGCCCGAGTGAGCACCAGATCCTGTTAGCAGCCCACAGCCTTGTGGCTGAGGTAAAACAGTTTTGCAGGGTTACTCTAGAAATCCAGGGCACAAAATATGAAGGGTTCATATTACTAATACTCCCTCTCCTCTGTGCCCCGGTACTATTGGGATTAGATTTTCAGTGCCAGTTAGAAAGCATTACAATAGGGCCTCAACCCCCGACTACACCTTACGAAGAAACAACACTGCAGCCTGTCTGTCCTGAACATAGACCCCCCTCCGCTGTTCACACACCTGACCACAGAATGCACACCAATAGCCACAAAGAGCAGGAAGTACAGCCCGAGGGACAGAGCCTTCATTAGGACAGAGGTCCGCAGGCTACTACAGGAGGACATCATAGAGCAGAGCACCAGCCCCTGGAGAGCCCAGGTGGTTGTAGAAAAGTCACAAGTAAAACTGCGCATGGTAGTGGATTACAGTCAGACAATCAACAAATTTACACAACTAGATGCCCACACTCTGCCACGCATAGCAGACATGGTCAACAACATTGCACAGTATAAGGTGTTCACCATAGACCTGAAGGCAGCATCCACCAACTGCCCATTAGAAACAGCGATCGCATTTACACGGCATTAGAGGCAGATAGCAGGCTGTATCAATTTCTGTGACTCCCCTTCGGTGTCACCAATGGAGTGTCCCTGTTTCAGAGAGAAATGGACCGAATAGTAGATGAGTTCCAACTGAAAGCGGTGTTCCTCTACTTAGACAACGTGACAATCTGTGACCATACTTAGGAGGATCATGACACAATTTAAAAAGCTTCTTCCAGGCAGCTGTGGAAAGGAACCCAACGTACAACAGGGACAAATGCGTCTTTAGCACCAGGAAGTTGCCAATCCTGGGCTACATAGTGCAGAATGGGGAAATCAGCCTAGCCCCAGCCCGTATGCGTCCTCTCCTGGACCTCTCAGTGCCACACATGCTGAAAGCACTAAAAAGGTGTTTGGGACCCCAATGGATGCCCAACTACGCCTACAGGGCCCACCCACTTATAAAAGCCTCAGTTTTCCCACTGTGCCCAGCAGCCACCAGAGCATTCAGGGACATTAGGGACCATATTGCTAAAGCTACCATGCGGACCATAGATGAGTTGATCCCGTTTCAAGAAGAAACAGATGCATCCAACATGGCTCTGGCAGCCACCCTAAACCAAGACTGACTACCAGTGGCCTTTTTCTCGCGAACCCTACAGGGGTCAGAGGTAAGACACTCAGCAGTAAAGAAGGAGGCCCTAGCCATTGTGGAAGCAGTAAGGTACTGGCGACATTATCTGGTGTTCAAACACTTCACCCTCATCACGGACCAATGGTCTGTGGCTTTTATGTTTGATAACCAGAATAGGGGGAGAATGAAGAACGACAAGATACTGCACCAGCGGATAGAATTGTCTACATTTAACTACAACATTCTATACCACCCCGGGAGACTCAACGAGCCCCCGGACGCACTGTCCGGAGGTACTTGTGCCATCCTTAACCACACGTCCCAGTTCAGAACTTGCACAATGAGCTGGGCCACCCGGGGGGGCGGGGGGGGGGGGGGTCGCTAGACTGTTTCTCTTCATTAAAACCCAAAAACCTTCCTTTTTCAGTAGAGGAAGTGAGGTCAGTGAACAAGAGCTGCCCCATCTGTACGGTATGCAAACCACAATTTTACCGGCTAGACAAAGCCTGATAAAAGCTACCAAACCTTCTGAGCGCCTCAGCCTCGATTTTAAAGGCCCGCTCCCATCCAATAATAGAAATGTCTATTCCCTAAACGTGATAGATGAATATTCCCATTTGCCCTTCACAATCCCATGTTCTGATGTATTAGCAGCCACTGTTATAAAATGCCTCCTACCCATCTTCAGCATATTTGGGTATCCGAACTACATACACACAGACAGGGATGCTGCATTCATGAGCACAGAAGTACAGCAGTACCTGCACAAGAGAGGGATTGCTACCAGCTGCAATACAAGTTACAATCCAAGGGGGAATGGACAAGTCGAAAGGGAAAATGCCACTATCTGGAAAACAGTCTTAATAGCAAAAGAACTGCCTGCTACTAGATGGCAAGAAGTGTTGCCAGAACCCTACACTCTATATGTTCTTTGTTGTGTACTGCCACTAACATGACCCCACACGACCGTATCTTTTGTTTAACAAGAAAAGCCACAATGGGCACAGCACTGCCTAAATGGATGATGACACCAGGAACTGTTCTCCTCCAGAAGCACTGCAGACCCCACAAAGCGGACCCGCTGGTGGATCAAGTGGAGTTGAGGTACGTGAACCCTCAGCACGCCTTTGTCACTTTCCCAGATGGAAGAGAAGACTCGGTGGCCACCAGGGATCTCGCTCCAGTCGGGTGTGTGAACAACGCGGAGGAAACACAGATGTCTACGGATCAACAAGGAGCACAGCAGCAGTCACTAGAACAGTCGTCCATCGAGTCACCCCAGAGGACTATACCACGCACCCCAGAAATCAGGACCCTGGGTACGCCCGCCACACAAAATATCACCACCCTAGACTTGATGGCAAGACCTAATCCCATACAAGAAGATCCCCAGCCCACATGGCCATCTAGTACTTCCCACTCCCACACCTCCACCAAGAAATGCCAAAAGGCAGACCGCACTCCCCACCCCTATACCACTACTGAGGAAGTTCAGAAGGCAACGGAAACCACGAAGCATTTTGGACATGAACTTACAAACAAGGAAAGGAGGACCGGAAGGGGGGGGGGCGATAATTTTTTAAGGGGGGGGGGTGGTGAATGGGGTGATATGTAATTATATCACTAGGTCACCAGGGGTCATCCTGGTGACCTTGTATATAAAGCAGTCCAGAGCTACACTCCAGCCTTCCAGGTTTGTCTTGCAGAGAGACAAGACCTCTTAGTGCACATATTAGTTTATTAAAGCTGTCTTATACTCGCACTGCTGTTGTGGTTATTGTCAGGACAACACCTGGCTGGCTGTCAATCAGTCAGCCTGAATGGATCAAGCCCACCCGGTTGGGTGTCAATCATCCTCCGGGATATAAGCCTGCACCGTTGGCCTCACTCAGAGTTGCTGCAGCCACAGCCAGCCTGGCTCCGTGGAAGTCTGTGGATTTAAGTCTGTTGTACAGTCTTTGGCCTGGAAGTCAGCCTGAAGAAAACTGAGGTCCTCCATCAGCCAGCTCCCCACCATGACTACCAGCCCCCCCACATCTCCATCGGGCACACAAAACGGTCAACCAGTTTACCTATCTCGGCTGCACCATTTCATCAGATGCAAGGATCGACAATGAGATAGACAACAGACTCGCCAAGGCAAATAGCGCCTTTGGAAGACTACACAAAAGAGTCTGGAAAAACAACCAACTGAAAAACCTCACAAAGATAAGCGTATACAGAGCCGTTGTCATACCCACACTCCTGTTCGGCTCCGAATCATGGGTCCTCTAACGGCACCACCTACGGCTCCTAGAATGCTTCCACCAGCGTTGTCTCCGCTCCATCCTCAACATCCATTGGAGCGCTTTCATCCCTAACGTCGAAGTACTCGAGATGGCAGAGGTCGACAGCATCGAGTCCACGCTGCTGAAGATCCAGCTGCGCTGGATGGGTCACGTCTCCAGAATGGAGGACCATCGCCTTCCCAAGATCGTGTTATATGGCGAGCTCTCCACTGGCCACCGTGACAGAGGTGCACCAAAGAAAAGGTACAAGGACTGCCTAAAGAAATCTCTTGGTGCCTGCCACATTGACCACCGCCAGTGGGCTGATAACGCCTCAAACCGTGCATCTTGGCGCCTCACAGTTTGGCGGGCAGCAACCTCCTTTGAAGAAGACCGCAGAGCCCACCTCACTGACAAAAGGCAAAGGAGGAAAAACCCAACACCCAACCCCAACCAACCAATTTTCCCCTGCAACCGCTGCAACCGTGTCTGCCTGTCCCGCATCGGACTTGTCAGCCACAAACGAGCCTGCAGCTGACGTGGACTTTTTAACCCCTCCAGAAATCTTCGTCCGCGAAGCCAAGCCAAAGAAGAACAGTCTTTATCTTTGATTGTGTCTGATTCTGGCTAACAGTCCACCACAGCCTGGAAGGTCAATTATGAGGGAGTGTGGTGAAAGTCAAGTTTACTCCAAAAAAAGTATAGATTATCCAGTTTTATATTAGTCTTGAAGGGTTCACACTTGAAACATTGACTGATCATTTCTACCCATGCATGCAGTCAGACCTGCTGAGTTCCTCCACTTATTCTTTGCTGAAGATTCCAGCGTCTGCCCTTTTAGGGACTCTCTTACATTCATTTACAGAGGCACGAGACGAGAGAGAGCACACACTTTATCAGGAATGTGTGGAAAAAAAGCCAGAAAATAATGAATGCATTGGTTTGGCTATGTCCATCCTTCATCACCATACTATTTAAGTTTAACTGCATTTAACTTGGGCTAACAGGGAGGAAGCAAGAAAGAACATTTACAGATAGGCAATTCAAAGACAAGAATGAGCAGGAAAATGTGGGATTAAAGATATTTCCACAGGGCATGGTGATGGTCTGAAACTCACAGGCCAGCGAGAAGAAATAAAGTCAAAAAGGAACTGGACATGTGATACTGGAAATCAATTCACAGTTTTGTGGGGAAAGTGAGAACTCGATCAATTGGGCTGGTGTGGGGATACCAATGCCCCTGAGAGTAAAGCCCTGCAAAGGTAGTGGACATCACAGGCAAAACTCTCCCCACCGTCGAGAACACCTACAGGGATTGTTGCTGTCGGAGAGCACCGGCAATCAACGAGGATCCACACCACCAGCACACGCTCTGTTCTCACTGCTGCCATCAGGAAAGGTGTATAGATGCCACAAGACTTGCACCACCAGGTTCAGGAACAGCTGCTGCTCCTTCACCATCAGGTTCCTCAACAACAAACTCAATCAGGGACTCATTTAAGGGCTCTTACTTTATTAATATTTTTTTCCTCTCTGTATTACATTTCTTTATTTGTTTGCATGTAAACAAATTTAGACATAGAGCACGGTAACAGGCCATTTCGGCCCATGAGTCTATGCCACCCAATTTATACCCAATTAACCTACACTCCCAGTACATTTTGAATGGTGGGAGGAAACTGGAACTCCTGGGAAAACCAATCAGATATGGGGAGAAAATACAAACTCCTGACAGACAGCGCGGGATTCAAATTCTTGTCCTCATGACTAGTGCTTTAAAGGAGTTGCCCTAACCGCTCTGCCAATCGTGCTGCCATTGAGCACAATTTCCTGCAGGAAAAAGAATGTTAGGATTTTGTGATGTCATGCATGTATTCTGGCAATAAATCTGAAACTGATAGACTGAGATCTGTCAGAGACTCAGTGAGCAGAATCACCTCCTATTCTGACACTGCATTATGACAGGGAGAAGTTAACTGGCCAGAACAGAAGTTACCAAACCTGTGGTGGAACAGATCTCACACACTGGGATTTCATGCTGGTGAGGAGGTGCAGAAAATACTCACCAGGATATTACTGGGGATGGAATGTTTCAGTTATGAGGAGGGACTAAATAGGCTGGCTTTGTGTGCTTTGGAGCAGAGATTGAAGATGGAAACTGACAGATGTAAACAAAATTATGAGGGGCATTGAGAGAGTAGATCAGTGGTTCTCAACCTTTTTCTTTCCACTTTAAATAATCCCTATGCCCTAAGTGCTCTGTGATTAGTAAGGGATTGCTTAAGGTGGTATGTGAGTGGGAAGGGAAGGTTAAGAATCACTGCTCTTGACGCAATTGTTACTGAAATATTTTGCTTGAGAAAAATTGTCATTGGCTCATTTCCTTCAGAGTTATGAAACTAGGCACATAATGAGTCAATTAGGAATGATTAAAACAGTGGCTTTCCAACTTTTTCTTCCCACTCACATTCCACCTTAAGCAATCCCTTACTAATCACAGAGTTACAAAGATATGGGGAATGCTTAAAGTGGTATTTGAGAGGAAAAAGTTTCAGAACCACTGGAGATCCATTTCAACAAAACATATTTGGTGGTATTTTTCTTGGTTCTGTTGAGAGCACCAGCTCTCCCGAGTTAAATGGCAGTGGGGTTAAGATCCACACTAAAAGACCAGTTGCTGGCTTAGTCCTCAACACAGAACAGGAATCTAATTACAAATGCATAGGCTCATTAGTATGGGCTCATCCACACCATAATTTACTCAACTTTCTGCATCTGTTTTTCCATTCACAAGATGAATCAAAATATTTTACAGACAATCAAGGTCTTTTTGAACATAATGCTACAGCCAATTTGTATACAGCAAGTTCCCCAAAACAGCAATATGATCACCAGTGAACAATGGCACCACAACTCTCCACTTCTCTGAAGTTCATGGCTGTTTCATATCCAGACTATGTACCACATCTTCAATCGTATTACCATTCACCCAACTTCTTTTTCATTACATAGACCATGGATAAATATTGGCTAATCCACTGGATCAAAGTTGCCTGCTCTTCTGTGAAATTGCATCATGGGATTGTTTTTATTCACCCAAATGGCAGATAGGTCTCAGCTTTTTTTTTGTTAAAAAAGGTTGCGTCCACTAACAGAGCAATGCTGGGGGAAATCAATACAACTTTGAGGGCTTAAGACTCTGAAGAGGGACTTCAGCCCATAGGCAAGAATGCAGTCGACTGAGCAATAGCTAACACGACTTGTTTTTATGTAGCTCCTTTAAAAGAGTACAATGTTCCAAACCATAATTCGTCGAATCACTCCAGACCTTTGCAGAAAAGTTGACCCAAGTTAAAGTTTCAAGTTTAAGTTTATTGTCATACACAAGTATTGATCCAACAAAAGTATTACAATTGACGTTCAAACATCTTAAAATAAGAGAGCAAGATTTGGGGGCTGAATTCCAGAGCTTGGAGCCTGGAAGGCTGAGGACTTGGTCAAAAATGACAGGTGTGGTGAATCAGTAAAGCACACAAGGCTAGAATTTGAACCTACAAAAGGTTACGGAGATAAAAAGGTGGTTGAACAATTCATATTTCAGATACACATTTTCTGATTTATGGTCAGAGTACATACATAACATCAAATACAACCCTGAGATTCTTTTTCCTGCAGGCAGAATTACCACTAATTGGTAGTGTGTAAAAAACTACACAGTGCAAACATGTAAAGAAAGAACTGTAAACAGATAACAAATGTAAACAAACTGATTCTGCAATGCAGAGAGAATAAAAAAGAAAATCAAAGAGCATAAGTAAGAGTCCTTAACCGAGTTTTTGATTGAGCTGGATTTTGATGGAGGAAGGGTAGCAGCTTTTCCTGAACTTGATTGGTACAATAAATGGTAAGACCATTACTTCAACAATTTTAACCTGTTACAACCTAATCTTTTAAGAGCCCCTTTACAAATGTTTGTTGCCACAGGAAATTTTAACATTGCAAGTTATGAGATGAAGGAATGGTGTGTGCAAATTACAGAAATAAATTTGGCTAAAAAAAATGTTTGACCCACATAGCCGGGCTGTGACATAGATAGAGGGGGGTTCATTATGGAGTGAATTTAGTTGCCTTTGTTTATATATGCTGTATCTGCCAGATGTAAAATCAAGCTCACATTCACCGTTCATAGTGACAACTTGATTTATATCCATATTATTAAAACACTTATTATGAAACACATGTTCAGATTTTTTTTTTAAATCTCTCGTATTAAGTGCTGTATGACAAATCCAAGTAAAAATATCCACATTCTGCTCTGTTACCTTTGTTGTTAGTCAATTACAAAAAAGACATTGATTTGACAATGGATTTGGATTTATAGATTGAAATATTGTCTTTGCAGTCTTGATAGTTAATAATAAGTAGAAAGTCTAAGAAGTGGAAATGTATTGATGTTTTGTCTCCCAAATCTAGAAATCCATCTATTCATAAGATAGAGAATTGGTGGCTTTTTAATTGGTCACCTAATACCTGGCTTTTACTGATTACCGATAGACCTACATTTGACAAAATTGATTGCTATTATCAGGAAGAATAATTGGAATTTTGCTTAATAATTTATTCATATCCAAATTGTGTTTCATTTTATTCAGCATCGAAGCTTGAGCTATGGGTCACCTAACAAAGCTATTTATCTCCTGCCATAACCCTTTGATGTATTTTACTGTAACTGGCTGGTGTCTGATTACATTCTCAGGCATAATAAAAATCAGCTCTAATTGGTACATTGAGTGGTCCTAAACTATTTGATGAAATTCATCTGTACTAGGAAAACAGAATTCAAATAAACATTTGATTTAAGCAGCTTGAATCTAAAATTTATTAACACATGAAGGGTCAACCTATGACAGAGTGCATTGAATTTCTTTACTAAAATAATTCAGTGGCCAAAAAATAACTTTTTGAATGGTCAACAATGGACTGAATCATGCTTCCTAGTGAATAATGGTTCCATAGAGGGAAAGGGAAGATGGAGGGAATCTGTGGATCAGGCAATATCCATGGGTAGAAATGGTCAGTCAGTGCTTTGGATTGGTACCCTTTATTGAGACTGTAAGTGAGAAGGTGACAAAACAAGTATAAAAAGGAGTATTTTACTCCAATGTAATTAAATTGTTTGACTTATATCTTTTCCACGTTCCTTATATTAACTTTTTTTTTTAAAACCTCCATTTTTCTTTTAATACCAGTCATTAATAGCATCAGGTAACACGGTTAGGTAAGGGGTTTGAGTTTTTCTCTACTATTTTCTTCTTTTCTCCTTTTTCTTTTGTATTATTAGTTTTTTTCTAAGATACATACTATTTAGAATATGAATTATGGATATGATTTACAATTTATGTTTTAGTGATATATGGGATATCTTTAGTTTATGTAACTATCCATTCTCTCTTTTTGAATTGTACCCTTTTTGTTTGTACAAGTTCTTTATTAAAATCAATAAAAATATTTTAAAAAGGCATGCTGTCCAGGAAGAATATGATATTTTGTTCCTGAAGTTTATACTTGGCACCACCCTGGCAATGAATGAAGCCAAAACAGAGATGTCAGTAGAGTAATGGTGAAGGGAATGAAAATGACTAGTGAGAAGGAGTCCCAGGCTGGAACTAAAGATAGAACATGGGTGATGGAGAAAGTAGACATCCAATCTGCATTTGACCTCACCAACGTGTTGCTGCTGGAGACTGCTGTCGGGAAATATGCGCTGGACTGAGGACTGCTGGAGACTGGCTCGAAACTGGTTGAAGGGGTACCAGGGATCAGGTATGTGAGGGGGTGCCAAATGTGCTGAAGAGTTCCTGATTGTGTTGGGAGGTTTGGATCTGGAGCTCGGGTTGTCAATAGCTTGGACTGGACTCTGTGTGGCTGCAGAAATGCTGGAGGCCAATCTACAGACACTCAGTGACTCTGGATGGACACACTTTTGCAACTCTTTCTCTGATTGTAAGAGGTGCTTCAGGCAATTTCTGCCGAGGGCGAACCTGTTGGCCTTACAGCAGGCAAAACCAATTTCATGTAATATGACACTGTTTTATTACAATGACAATAAATTGAATCGTGATCTTAATGTAGAGCAGGCCACATCTAATCTACCCTGCAAGTGTACTTGGCTGGGTACTGAAAATCTGTACAAACTAACTAGCTGAAATGTTCATGGACATTTTCAATTTCTCATTGCTGCAGGATTCCACCTACTTCAAAGGGGTATCAATCATCCCGATGCCGAAGAAGAGCAGAGTGAGTTGCCTCAATAACTATCACCCAGTAGCCCTCACAACTATTGTAATGAAATGCTTTGAGAGGTTGGTCATGGCCAGAATTAAATTGTACCCAAGTTCTGGTCCCTCTGCAATTCAGCCACTGCCACATTTGCTCCACAGCAGATGCAATCTCATTGACTCTCCATTGAACCCTGGATCACCTAGACAATAACTTATATACAGTATCAGGCTGCAATTCATCCATTACAGCTCAGCTTTCAACACCATTAACCCTTCAGTACTGGTCGGCAAACTTCAAAACTTGGGTCTCCATTGAACCCTGGATTACCTAGACAATAACTTGTATACAGTATCAGGCTGCAATTCATCCATTACAGCTCAGCTTTCAACACCATTAACCCTTCAGTACTGGTCGGCAAACTTCAAAACTTGGGTCTCTGCACCAGGATCATTGACTTCCTCATTGGAAGACCAGTCAGTGTGGGTTGGTAACAATGCATTCTCCTTACTGACAATCAACGAAGGCGCACCTCAAGGATGCGTGAATTCACTCTCCTCTCTCTACACCCATGACTGTGTGGCGAGGTGCAATTCAAATGCCATCTACATTCATTTTAGTGCAACCCATTCTCATATGTAATTTATGATGGATACATTTAGAATAATATTTTGCCTTCAGTTTTTTTGATGCTTAATTTTATTTTATTTTTTAAAATTTGGACGGAGATCCAGTAATAGCAAAGCCCTCACTTCTCAAGGTGTCACAAGCTCTTGATTTATCTTTCCATTGAGGCAATGATGATGAATGGAACACATTAATAAATCTGAACTGCACCAACCAAATAAAGTCAGGGAATAAAGACATCACTAAATGCTTTGAAGTTTAAACCTGTTTCAGGAAAGGCTTTTGGGGGACAAGGGAAGAAATTACAGAAATTATAACATTTCTGAAATATCAAGTTATTCCAATCAATTGCCTGCAACATTAGGCATTAACCTCCCCCCCAGAAAGAGCCTTAGATTTGAACAGTGGCGAAAGCTCAGTGCATTACAAGTCCACTTTGGACGCAAAGAATTGCTTTAAGTGACCTAGAGATGATTAAAGCACAAATTGAAGTTAGATATTTTAATCAGCTTTGTTCCATTATGAGACAGATTTTCTGTAACCATAAAAACAATTTAGTTGCCTGCTTAGTTACTAGGAATGGCTTGGAGGAACTCTATACAATAATGACACACATCATTCCCAGCAGAAACCAGCCGCAGTCCTTTGCTCCTGAGCAACTTTCCAATGAAGCCTTGCTTTGTCCATCTCTGACACCATGTGACTGTCCTCGAATTGTGTTTCATTGTGTATAGAACAAATGGACAGAGGCAGGTACAGTTACAACATACAAAAACTTCTTGCAAAGGTGTATTGATAGGATAGATTTTGAGGGATATGGGCCAAAAGTTCAACTTAATGAATCTGTGAATTTCCCATTGTAGTAACTCCATCATTGCCGATTGTACCTTCATCAGCTCAGCCATGGGCATGGAATCACATCCCTAAACATCTTCATATCTCAGTCCTCCTAGGATATGCTTCTAAAAATGTAACTCCATCTGGTTTTCACTTATTTACTAAATATCTCTAACTTCTTGTAGATGTTGAATCTCTAGACGTCTCAACCACAGATGGAACTTAAAGAGGGGGGCAGATAATGTTTTGATAGATTAGAGAATTGCAGACTCCGCAGAAGTGGCACCAAAGAGGAGCAGAGACCAGGAACAGATCAGCCATGATCATAATAAAAGGTGATGCAGGCTAGAGGATTATAGTGGTCTACTCCTGCTACCATTTTCTTCTGCTCTAGTTGCCATATTCTGTTGAATATATCCATACGAAACATCTTGGCATTGTCATTTCACAACTACTATACAAAGGCACCTTAAATATACTTCTGGGCCTAAAGAGTGACTTCCACCACATATGCTTTTTACACAGCCACTTCCTTCTGGGATATTATTCCCTTCCCCCCCCCCCCCCCCCCCCCAAATGTGTAAAAAGCATGGAATTGGAATAGGGATGCCATTCCAGTCCCTTTTTTTTCCCCACCAAGGCACCGAGTCATTTTCCTGAACCATCTGCAATGTAAACTGCATTGCAGGCATTTCTTAGTATATTGTGTCTAGTAATTTTTTTTTTAGTGCTGCCTGCTCTCTCCCACAGTGCACAGGCCTGGTGGTCTGCTGCCTGCTCGATGATATGGGCTGCTAAGCCTAACCCTAGATCTGCCAGATTGTGAGCAAACTGGTCTGTGGGTTCATTCTGTTTGAATAGAATGAAGCCCACTGTCCCATTCCCCCACCGACAACCTGCCACAGCCCCCAATGAGATTTAGCAGTGATTAGTAAGCAATAACTTAAGGTGGTATATGAGTGGAAAGAAAAAGGTTTGAAATCGACTCCTTTAGATCAATACTTGCAGTAGATTTTCCCATGCTCTTATAAATTGTGTGCGTTTTCCCCACTCTTTTATACCTTGTGCGCGTACGTGTTTTATTCCTGCTATGATCCTCCCATTCTTCTATTAATTATTGTGTGTTAATAAAAGTAATATTTAATAGCAAACCCTTGTGTCCAGACTCATCTCTCACAAACCTGACATTTCAACACAATACTGTCCAGTGTGGGGACCGACAGCATTACTTGTCAGTGTTACTCACCATAACCAGAATTTAAACCTGGATTCCAAGACTGAGCCATTTTAGGAGAAAAACAAGTGGGTCTAACATGCCATCAAATACGATATGTTGTATGCGACATTAGATGTAGGTGCCAACACTGTTGAGTTACACATTCTGCCCCTATTGTTTTCAGAATGCCAGCTTGCTGTGTAAAAACATGCATACTCCAAAAAAATGCTGGATTTGTTTGTTTCTGTGTGAATGACCAATGGTGACTCATCAAAGGCTCTTCATAATGGGAAAAAAAAAAATCACACAAATACTGCATTAAACCTAATAGAGAACCAAAATAAACTTCTGGAGAAGTTCACAGGTCAGGCAATGTCCCTCCATGGATACTGCCTGACCCACTGAGTTCCTGCAGCAGTTTGCTTTTTGCTCAAGGTTCCAGCATATGTAATTTATGTCCTCTACTGCCTATTGTATTTATCTATTTCTCCTTGGAACCGTTCCTTCTTCTCTTTACTAAATATTAAAATAATTTTTCTTCTTTCAACAAGAATTTACCCATAGAAACTGATCATTCAATTCATTTAGTCAGTGCTGGCATTAAAACTTACAGCAAGCCTTAAATGCACCAATCATCTCAGCATTTTCAGCATGTACTGTTCCAACTTCTCTTGAATTCTCTGATACTATTTAGAAGTGGTTTTTCAAACTTTTTCTTTCCATTCAAATACCACTAAGTAATCCCTATGCCTTCAGTGCTTGATGCAGAGAAAGTGTTTGATCGAGTTGATTGGATATATTCATTTGCAATCTTAGAAAAATTCAATTTTGGACCATGTTTTATTACATGGATTAAATTATTGTATGCCCTATGGCTTCAATTCCATTTAATTTTCAACAGTCACAACCTTTCAATCCCCAACAGGTAACGTGTCAAGGGTGTCCTCCAAGTCCATTATTTTTTGACTTGTCCATAATCATTAGCGATTGTATTCCAAGAGTGCAAGATATTTCAGGGATTTGTAGGAAGGGAACTGAACAAATTTTTTCCTTTATGCAGATGATCTTCTGCTTTTCTTTTCAGGATACAGATTAAATCTACATAAAAGTGAACTTTTCTGTTTTTAATACACCTGCATCAGTGTACACTAATCTTCCTTTTAAGATAATTAAATTGATTTTCCACAATCTTGTTATGACAGTTACAAATAATCAAACTTTAAAAAATATTTTCTTACATTAAAGCATGTGAAACAGTCTTTAATACAATGGTTGTCCATTTCTATATCTCTGGTCAGTTCTATTAATGAACATCTTACCTACACCTTTATATCTTTTTCATTCGCATATCATTTTTTTGATTCACTTGATTCAGTTTTATCATTTTGTATATGAAGGGCAAGCACCCTCGTCTAAATAATGTTCCTCTTTAAAAATATAAAAGGAATGATGGCAGATTTTATTATTGGACAATCAATATACGTAACCTTGTGTTGTGGTTACATTTTCATATCTGAGTGGACCGTCCAGTACGGATTGCAACTGGGCTGAATTCTGTCAAAACTTTTCATTCCAGCACTTTTGGGATCCTCACTTCCCTTTTCTTTAAGTAAATCAATTGATAATCCTGTTATCAGGCACACTGAGAGTGTGGGTGCAGTTCAGAAAACACTGGACTACATGGTTTTTGTCTTTCAAGTCCTATTTTATCCAATCACCTTTTCCAACCTTCTTTGTATGATCTTGTTTTTCATGAATAGCATAAATTGGGGTATTGAACATTTCAAAGATCTTATTATTGATAACAGTTTTGCATCATTTGAACAACTTTCTGAAAAGTTTTTTTTCCCCAGATATCTTCAAATCAGGCATTTTCTTCAATCTCAGATATTTGATTTTCCTGGGGTACCTGACACAAACATTGTTGATTTTTAAAAAATATATAAAGTTTACAACATTCTCACAAAGGCTTAATACAGTGAAACCCTAATTTATGTGCCCTGATTTAATTCAAATTCAGTTAAAACGCGGAGTCATTGAACTCTGGCGTCGGGCCCCCAGATTGATTTAAAATTCATACAGAATAATGGGGATCTTCCAAGGAGAAATGGAAATGCTGGTATGCAAATTAAACCAGCAAATAGTGAAACTCTATTTAGTGCAACCCTGCTTTTTGTGATTAGATTTTATGGACCTCAATGATTGCGTTATAATGGGGTTTCACTATATCCAGCATTTATGCTAAATTAATGTGTTTGAGACATGCCCCTCTAGTTAAAATTAAAAATGTTTGGGAATAGGATTTAAACCTTTCATTATCGGATGAGGTTTGAGATTTAATTTTTAACATGGTTAATACTACATCCTTATGTGTCCATAACACTTTGTTATTCAAATGCAAATTCTTGTTGTGATAAATGTAAGAGAGGAGAGGCTTATTTAATTCATATGCTCTGGACGTTTCCTTGCTTTGAAAAATACTGAAGGGAGGTATTTCAAACTTTATCTTTAATTCTTAATGAAAATCTAGAGCCAAATTTTTGGTCGCTTTTTTTTGGTACAACTTTTAACTCCTAATCAAGAGTCGTAGTCTGACTGACTTTTGGCCAGATGTGCAATATTTGTTAAATGAAAAGATGCTGCCCCCCCCACCCCCACCCCCCCCCAACAACTCAGTAGCTGGGGGACATTATGTCCTCTTTAAATTTAAAGAAGAGCTGTTAGTTAATAACTCAAATACAAGATTTCAAATGCTATGGGCACCATTCCTGAATTATTTTCATAACCTCTAGGCCTAATATTAATCCTGAATTTCAGTACTTTGTCATTTTATTTCAGGAATGAAGTACTTTTTTTCTTTAATCATACAGAGTTTGTTTGGGAGAGGCAGACCTATACATGATAACATTTTCTTTTCGATGTACTTTTGTATTATGGATGTGCTTTTATATTTTGATTTGTAACTTGGCATTATTGTGTATTCCATAAATGTTTTGTACATGTTTATTTGTGTAAAATCAATAAAAATATTTAAAGAGAAAAAATCCTAGAGAGCGAAGTCCAAAATCAGGTGACCTGGCATTAATTATCTTTCAGCTAAGATTAACGTGGTCAAGTTCTATGGCCATTGACTGGCTGTGGAGCTTTCTGTGCAGAAAAGTACAACAGTGTTGAGTAGGTTGTACAATTGAGCCAGATAATTGCACATTTTAAACATCTTTTGGGCATGTTGTTGAAATCAAAGCTCTCCTTGCTAAATTAGTTGATTCACTTTGCAGACATAAATTATCATTGCTCCTCTGGGGTGCATTTTCTCCTTATGTTGCTGGGACATCACTGAGCCATTACCATTCTTGTGTAATTACCACAAATTGTCCCTGTTCATGTGTAATTGATGTTAATGTGACTTGTATGCCAGTCATTAAATCGGAAACTTAAAATAGAAATAATTTCAAAATTATATGTACTGCACCCACGATTCATAACCATTTTAGAACTTGTTTTATGCTTTTAAGTTTGTGTTTTGTGCACTTTACCAAGCAAATTCCCTAAAACAGGATTCAAAGTCTCATTCTACGTTCAACAACAGATGTTTATATTTTAGTTTTCTGCATCAGTGCATGATCACCCATTGTTTTTAAGTAGGAATTTGGACCACATAGAATTAAAAAAAGACAGATGAATAATTAGCATGGGCCACAAATCCATGGGTGTGTGTAATAAGTTCTTTTTGCAGTAACAATTCTACGAAACCAGCCATCAGATCAAGATGTCCCAATCCACCACAGCAGGCACTTTGGAGAAAAAGATAGTCCCAAAAATAACCCAGTCAGTGATCACTTTTAAAATATTTCACTTGAAAGCTGGGTGTAATCTTGAAATATGTATGCCGTCATATGTTGTAAACACTTAATTGAATGAAATTTATTGTTTTATTTTATTGTCATTTAATTTAACACTAGCAGGTGACTCAAAGCAAGTTATGTTTCCATCCTAGCTGATAGAAAAATGAGCAATAAATATCTGAATAGTCAGGGTATCAAAGGTTCCGGGGAGTTGGGGTTGAGTGGGATCAGCTCGTGATGGAATGGCAGAGTGGCCAGCAGGCCATATAGCCTACTTCGGCTGTAAATCTTGCATCTCATCTTAAATAAATAAAACCCACAGGAGTGGCAGTTCAATTAATAATTTTTTTTTAATCCCTCCTGCTTGCTCATTCCACTAATTATTACATTAAAGCAGAGATGTTAAAATCAGCCAAAATTAATATTGGCTCATTTTACATAATTGTACCATCAAAATTATCCATTGTTTGATAGAAAGGCTCTGGTAGATCAATCTTACTGGTGTTTGTGGTATTAGTGCATCATTTGAATGCTCTCACTCATTTTTCCATCATCTAGATGGAACAGAGGCTCAGTGCATGACGGATGGAAACAGAACTTGCTTCGAGTCACCCATCATTAGAGGTAAATTAAATGACAATAAAATAAAAACAAATTTAATTCAATTAACTATTTACTCTACAACATAATGACAGCACACATATTTCAAGATTAAATCCAGCTTTCAAGTGAAATATTTTAAAAGTGATCACTGACCGAGTTGTTTTTGGGGCTACCTTTTTCTCCAAAGTGCGTTGGATTGGCAAAACAGAGGGTCTTAAACACAAGAGGTGCCCTCGTTGCCATGGTGATGACGAACAAATTGGTGCATTCAGACCAGTGTTTCTGGATCTCAGTGTTACATCGTTTAACGCTGTACTGACATTTGTCCTTTCATCTCAGATGTCCAGATACAAAAACAAGAAAGTAAAGCAGAAAGGGTCACCTTGAGATCCAAAGGCAGGGTTAAACTGTCGATTATTACCAGCACAACACTGGTCCCTCACAGCTCCGTTGGTCTGTCTATGTGGAGTTTGCATGGTCTTCTGACAGCAGGGGCTTCCTCAAACAGGTGTGTAGGTGGCTGTTAGAGCCTGGGGAGAATCGAGAGGTGGGGGCAGGATAAAATGGGACAAATGTAAAATCAGTAGGCTGAGGGCCTGTTTCCATGTTGTACGACTTTGTAACTAGACTGCGTCTGAAGTCACGGAATCTGTAAGTTCAGCATCCATTGGGGAGAGAGCTGATCAATAATAACTTAGAAATGTAGGGGTGTATGTCATGTTGAAGTGGAGCAATTGCTCAATTCTTGAGACTGTTTTTAAGAAGCAGTACAGAAATCAAAGCAATTCCACTAATGCAAAGAAAACTTCTGACATGGTTATATGATTCATTGCGAAAGATGGAGATAAAATAGCTTTAATTGTGTGGGTTGCAAATGACATACGCATCACAAGCCCTTCAGGGATACGTTATCTGGCTTCTTCACTAAGTCCCTTCAACCTCTATCCATTTGCCCCATTGTTTATCTAATTCAACACACTCAAGGTCACAATTGGTCACATAGTCCGGATTCCAATGGAAATGGCATACGCTCTCCATCAAGACAACATCGTTCAGCTTTGCATAGATTTTGAATTTAAGACACGCCAAAAGGATGAACTTACCATAACCAAGTACTTTGGTCTGTACTGGATGGTTCCAAAGATACCAAGGATGATTGCCATAATGTGTAAAAAGTTGGCCAATATAGGAACCCATTGGTAGCCCAGGAAATCAAAGATCTGTCGCTCCAAAGCAGCTACCTAAAAGAAAGTGAAAACAAATTGACTTTGCAGGAATCTGCACCAGATTCTTCATTTATAGCAATACCACTCTACTGTCCCACCGAAACTTTGCAGGTGACATACAGAAACAGATGGAATCAAATATTGGTTTGAACTGAGCTTCATTATTTTACCATTGAACCATCATCATTAACATATCATTGAACATTATCAAGTTGCAGTTGGCCTATTGTAGTAACCGGTCTACGCCATCTCATTGGCTCTATACAAAGTCCTGGAACACTGGACAGCAAAGATGCATTCATCAAAATGCTCTTTATCAACTAGTTTGCCATTTAACACCATTATATCCTCTAAACTGATCAGCAAACTCCAAGACATGGCAGTTAAAACCCCACTGTGCAATTGGATCATAGATTTCCTCACCTCCAGACCACAATCAGTGAACATTGGCAAGAACATCTCCTCCACAATCACTATTGGTACTGGAGCACCACAGACCTTAGGCCCCTGCTCTACTCATTTTACACCTACGACGGTGTGGCTCGGTACGACAATAACACCATCTACAAATCTGCTGCTGATACCACGGTAGAGGGTTGTGTAAAGGATGGGGATGAGTTTGCATACAGGATGGAGATTGAAAACTTGGTTGAATGTTGCAACTTTGCACTCAATGTCACCAAAACTAAGCAGTTAATTGTTGACTTCAGGAAAGGAAAAGCAAGAGGTATACAGTCCAGTGGGGGAGAAATCAGAGTTGGAGAGGGTGAGCAAATTTAAGTTCATGGGAGTCATTATCTTGGAGGATCTTTCCTGGACCCAACACATCAATGGCATTCTGAACAAAGCACATCAACCTCTTTAATTCCTCAGGAGTTTGTAGAAATTTGCCTTGGTTTCTGGTGTTATACCAAACCTCCAGAGGTGTGGTGGAAAGTGTGCTGACTGGCTACATAATGGTTTGGTATGGGGACACCAATACCCATGAGCTTGAAGCCCTCCAAAAGGTCGTGGAGACAGTCGAGGGCATCACAGACAACACCCTCCTCACCATGGAGTACATCCAACGCTCCTGTCGGTGAACAGTAGCAATCATCAAAGACCCAGCGCATGCTCGGACCTCTCTGCTGCCATCAGGAAAAAGGTATTGGTGCCACAAGACTCATACCACCAGGTTCAGGAACAGCTGCTACCCCTCCACCATCAGACTCAATGGCAAAAAAACAGACTCATTTAAGGACTCTCACTTGTGCACTTTATTGATATTTTTTTATTCTCTGTATTGCACAGTTTGTTTACTTTTGATATCCATTTACAGTTCTATATTTGTTTACATGTACACATTGTGTACAGTTTTTTTGCACTACCAACTAGCTGTAATTCTGCAGCAACTGTAGGAAAAAGAATCTCAGGGCTGTACGTGATGCCATACCTGTACTCTGACAAATCTAAAATCTGAATGTTGGTTCAGTGAACCTATTTCCAAAAGCATCTTTAGGGCGGTGTAGTTAACATCATGGTTTTAGCACCACACTATTACAGCATCAGTGATCCAAGTTAGAATTCAGCATTTTCTGTAAGGAGTTTGTATGTTCTCATGTCTGCTTGGGGTTTCCTCCAGGCACTCTCCTTCAAAAATATACTGGGTTTGTAGATTCATTGAAGTACTTGAGCAACATGGGCTCTTGGTCCAGAAGGACCCGTTTCCTCCAGGCACTCTCCTTCAAAAATATACTGGGGTTGTAGATTCATTGGAGTACTTGAGCAACATGGGCTCCTGGTCCAGAATATGAAGTTTTCATGATCCAGGCACCACTGGGCAAAGCCCTGCACTTGGGAAGCAAGTGATGAGCCCACCTTCTTGAAGAGCCTTCAATAGTCCTCCTGCAACGCTGACAGATTAAGATTTCTAACATTTAGACCAGCGGCAATAAAGAAACACCAATACTTCTCCAAATGAAGATGGTGCAAGACTTCAGAGGGGACTCTTCATATGGTAGGGTTCCAATGCTGCCATCGTCTTGCTTGTAAATGTTATACATTTAGGAGATCTTGTTAAACTGGCTTGAGTGACAAATTGCAGAGCACTTTCTCAGGAAGTTGTGGAGGTTTGGTATGACATGGGAAATACTACAGATGTGTGGTGGACAGTGTGAAGTGACATGATCTAATGGTTTGGGCCATTAGAGGCACAAAATGAAACCTTTGGGAATTGAATCCACCAAGGGACTGTCTGAATGAGGTCCAAGTATTTCAAGAACAATGGCTGGGCACCCTACGCTTGGCAATGGGCAACCAGAGTATTGCTATTTTGCACTGACACTATTACTGGTGTTACACAAGCACTGTGGATATCAGTGGTGGGGAAAATGCTGCAGCCCATTTTCAGAGCTGTGGTCATGGGGCAACAATAAAATTATATCTGATTGAATCAATAGAGATTCAATGAAATGGAAACCATATTTAAGATATATACTGGCATTTTTAAGGTTATAACTTAATAGTGGATGTAGTGAAATTGGATTTTCTTTTCGCAAAATCTTTACAGGAGCTCATTGCAGAAGACTGGTGCTAACACATTAGAATTGATTGAGGGTTAACTAATAGATTAAAAAAATGAAAGCAGGAACAAATGGCTCAACATTGAAATGGCACCTGGAAAACCACAAAATTGGCACCACAATTCATGCCCAGGCTTCAGTTATTTATCAGTTTTATCCAACAATGCACTTGAAGATTGGATTTTGAAATCAGAAACATTTCCACACCCTTTTGCCTCACTTCAGAGATACAGCAGTGTATTTTAAGCAACAAGTCACTCTTTCACACAGGATGACAGTTTGCTGTTAAACTCCTTTCAGAGCATGGTGGAGAAACTTAGACATTGGTGTGTTGGGAAAGGCCACCATTGGGATGATCAAGTTTTTGGTTAGAAGGCAGCCATAGCTGGTGGATTGGCCCATCAGGCACATCCATTACTGATTTTTTTTTCTTTGAGGAAGAACAATCCAACAATATCTCCAATTCCTCCCTGCTTGATGTTGCTGCTTTGCACAAATCTCAAACCCAGAGTCCAATTTCTCCAACTCCCACACATCTGAAACCTCCAGCTTTGCAAATGCCAAGGGCATCAAGGAAACCCTCCAACTCCTCTTCTTTTCCCATCCTATCATATCACCGATGATGCTATGCAGACCCACTTCCATTGCTTTTGAATGGTCATTAATTTGACACATTTCACTCTCACCCAGATGATTGCAGGATAAGCTCTATTCCTCCTGACCAAAGATACCAACAATAACTTGATCAGTAGCCAGTAGACATTCCTGCAGAGAGTTGTGACTGCAGCTCCAGACCAAACTCTATCCTATATGTCCCACCCATACCTTCTGCAGCCATCAGATCCAGGTTACACTCTCTTCTCTCCTTTTCCATTGGGCAGAAATGGGCTTGAAATACCATCTTCAGATTCAAGGACAGTTTATAGCACGAGCACACACTGTGATGTGGCCAGCCAGGTCACTCTCAATAGAGCTCCTTTAGACAAATTGGTGGCTGGTAGCCTTGACTGCTTCAGCATTCTCAGGAAGTACAATCACTGTTATTATGGTCTTCCGGACATTGAGTGTCCACATTAGGTCACTAGTTAAATGAACTCCAGAGAATTTGGTGCTCTCCATTCGCTCTACTACAGAGTCGTTGATGTGTAGTGGAGGGTGATCATTCTTGGTCCTCCTGAAGACCAGGATCATCTTTGTCCACATTGAGACTCAGGTCAGGGTCAGTGCCAGAATGTATGTTAGAAGGAGGCATTAATGATTTTGAGGGGAGCTTGTTCAGTAGGAGCAGGGACCTGTCAACCAGGGAGGGGTGTGGGGTGTTCTGGCAGGGAACTACCTGGCGTTAACACCATCTGCCCCTCGGATGCTTTTTTAGTGCTTGACGCACACTTGTGATGCAGTCGGGGGCTGGATAGAGTGAAGTGAAGGCTATAGTATCGTCTGTCGAACAGTTTCTTCTTTAGGCAAATTGCAATGGATACTACATCTCTGGGAGGTGTGCTTTGATGTGTTCCATCACCAGACACCAAGCATTTCATAATGGTGGTCAGTGCCAAAGGGCTGTAGTTAGTGAGGCCTGTTATCATCACCCTCTTGGTTTCCAGGATGATGGTGGCTGTCTGGAACCCTGTGGGAACGATGGACTGCTACAGTGAGATGTTGAAGATATCCATGAAGACCTGTCATTTGGTCTTCAGTACCTGACCAGATATTTGTCTGGCCCCACCACCTCATGTGGGTTCACCTTGGACAGGGTTCTCCTCACCTTAGCCATAGCTATGTGGGGGGGCCCATTCATCAGGGAGACATGAAGCTTTCTTTAGCATCATCCTGTTCTTCTCAAGCTGTGCATAGAATGTGTTCAGTATGTCCAGAAGGGAGACTTCACGGTCCTTAATTTGCAGGGTTGACTTGTGATCTGTAATGGTCTTGATCCCTTACCACATGTGCCTCATGTCGCTGGTGTCGCACAGGTAGCTGAGGAACTTCTGTGCGCACCCTTGGCCTTCCAGATTGCATGGGAGAGTTCAGCCCCAACTGATCATAGTACCATCTCATCCCCTGTCCTGAAGGCAGTATCACAAGCTCAGAGAAGGCCCCGGACCTCTGCATCCAACCAAGCTTTCTGGTTAGTTCTCAGGCAACTGTCTCTCAGACAGGAAGAGCTGAGATGAACATAGGACAGCAAAATACAAGGAAGAAGAAATAAAGTATTCAAGCATCAAAACCCAGGTATCTGATAAGCTTCTTTGCCATGATCTATAATTAAAAAAGTAAGATATAAACAAGGTCTGTGATTTTGAGCATGAGATAAGTGTGATGTGACAGATAGAATTTCTGTTACTTCAGCTGGTTCCCAGGTTTTTATTGTCTGAGAGGATGGCTAATACATTTCTCTTGGGTTCATTTTCCCCACATTTATCCAGCCCTCCATTTTATATGTGGCATAGTCAGTTATTTAATGATGAATGTAGTTATACAGAAAGAACAAAGCTTGTCATAATACCTTTCACACTCATGTCATTCCAAGACACTTCAAACGGCAATAAAGAATTCGGAAGTGAATACATCATGGGATACGCAATCCCACAACCACGGGGCACATGGTAAATGATTGATGTCATTTAGATTACCCCTTTTCTGTGGGATGGTTGAGACAAAGTGGGAAACTTTAGGTCCTTATTTTAAAGCAGCCATTCTTAACAGGGGCCATATGCAACCCACACACAGCACATTTAAGTGGGGTGGGGGGGGGCACAGCCTAAAAATCATAGAATTTAAAAAAAATCTTTGTAATCAGTAGAGAAGAAACCAACTAAACTTGACTGCTTCACAAGGTAAGGGGCCATAAACTTCAAAAACAGTCCAAAGGGGGACATAGCCAAAAAAAGTTGAAAATGGAGGTTTGAAAGTCACATTTTATAGAGTTCAGGTGCAACAATCTGTCAGTACTACTATGAGGTATTGGAGTTCAGATCCAAATCTCTCGATGAGATTTAGGCAGTCATAGGTAGTCATTGAGCTTTGCAATCTTTTCACAAAACCAGTGAATATCAGGAGCTAAAACTAGCAAAATAGGATTAGCTAATACTGTCAACATTAGAAGAGTCATGGATTGAGCAGAGGCCCTTTGACCCATTTTGTCCATGGTAAACCAGGCAGCATTCTGGTTTAGTTCCATTTGCCTGCATTTCAATCATGTCCTTCTGAAACCTTTGCAGCCATATATCTGTCCACAAGTCCTTTCAACATCACAATTGTTCCCATTTATAGATTTTCTTCCAGCCATTCTTTCCAGATGTGGACCGGGCTCTGATGGATCACTTTCAAATTTCTCCCATCATTTTAAATCTATGCTTTCTAATTCAAGAATCATCTGTCCTGGGAAAAGCCTGTGAGCCTTGATCCATGGCCCTCATGATTTTACAAACCTCTGCAAGGTTACCCTTCAGCCTTTTATGCTCCAGAGAATAAAGAGTCAGGTCAATGCAACCTGTCTCTGGAACTCAAGATCTCCAGTCCTGTCAACATCCTAGTGAATCTCAAGCCCACCGATTCCAATCTATTGGTATCCTTTGTCCATCTGGGTGACCAGCACTGCACACAATAGTAAAACATGAAAGTCTGCAGACATCCTGATTGAAGTAAAAACACAATGCTGGAAAAACTCAGTAGATCAAGCAGTGTACTTTGTACAGCAAAAATAAATAAACAACCAACATTTCAGGCTTAATCCTCTCATCAAGGTATGGTCAAAATGTGGGCAGGCACCCAAACAAGAGTGATGGGGAGGAGCTCAGTCCCACAGGATTACTCCAGCACTTCCCTCTCCATTCATAGAGCCATTTCCCCTCCCCTGTTTGCTGATGTGCCCTCCCTCCCTTATCCATCTAAAGTCCCCTGAGAGACAGTGCCCCTCCTTCTGCCCCGACCGCACAGTCTGCCTACATTTTGTCCACAGCTTGAAGGGCTCGAGCCCGACACATTGGTTATGTATCTTTATCTTTGCTATATAACATACACTGTTGACCTGCTGAGTTTCTCCAGCATTGTGCTTTTATTACACGCAAAGCTCGGACTGTGGTCCCACCAATGAATTAGACAGCTCTATCATGAAGACCCAACTTTTGTACCCGGTTTCTCACCCAGTGAAGGTCAGCATGACAAGAACTTTCTTCACCACTCTTTCTAACCAAGGCATCTCTTTCAGGGAACTTGGGCCTGGTTGGCTGAATATCCATTTCATAGGTATACCCTATCCATGGATTGTCACCTTGTCATAGTGGAGAAGCTGATGTTGTCCTGAGATCCCAAGAGTGATGCCATCTGGAGCTCTAACCCGGTAGGGTCACCCATGGCTGTAAAGTGGAGGAGGAGGTCCCTGACAAAGAACAATCCAACCATGACCTCAACGGTGGAACAGGTGGATGAAATTACTTCAAACTCAATGACTAGGAAGGCAGATGAGGTCTGCAACAAAACCAGCACTGTAATTTTCATGCCTTTGGAATTAGTAGATTGATTTGTGAAGTATCATTTGCTTCTTGGGAGTGCAACATCAAGTACATGTTAAAGAAATACATGCACAGACATCTTCACTCTGTGGGATCAACGAAGACCATCATTCTTGACTGAGGGATGGCCATCTTATTCTCTTCATTGATCAACACCCCCCAATAATTTCAAATGCTGAGAGTCAATTTAAAAGCAAAAACAGATTTGAAACATTGAGGAAATAAGTAGTTGGACTTTAATCACATTGATTTCACCATATTTTTATTTATTTATTTATGTTCGTGTCACAATTCTGTGACCAATTCCAGAGTAAAATGGTCATATTTTGCAAGCCAACTCCTTTGCTACTTGATGCTGATCATACTCTAGTAAAATTGGTGTAACAATACAATCTCTCCTTCATCACTGCCTAATTAGCTTGCTCCATGGTACACTAACCTGTAATTCTTTGAACAAACCGTTCTGCTTAATTGCAGTATCTGCTGTCTTATTGTTTATGTACCTGGGGATAAAAAAAACATTTTTTCTTGTTTCTATGCGAAACAAAAAAAATTCCTTCATTTACAATATTTGAGAAGAAAACTAATTTGTGAAACTGCTGAAGAGAATCCTGTGAATTTGAAACAATTGATGGTGTGATTTTGGACCAATATCAAACTTTACCCATCCAACTTCAATTACACTGGACAACAATTTCAGGTTTGATTCCTGATAATAGACAACTTTAAGCTGAACACAAAGATAACTTCAGATTTGTAGCATTGTGAAGGAAGTTGGAGAAGCATTAAATCAACTTTTGTTGAAGTGGACACTCGCCACAAATGTAACTGAATGTATCATAGCTATTGCAACATTGACAAGACATTTCTGATGTATTGCATCTTCCTGAAGACAATAAATACTATTGTTATGTACACTCACTATTCTATTGCCTGAAGAACATTTGCATCAACATGCATTCAATCAAGGCAATACACAGCATACGTGTATGTGAGCTGCTTTCCTAGCCCATCTGCATCTATCCTGTGTCCACATGACTAGGTCAAAGACAAAATTTGGATAGCACTTGCACTGAGTGCATACCCAGGCATGTTTGGACTGACCAAAGCAGCTTGCTTTGTGGGCAATATACTGGTAGACAAAATAGGACAGGAAATCACAAATAGGTTATTTCCTAAAAATGATACATAATAGGAAATTTTTAAGGCAATTTTTTGTGATCAGCTGCCCAAAAAACAAAATACATCCAAAAGTGTTCAGGAAACAAAATCTCCATTGTTCAGTGTAATTTGACTTTTTAATGCTGACAAAAAGATTTTCAATCTGAAACATTCATTCTGTTCTCTTTCCATAGATGCTGCAGACCTCCAGAGTGTTTCCAGCATGTGTTTTTATTTCAGATTTACATCTGCAGATTTGGCTTGAAGATGCAATGCACAGCTGGTAGAGCTGTTGCCCCAGAAATCCAGGTTAAATTCCAACCTTTAATTCTACCTTGGTGGAGTTCACACATTCTCTCAGTGATTGTATGGGCTTCATCAAGGTACTTTAGTTTCTTCCAACACTGGTGCAGAATAGAACATTATTGGCCAATGGAAGTTGTAGAATAGAGGAGCAATTTTAAATTTAAAATAGACATACAGCATGGTAACAGGGCATTCAACCCCACAAGCTCGTGCCACCCAGTACAGTACAACTCAAACCATGAGAGAAAACCCACGCAGGCACAGGGAGAACATACCAACTGCTTACAGACAACATGGGGATTCAAAGCCCGGTCCCAATCACTGGCGCTGTAACAGCGTTGCACTAACCACAACACCAACTGTGCCACCCACATCTATTTGGAATGTGGGAAGAGTAAAAATAGGATTTTGGTAAACAAGCACTTTATGCTTAATGTGAATTTGATGGGCTGAAGGACCTTTCTCAACTTTTATGCTGCTAACATCTAAGTGTCAGGTCACCCGTTGTGCACAATAAGCCTGAACTATTATGAAAGTTTCAAGTTTTAAATGGGCCTTCCTCATTTTTAAAATACTCCACTCATGATCTCCACAACATTACCACCCTCCACATTCAACAGTACGTGGCATGATGAGGAAAATGGTGCTGTGAACTTGGCACATGGAGGTTCCTGTACTGTCCATGAGAATTTAGCATATACCACTTCCTCACCCCAAATGGCCTTGGCTGCATCTGTTCAGGCCTTAAATTCTGCAGTCTCATCTCATTAATCTCCATTAATGTGACCTAGATGTGCTTCGTAAAATTGTGCTCATTGACACATACAAAAGGACGATGTACAGATGCAATGAAAGTCTTTTGGAACAGGAAAGTCTGCAAACATTGTGAATGAAGTAAAAACACAAAGCTGGAGATAGAGGCCACTGAGCAATCCCTGTCACCGATGCAGACATGTAGACTCTGCCCACATCAGTAACAGGGATCTCCCAGTGGCCAACAATTTTAATTCTGCGCCCCGCTCCCACACTGATGTCTGTCCATGGCCTTGTGTACCATCAAACGAAGACCACCCACAAATTGTTTGAGCAAACACTAATTTTCTGTCTGGGCACTCTCCAATATCAGCTTCTCCAATTTCTGCTAGCCCACTCCCTCCTTTTCTCCAGCTTTGCACCCCCTTCCCTCTCCTTTCACAGAGCTAGCACCCCTCCCCATTTGCCAGTGTGCCCTCCCTCGCTTATCCATTTCTTACCTCCTGCCTGTGGGCCTGTGCTCCTCCCCCTGCCCCGCCACACTCACCATTTTGTTCGGGCAAATGCCTACACTTCGATCATACCTTGATGAAGGGCTCAAGCATGAAACACTGGTTATACGTCTTTATCTTTGCTATACAAAGTACACGGTTTGACCTGCTGAGTTTCTCAGTCTTACTTGCTGCAGCTTCCCAGGAACAAAATACACTAACAAGAATTTACACAGACACCATGAAGAGGAAAAAAATAAAAGGATGAGTATAAATAGATAAGCAACATTTGTAGTGGCCTCCTAGAGAATAAATAAATAAATATTCCCAGTTCCCAGAAAGTGCACTGTGCCAGTCATGTAGACAGATCTTTTATGGCCATGCAATAATGTTGTGGAGAGGTTCAAGAGCCTGACCAGCCTCTCACTAGGCATCAAAACACCAGTTCTAATGGATTGAACCATGCCACCTGTGGAACTACCATCCTCCTGCCATTGAAACTGACCTGAACCCAGGAGCAGGCAATACAAGACTGGAAATTATCAGTAGTTTCTGGAGATTCTTCAGCACTACAATGGGGAACAACTAATGTGAACCTGAGGTATGTCATTTTGTACATGATCAGATACACCATTGATTTTATTGAGACTTCTAGGCCTGATGCAGAAGCAAAAGACAAAGGTATATTTTAAATTTTTAACATTTCAATTTTGTTTGGCTTTAATTCTTATTTCTGAAAATATCTTTAACATTTATTCAATTCAATTTTGGTTGTTTAAAAAAAATACTTGAACCTCAAACATTGAAAGATCATTAAATTCAATGATAATTTGGACAGCTTTGCCCCCATCAAATGCGGTCTCATTTTCTCCATTAAAGTTGCGACAGACAAATAAATTTGAATAAAGGTGACTCCTGTGTGCATGACAGCAGGGCAGTGAGGGGACTGTTGTGTTCCTGCAATACAGTTAACAACACAATTTTCTGCGATGCCGAGGCTCAAATGTGTCAAAAAGTTGAAAAATGTCATGCACATTTACTTTTTTCCCCCCACCTAAATTTTGAGAGAGCAGATTTTTATTATGTATCCCAGATTTTTGATTATAACTTACGAATTCTGTAAAGGCAGAATTTTATTACTTGAACTGTGGTAACATGATAGGTCTTACTAATTCAAGTAAAACACCCATTACCTCTTCTGATTCCCTCTCCCCACCATTTATTCAGGTGCCTGCCTACCTACATTTTTTTCATACCTTACAAAAGGCTCAAGCCTGAACAGTTGGTTTTACATCTTGACAATATAAAGTATGGTGTTTGACCTGCTGAGTTCCTCCAGCATTGCATTGCTAATTCAAGCTCTAGATCCAGAGGACCTGGTGAAATAAAAAGGAACCTGGAAACTGCTTCTTGCCTTAGAATTGTGTGGGGGGGGGAAGGAGTAAGGAAGGAAAAATAAATTCACCTGCCCCAACCTTACGCCATGCCTTCATTCCCTTTCCACAGATCTGTTCACTGAGGGAGAAATTGATGCTGCCTGCTTGAAACTTATCCCCCAAATCCATTGATCTTGATGCAATAAAAAAAAAATCATGCTTGGCTTCCTTCCTGAACTCAAGTTGTGCAGCCTTCACTTTTAGCACTTAAATCATGACCCAGATGAATCGGCCATTCTCCTCTGATATCAAAATTATTTTGTCATAGACTCTTCATATTCCACCTGTTTAAGCATCTGGCCATAACAAGACTGGAGGTCATTCATTAGCTTATGTGAAAAGCAGGTTGATCCATCAAGGGGACAACCAACTGATGGGTGAAAACTGTTTCTAGTCATAACCTTCTTCCTTGTTTAACTGGTGACTTCTGTTGCATAGCTGATGCTCTCCAGTACCACACAAGGGACGAAATCAAAGATCATCTGAAATTCATGATGTACAACCCAAATCCATTATATTCATGCATTCCCTTTGCTTCTTCCCTTAAAGGATCTCAGTAGATATATTAGATACAAAAACCTTTCACAAAGATACATTCACTTAAATTTATATTACTTATAGTCAGATGCTATTGAATTGCTGTAGATGTCAGTCTAACAAGCCTAAAATTCCCCAGAATGATGCTTTTTACAAGATTGAAACTCGACAAATATCACCTCTCATTAACTGAGCTTCAGAAAATTTATACTACAGGTACTCCCCAACTTATGACCATAATTGGGACCAAAGGATAGATCTCATCTTGAAGTGGATGCAAGTTGGAATTTCGCACATATACATGGAGTACTGAAGTCTTAAAGCAAACTTTTTAAAATCAAACCTTTGTTCATTGATGATTAAAACTTCCTGAATTTATAGATTAACTTTGGCGGATTGTGGTGAGGGAGGAGGAATGGGCACAAGTGTTGCACCTCCTGTGAGCACAGGGGAAGGTGCCAGAGCTGCGATGGGTGGGGAGGGATGAGTGCACGAGGGAACAGAGGAGGGAGCAGTCCCTGCAAAAGGCTGAGAGAGGAGGAGCGGGAAAGCAGTGGGATCATGCAGCATGCTGGAAATTCCGGTGGATGATGTGCTGGATGCAGAGGATGGTAGGATGCTAGGTGAGAATGAGGAAGATTCTATGCTTGTTGCATCTAGGGGCAGAGGGGACCAGGGCTGATGAGCAGGAAATAGAAGAGATGCGAGTGAGGATTGAGTCGATAGCGATGGAAGTGAAGCCATGTTTGTGAAAGGCAGACATTTCAGAAGCTCTGGACTGGAAGACCTCATCTTGGGAACTGATGTAGTAGAGATAGAGAAATTGAGAGAAGGGGATGGGCATGGTGTGAGGAAGTGTTGTCCAGGTAGTTGTGGGAGTTGGAGAGTTTGTAGTACATGTTGGTGGAAAGCTGGTCTCCAGAGATGGAGACAGATAGATCTAGGAAGGGGAGAATGTTATTAAAGATCAGCCAGGTTATGATAGTGTAACTAAAGTGATAAATGTACATTATGGAATAGTTCATTATAATTTTTAAAAAATTTTATTTTATTTTTTTTAAACATCAGTTATATTCGACTCCAGAGAAAGTGGATTTAGTAATTCGGATTCTGGTTTTAAATGTGGACTATGTACTGCAATTTTTTTTTTTTTTTTTTTTAAACATGCTGTTTGGTCTTGTTTTAAAGTACAACATTTTGGGAAGGAATTAGATTGGTTTTGGAAAAATTATTTAAGATTAAATCTTTTTGTTGGGATAGATGGTTTTTTGAAAGGACTAGGGTTGGATGAATTTCAAATTGCATTTGTATGTCTAGTGTTATCTGTCGCACGAAAATGTGTAGCTGGTACTTGAAGGATAATGTGGAGGTTAATATAACACGCTGGCATAATGAGTTGAGAAATTATACTATTATGGAAAAAATTACATGTAATCTGCACGATAATTATTCATTTTTTGTTAAAATGTGGTCTTCTTATTTGGAGTATATGAATTTAGAAATACTTTGAAATATTCTTTATAATCGCTGTATTATCTTTATATTTGGCTCCCTTTAAGGGGGCTGGCTGAAGGGGTGGTTGGGTTTTTTTTTAAATATATCCAAAAAATTGTTTCTTTTTCTGTTATGTTTGATTGTAAGTTGTCTAAATTCTTTTAAATAAAATTTTCAAAAATGGGCCAGGTGAGTTTGAGCTCGGGGTGGAAATTGGATGCGAAGTGGATGAAGTTGACAAGCTCATTATGGATGTATGAGGAGCCACAATATAGTTGTTGATATACTGAAGAGTTAGGAGGTCTTGCCTGTGTAGGCTTTTAGCATAGATTTCTCCACAAAGCCTACAAACAAGCAGGCATATCTGGGACCCATGTGGGTACCATGGCTACTCCTTTAATTTGGAGGAAGTGGGATGAGTTGAATAGAAGTTATTGAGGGGGAGGACAAGTTCTGCCAGGAAGAGGAGGGTGGTGGTAGAGGGTGACCTGTCAGATCTTTGGTCCAAGAAGTGAAGTGCTTTCACACCTTTTGTGTGGGTAATAAAGGGATTGGACATACATCGTGAAGATGAAGTGGTCCAGTCTGGGGAATCTGAAGTAGTGGAGGAGATGAAGGGCACGTGAGATGTCGCAGATGTAGGTGGGGAGTGATTGGACCAGAGGAGAAAGGATAGAATCAAGGTAGGATAAAATTAGTTCAGTGGAGCAGGAGCAAGCAGAAACAATGAGTCTACCTAGATGGTTGGGTATGTTCATCTTGGGTAAGAGTAGAAATGGGCATTGATGGGGTGGGAGAAAATGAGGTCTGTTACAAGTACACTCATTTTAGCTCTTACATGCCCTGTATCCTTGTTATAGTTTGTCAAATACAACAAACTGTGTAAACTTTTTTTTCCTTCTATTTTAAAATAAAAATTGGTCATTTGTGCAGATGGACACAAGTCACATAGATTGCAAGTCAGGGAGTATCTATATAGCACCCAGTGGCCTTGCTTTAATTTTCTTTCATGATCTTTCCTTGCTGATTAGGCACTTCTAACATTCAGTAGCTCCCCTTGTATTCCAGGACCAATTAGTTATTGATTTCTTGTTCTGCATTACTGTTCATTGTTTCTGGGTGGACAATGTTTTCCTCGATCCAGGGGGTGTTGACTCCGTGGAATTTGTTGCCGCAGTTGGCTGGGGAGGCCAGGCCATCGGATATATTAAAGATCGGTTCTTGATTAGGAAGGGAATCAAGGGCTACAGGGAGAAAGCAGGAGAATGGGACAGAAAAGGCTAATAAATCAGCCATGATGGAACATGGTGGCAAACTCAATGGGCTGAATCCCTTGACGAAGGCCTCAAGCCTGAAATATTGATTATATATATCTCAATCTTAGCTATAGAAAGTACAAGGTTTGACCAGCTGAGTTTCTCCAGCATTGTGTTTTTAACTTCAACCAGTCTGCAGACTTTTGTGCATAACGTTTGATGGGCTGAATGGCATATTTCTGCTCCTATGTCTTGCGATCTCATAGTTGAATACTTTGGTCATATTTATAAGATGGAACAATGCATTTTGCCTGCTGACCTGATTCATTGGATTATTATCCCTCATTTGGACAGACATCCTGGAATTCTCCTTCAACCAATTATGAATGCCCAGGCACTTTTCAATCCACCTGAATTGACTTAGAATATTGCAATATCAGACTAAAACTTGATTTGGATTTTGTATGCCACCTACTCCAGTAATGATTTCTCAACCCATCTTTACAATCCAATAAGTGAACTGCAAAACTTATTCTTCCATTTTATTCTACTGTCCACACCTCTCATGAGCATAATGAGACATAATAAGCCAAGAGGAATTTATGGAATAAAGATCTGCTACTTTTCTATATATCAGTATGTATCCCAGGATTTCCCTCTCAAACAACCTTAGCTCATACATATCCACAGGAAATTGTTCCTGCCAATTCTGCTCATCTGTCTCTTTCTGAAGTCTAGTCTCATCCTCTTGCTTTCTTGCAACCAATTCTAAAGAATGTGCATCAAGTCGAAAAGGGGATGAAAGGGTACAGAGAATTCAAGGGCAGAGGGGTAAGTTTTTAAAAGGAGGGAGTTGCAAATTCTAGGCAGCAATACAGACATTGCAGGAGAGAAATGAACCCTTGTATCTTAGCAGTCATTAGCACAGTCTTGAGTTGTCCTTCAAACCTTGACAGCCCATTGATCATCATTTTTATTGTTGCATTTTTCTTGTACTTTAAGCAAGTCCTAGTAAAGCAAGGCTGCATCCTCGCACCAACCCTCTTTACTCTCTTCAGCATGATGCTGAAACAAGCCATGAAAGACCTCAACAATGAAGATGCTGTTTACATCAGGTACTGCACGGATGGCAGTCTCTTCAATCTGAGGCGCCTGCAAGCTCACACCAAGACACAAGAGCAACTTGTCCATGAACTACTCTTTGCAGACGATGCGCTTTAGTTGCCCATTCAGAGCCAGCTCTCCAGCGCATGACGTCCTGTTTTGCGGAAACTGTCAAAATGTTTGGCCTGGAAGTCAGCCTGAAGAAAACGGAGGTCCTCCATCAGCCAGCTCCCCACCATGACTACTAGCTCCCCACCATGACTACCAGCCCCCCCCCCCACATCTCCATCGGGCACACAGAACTCAAAACGGTCAACCAGTTTACCTACCTCGGCTGCACCATTTCATCTGATGCAAGGATCGACAAAGATAGACGACAGACTCTCCAAGGCAAATAGTGCCTTTGGAAGACTACACAAGAGAGTCTGGAAAAACAACCACCTGAAGAAACACAAAGATCAGCATGTACAGAGCCGTTGTCATACCCACGCTCCTGTTCGGCTCCGAATTATGGGTCCCCTACTGGCATAACATATGGCTCCTCGAATGCTTGCATCAGCGCTGTCTCCGCTCCATCCTCAACATTCATTAGAATGACTTCATCACCAACATCGAAGTACTCGAGCTGGCAGAGTTTGCAAGCATCAAATCCACACTGCTGAAGACCCAACTGCGCTGGGTGGGTCATGTCTCCAGAATGGAGGACCATCGCCTTCCCAAGATCGTGTTATATGGCGAGCTCTCCACTGGCCACTGAGACAGAGGTGCACCAAAGAAGAGGTACAAGGACTGCTTAAAGAAATCTCTTGGTGCCTGCCACATTGACCACCGCCAGTGGGCTGATATCGCCTCCAACTGTGCATCTTGGCACCTCAGTTCGGCGGGCAGCAACCTCCTTGGAAGATGACTGCAGAACCCACCTCACTGACAAAAGACAAAGGAAGAAAAACCCAACACCCAACCCACCAATTTTCCCTTGCAACTGTGCCTGCCTGTCCCGCATTGGACATGTCAGTCACCAACGAGACTGCAGCAGACGTGGACATACACCTCCATGAATCTTCGTCCGCGAAGCCAAAGAAAGAAATAAAATTAGATATTTCTGGGAATATTTTGGAACTTGAAGTTTAAACTGCAGAATAAAACACTGCTGTAAATTGCACCAAGCAGTACTGACAGCAGTCATTCAAACACTTCTACCCCAGAGGTCTCTTTTTTGTGCTCCAGTTCAGCCTACCTGCACTGCTCCATCCCACCCTATCAAAATAACCCAATTCTATGATACCTTTTGAGCTTTCTCTCAGATGTTGGCATTATCTCAACTCCAGCATGTCGTCACAAATTTCATAATCCAGCCAATTAATGGATAAGATACTTTTAACTGGAATCATTCAGGGCATTGGTATCCCAATTGTTCTGCTCGTGGACCACTAATGGAATTTAAATTCAATTAATTAAATCAACTTGAAATAAAAGCTAACATTAGCAGTAGTGACCATGAGTCAATCCAATTGTTGTGAAAGGCTACTGGGTTCATTAACATCGCTCAAGGGAAATAATCTACCGTCATGCCTGGTCTAATCTGGTTGTGACCCATGATCCTGTAATAAAATGGCCAACTCTTCTGTGGCCTCAGCAATGGCCCAGAAAGCTAATGAAAATTGCGGGCAATAAATAGTCATCCTCAGCAAAACCTACATTCTCTGAATGAATTAATAATATTAAAATCAATCTTAAATGTATGGATTGACCCAACAAATTACACATGTGATTCAATATGAAGTGAATATTGAGTTAATATTTTAATCTCAAACTGGGCTAAGAGGATTTCCAAATGCAATCCATAATGGAGCAGTACTTTCTAATATGAAACCATTTTGCTGTCATGCTGTTATAATGTACAGCACCAGCCTCAACCCCACAATGGAGTCAGAGTTGGTTGGTCCTGTTAAAAAGACAGATTTGAACTTGAAGTGGAAATGAAGGAGTTTAAATGGTTCTTATGGGGGAGCCTGCATGCTGGCCTTCCATCTCAATGATGGACACTCTCTCTGGAGAGAGTTTCTTTTCTTGGTGAAGAATCTCAGGTGGGACACATTATTCAAAAAGTGCTTGACTGCAGCAATACATTTTCATTACATGACTTTATGTAGAATGTTCCACACAGGAATGGTGCAGGTGGGAAAGAGCCCACAGTCAAACTTCAGCAGATCCCTTGCCAACCACCCAAGAGTGGTGGGTGCTTTATTGCCCTGACATTTCAAGAAGTCTTCATTACTGAATTCATTGCAAGGATCCTTCAGTTCAGTATTCATGCTGCATTGAGAGTGAATATAATTGGACAAATATCATCCCACATATAGTCTCAGAATGAAGAGCTCCCAATAAAACATCACACAATGCTTCATCGAAATTGAGTCACCTTATTCTTGGCAGTTCAAATCAGCCACACAGAATTGAAAAGGCCATTTGGCCCAACCTCTCCATGCTGACCAAACTGGCATTCTAGGTCAGTCCCATTTGCCTACATTTAGATGTTATTCTTCTGCACCCTTCCTACCCAAGTACCTGCCCATACAGCTTTTGAATGTCAACAATCGTACTTGCTGTCTCTGCTATCTTATTCCTGATTCAGACTGCCCTTTGGGTGAAAAAGCTGCCCCACTGGTCCACAACCCTCTCCCCAACTTATCTTAAATCTCCATCCTGGTTCTAGAATCATTTACTCTGGGGAAAAGTGTTCGTCATTAATATTGTCAAAATTCTAATTACCTTGAGGGGTGAAAACTAGACAAGAAATTATAGATTTAAATTCTCTTGCAGAGTGCTAAAATTACCTAGGTAGACAGATGTTATTGCTGGAGGGATTTTAAAAATATTAATTTTAATTTGGACTCTCCAAGGGACAGCAGTGAAATGGGAGTGCACAGGCTTCACATACTTCTTTCTTCAGGACTATACACTCACAAGCTTAACACGACTGAAGTGTCTGGAAACTCTCAAAGTGAAGAAAGGCTCCTTGGACAAACTATCAGACAGAACCTCAGCAGGAATTTAAATGGCCCATTGTTTTGGCTCTCAACTGCTCTCAGCAGCCAGAGACAAAAGTCAAACCATCCTGAAGGAACAAGGCATAGAAACAAGCCCTTCCGCCTACAAATCCCCAGCAAGCTCCTACTATCCATTTACATTAATCCTGTATTCTTATCAACTCTACACTGGAGAAGCTCATCAAGTCTCACAACATAGAAAGTAAAACATTTCAGGCCTGACCCCTTCAAATTAATTTTCCATCTTTAGGCAAATTGATCCCGCAATAATCAAGATTAGGTCCCTTTCTCACCCTGTTTCTTTTAAAAAAAAAGTCATGCTAATGATCTGTACAATAGGCTGGCCCACTACATTTCTCATTTCCCTGTGACATCGAAGGAGCCATTCAACCCAGCTCTCAGGAATTCCATCAGTTTCAGGCCCTCTATTTCCCAGCAAACCATTCTTTTTTGCAGGCCCATTGACAATGACTCCTCCTTTATTTCCCTATTCCTCGGAACTTTAAGGATTATATTCCAATATGCCTACTACAGCAACAGGTCTACAGCAAATACCATTTCACTGGCTCTACACAAAGCCCTGGAACACCTAGTCAGCAAAGATGCATACATCAGGATGCTATTAATCATTTACAGTCCAGCATTTAGCACCATCATCCCCTCAAAATTGATCCGCCAACTCCAAGAGCTCAGCCTCAACACCCCACTTTGTATTTGGATCTTGGATTTTCCTCACGTCCAGACCACCATCAGTGAGGATTGGTAGGATCTTTTCCTCTACAATCTCCATCACCACAGGGCTGCGTTCTTATTCTCCTGCTCTGCACCCATGACAGTGTGGCCCAGATAACACCAACAAATTTGCCGACGATACTAAAGTAGTTGGTTGTATTAAAGGGGTGATGAGTCAGCATAAAGGAAGGAGATTTAAAACTTGGCTGAATAGTGTTCCAACACCTCACTCTCAACGTCACCAAAACAAGGGAGCTGATTGTGGACTGTAGGAGGGAAAAACCAAAGTTGTATGATCCAGTGATCATTGGGGGTAAAAAAGAGATGGAGAGGGTGAGCAAATTTGAGTTCCTGAGAGTCACCATGTCAGAGGACAGTTCCTGGACCCAACACGAAAGTCATCGTGAAGAAAGCAGGTCAGTGCCTCAACTTTCTCAGGCATTTTCAGAGGTTTGGTAGGACTTGAAAACTTTGCCAAACTTCAAAAAAGTGTAGTGAAAAGTGTACTGACCAGATGTATCACAACCTGTTACAAGAGCACCAGTATCGGACTTGAAATCCCGACAAAAGGTAGTGGACACAACCCAGTACATCACAGGTAAAACTCTCCACACTATTGAGAAAATCTATGTGGAATGCTGCAATCAGAGAGCAGCAATCAATCATCGTGGATCCACACCACCCAGTTTGGTTCTCACTGCTACCATCAGGAAAGAGGTATAGGTGCCTCAGGACTCACACCACCAGGTTCAGGAACAGTTGCTCCCCCTCCACCATCAGACTCCTGAAGAACAAGCTCAATTACAGACTCATTTAACAACTTATTCTGCACTTTATTATTGCATTTTTTTGTACTGGAGTCAGTTTACATTTGCCTCTTTGTTTAGAAAAGAGATTTACAGAGAGAAATCTAGAGTACAGTTTTTTTTTTGCACTAATGACAAGTAGAAATTCTGCCTGGCCCACAGGAAATGAATCTCAGGGTTGTATGTGATAAGATGCATGCACTCTGACAATAAATCTGAACTTTGAAATTAGATCCGACTGAATTTCAAGAGTTACCCCCTCAGAATAGGATCCAGATATGAAAGGGAACTAAAGACCAACTCACTTTTCAAGTGGCTTAGGGTGTTTTAGAATTTAACTTATCAACCAGCAAGACATTGGGGTGAGAGTGGGGAAACCAGACACCCAGTCACGGAAAGAATGTGCAAACTCCACACAGATATTTAATGCTGTAATTGAACTTGGGTGGCTGGAACTCTGCAGTGTAATGCTGTCCCATGCAGATTCAAATAGAGGTCTCTCGTATTATTTAATGAGTGACTGCAGGGACTTCTTGCACCCCAACATTTATCCCTCAAAATGATCAGATCACTTCTTTCTTGCTGATGCTGCGCTTGTTCCAGTTGCACACATCCCAGATATTGGGACAACTCAGCTATGGCATTCATGCTGGTTAAAGTCCCTCTTCATACTCAGGTGAGGAAACAACAATGTGCATTGATACAGCACCTCTATCAAGGATGTACTCCATGGTGAACCAGTATTTACAGAAGAGGCAAAAGGAAAAATGTAATGGATTCAGGCTGAGGTGTGGCATGGGTCACAAACAAAATAACATAGGAGGTCAGGCTTAGAACACTTTACATCAACATTTTACTTGTGTAGAATCTTAATGATTCTTAGCTGGACAAAGATGCCCCCCCCCTTTACTTTTATGTTTGATACCACTCCTTCCCATTCTAGTCTCAATAAAACTCCCAAAGCAAAAGGCTGACTGTTCATTTCTTGCCATGGATGCCACCTGAACCAGCAACTCCCTCCAGTTTCTCATTGTTGGCTCAAGATTCCAGCATCAGCAGATCTCATTTCTCTTCCACTATGTTGCCCCCCTGGGCATTTGTTCATGTTGATTTTTTTTATTTTTTAAATCCCCTCCTGTTCATTCAGACACGCTTCATTCTTTGGGTTAAAACTCCTCTCTAGTCCATGATCAATTACAGGTAATTACATGAGAGGCAGCAGGTTGGACATAAACTTGCTTCCATTATTCAAAATTAGAAAAATGTTGAAAATATACAATTAGAAAATATAGCAATTAATCTTTTGACTATTACTTAAGTAGCTATTTTCTGTATATACATGACATTGCTTCGACACTTTAAGAGTTGAGCATCCTCTCGAGTTTCAGCTAACATCAACATTTCGTGCTTGATAAAAATCAGCCTCTCACAAGTCCCTATTGATTGCAAGGGAAAGCACTGAATTGGGTAATTGGGAAATTACGATGAGTCTCCAGATCACCCAATTCAAAAGCATTAGCAGACAAAATACAACTGTACATTACATTCCAATTGTAAGAGTATACTTTTGATAAAAGAAGAAAAAACAATATCCTTGGAGCAGAGCAACCTGCAACGATCATTCCAGGATTAATACAGTACTCCCTCTACACCCATGACATTTGGCCAGGCACAATTTAAATGCAGTCCACAAATTTGCCGAAGACACCATAGTCATCGGCACAATCACATTAGGCAATGAGGAAGCGAACAGGAAGGAAGTAGATCAGCTTGTTGGATAGTGTCACACCAACAACCTTGCACTCAATGCTGGCAGAACTAAGGAGATGATTGTGGACTTCAGGAGATCATGAAACATCCTCACTGAGGGATCAGCAGTGGAGAGGGACAAGAACTTCAAATTCTTGGGTGTCATTGACTGAGGATCTGTCTTGGAGCTCCACGTTGAAAACTCGCCAGCAGCTATACTTCGAGAGGAGTTTAATGAGATTTTTTTGTGTCACCCAAGATTTGCAAATTTCTATAGGTGTACCATGTAGAGCATTCTGACTGCATCATTGTCTGGTTTGGAAGTTCCAATACACAGGATAGGAAAAGGCTACAGATAGTGTGATGTTGATGGACATCACCAAGAGGCCACCTTAAGCACCTACGCCATGCCCTCTTCACACTGCTACCATCAGAAGGAGCTACAGGAGCCTGCTCCATTTATTTATTTTGTGTAATGTATAATAATTTTTGGACTGATGCTGCTGCAAAGCAACAAATTTTGTGACATGTTCATGACAATTAATTTTGATTCTGACAGCCATGGACCTGACCAATATAATCAACCTCAACAGGCCACAGTCACTTTCCAGAGTACATTCTCCTTGAAACACTGAAACATTTGGCTTTGGCAATTAACATTTCACAATTCCAACATCTTCCTCCCCAAAACCACCCACCCCCACCAAAGCTGCACTCTACTCTTCACCTGGGAGACTCAGTTGAAGGGCTGTAGTTCATTTCCCAAGAGTCTGTAAATTTTAAATGGACCAGAAAATGCCTGTCCATGTGAGGGATGGAGGAAAGAGGAAATACAAAATTGCAATCGACCTCAGGACCTGTAGACTTTGTTTTACTCCATTGTAAATGACTGAGGACTTGGGGTGAAATTACTTAGCTCATGGAATTGTTAGAAAGTAGAGAAACTAGAGTTATTAAGTGCAGCACAGTTGACACTGTGGTTGGAGCAACAATGATACAGCACCAACTATTGGGACTGGGGTTTTGAACCCTGCATTGTCTGTACATTCTCCTGGTGTCTGCATCGGTCTCTCTGGGTGCTCCGGTTTCCTCCCACCATTCATAAAAATTAAAAGTACCGGGGGTTGTAGGATAATTGGGTAGCACGGGCTCATGTACTGAAAGGGCCTATTACCATGCAGTATGTCTAAATTAAAAAATTTAGGGCTTACTACATCAAGGTGTTGCAGAAGTAGCACTGATGGAAAAATCCAGGAGGAAAAAATGAAGAGGGAGGGTTTGGTGATAGGTTGATACTTGTGGAGCTCAAGCACCAAGATCAACTAAGACACCTGGCCTGTGTCTCCCTTGAGTTCTCTTTGAAACTGTTGCCTAGAAGCTTCGACGAAACAGTAGACAAAAAGGCTTGCGTACTATGGGAAAAAGTGGAAAGGATTGACCACGTATGGAATAAACTGGGAACTGGAGAAGATATCCTGGCAGTAATGGGAATTTTCAAGACTCACAATTGAGTGAGTGATCATTTCGTCACTCACTGTGATGGGGAGCAATATAAACAATTGCCTCTAAAATTTGATTGTGTTTACTGGAGATTTACATAGTAAAAGAGCATTAACCTGGCTTGCTAGCTTTAATTTTGAACTGAAGTGGTGCAGTGAAATAAAGAATTTAAATATTTTCTTTGCTCAATATCTTGTCAAATGAGGAGGTAGGATGGGATAAAATGAGATTAATAATAAGGGATTTTAATGAAGTGAATTGGCCTTCACAAATGGGGAATATTGATACATGGGAGGTGGAGGCCATTCTGCCTTCCATGCCAGTTCCTGAATTGAAAGATTCAAGGGGAGGGAGAAGAACATTAGGAGATGAAAAGTATTCATTTAAATACAATTCTGTAGCGGCAGCTACACTGCTACTGAAAGAACACACAACCAGACGGGTTGAGCTCAGTGAACAGAAAAACTGGTTTATTGCTGGTTGCCGGGCTGGACTTGTACTCCCAGCCTGGACTTGGCTGAGAACTGTGCTGGGGGCGCTGACGTTACTCGGGTGTCACGTGGTCCCCCAGGGCGGGCTTCTGAGCCCAGTGCCAAGAAGGGGAACCCCTGATGGTGCCATTTTGGTCGGCTGCCCCGTTGCATGGATTACAAGCGGGGACAGTTCGCCTGCCTAGTGGCATGCCACCACGATTCCATGGTTATTTTGTACATGTTTGAGATGATTCACAATCCTCCCAGTTTGTTAATGCTAAAGAAATTGGAGATAAACACTTATAAAGGTGAGAGTTCAGTCACAGTGAAGGTAATTTTACTGAGTTTTACTGCAAATGACAATGGCTCGTTTTCTCACAAGTCACAAATTATTCCAACATTTGCTTCCTCTAACCATTCAAGAGGAAGAGGAATGCAATCAGATTGCACAACGGGGAAACTTGCATGCCTGCATCAGTTTTATGGAAAAAAAACTATCCGATTAATCACAGACCTCTCCTCATTCCCCACAGCCCAGCAATTCTCTCCCTTTGCTGTGACCAAGTGAATCCTTTTTTTGAAAATTAAATCTGCTTCAACCACTTTTTCAGGCAGGGTGTCATAAACCGTAACAATTTGTTGCATTAAAGTGCCTTTATACATCAAGTCCTCCAAATACAGATGGTCTTGCCAGAGGAATCAATTTTTCCCTCCTGCTCTACAATATCTCAGAATTCTGAGTATCCCTGTTAAATCTTTCTTAACCTTCTCCAAGGAGAACAACCCCAGCTTCCTCATACATCTGAGGACAACTCTTTGGGATAAATCTCATCTCTTACAAGGTTCAATTAAATCTTCTTCATTTTCTAAACATCAGTGAAGAAAGAACTGACAGCTCTCTTTTTCCACAGTGCAACCCTCTGTTGCTGGGGGAAAAAAGTCCTTTAGCCCAAGTCTACACTGATCATCAATTTATACTACACCTCCAGTAATCCCATTTTATTCAACCAACATTCCCATAATTTACCCCCAAACTCATCAACACGAGGGCCAATGAGTGGGTTGTGGGAAGAAATTAGAGCATCCAGGTGAAACAGTCACAGGGAGAACACGTGAACTTCATACACCCACAGATGCTGGACATAATGCCATTAGATTAACTAGCTGTGCCACATGCATTGATTCCGATGCGAATGTCATCAGTCTTGACTAAGAATTGAAATGAACAGTTCTCTTGGTGCCATCGCATCAAAGTCCTTTATGACCTCACAAGGTCTTTCATTTTTCTCTTCAACCCCTTGCAACAAAGGTCAAAATCCCATTAGACGTCGCCGCTGTGGGCAGCTCCTGCATTTTTAAAATTTAGACATACAGCATGGTAACAAGCCATGTCAGCTCATGAGCCCATGCAGCCCAATTTGCACCAAATTAACCTACATCCCCAAGACATTTTGAACAATGGGAGGAAACGGGAGCCCCTGGGGAGGACGTACAAACTCCTTACAGGCAGTGTGGGATTCGAACCCCAGACCCAATTGCTGGTACTGTAGAGGCATTGCGCTAACCGCTACGACAACTGTGCCATCCTTTCATTGTTCATAATGAACAAGCATTCATGGTTTCTGAACAAGCACCATCCTTCCAAGGGTCACTGTCTAGTTTTCACCAATTAAAAAAAAAAGTGGTTTATCATACTTCCTCTCCAAGTGAATAATTACATATTTTCCAAAATTTTACTCCATTAGCCATCTTATTGTTCACTCATCCAAATGGTTTAAATTCCTTTGAATACTCTTTAAACCCTCATCATTGTGACTTTCCATTCCAGCTTCAAAAATATCACATCTAATAAATGGATTTTGGACTAGAATAGCTAGTCTTCTATCCATGTCAGGGGTTCTAGGGGCCAGGACCTGGGCACACAAGGGCCAGTGTTCCAGAGCAGCCCTGAAAAATAGTGCATTAACAATGGTCTGAATATTAAAATAAAGCAGATTCTGGGAATGTGACATAAAAACAAAGTTCCAGAAACACTCAGCAAGTCAGACAGGATCCATGGAACCCATGATAAATATATATATTTTAAAAAAAAAATCAGTTGTTTCTCTTTCCACAGTTATGGATGATGGTCACAGAGTTATCCAGTATAGAACAGGTCCTCTGGCCCAACTTGGCTATGCCAACCAAGTTAGAATTCTGGGCAGGTCCCATTTGGTCCATATCCTTCTAAGCCCTTTCAATTGATAAATATGCTCATTTGTCTTTTGAACATGTTTATTATGCTCCTTTCTATAGTTTCCTCTGGCAGCTCATTCCAGATGCAGACCACCCTGGGAGCAAAAATTGTCCAATCCTTCAATTGGGAATGAAACCCCAAACCAGTACAAATGGTCTGGTAATACATTTATGGACTTGGTGTCTTCTCTATCGATCTTTGAGAATAATTGGATTTTCTTGTAGTCAAGATTTTTCCTTCAATTGATAGTACGAAAATTGCACTAATTGGATTATTGATGGGTCCAGAGCAGGAGCAACAATATCATGGCTCCAGCAGTCTTCCTGAATGTCATCATCATATCAAGTAAAATCAATACTACTCTGCCCACCAGTGGAAGGATCCATGATAATGTTGGCCCTGCTCACATACTGAAATGTGAAGTTGGGTCGTCTATAACTGAACAAGGAAATGTGATCCTCTACCTAAGGTGGCCATTTTCCAATTTCCAAAAATGAGGATATGGTTGTAGGTTTATATAAAAATCGTTTATTAAAACATACACTAGATTGCAAAAAACAAATGCAAACATGTATGTAAGTGCATGGGTATGTATGGTAATCTATGACCATGTTCAGCTTTTTGGAATGGCCACCTTATCTCTACACCTGCTGAATTATCTAATCAGTTGTTTGAGATAACCAGTCAATCATACATTAATGAAACATCATCTCTCAAATGGTTAATGACTTCCAAAGAAATCCATTGGCTTAAAAGAGCATTGCTACAACTTTGGGCAATGTAATCACTCATAAGACATTGATGAGAAATTGCACATCACTAAATTATTGGCAATTAGATTCTTGTAGTAGAGAGCTGATGGAGTAGCTTTGCATTGATTTTCTGTACTAATCTCTTTAAGCTAAAGCAATAAAGTTAGTTTGATATAATACAACAGTATTGATGATATTTACCTGTTGGATTTTATTAATATATTCTCAACTTAGTAAGGACAATGTTCCCTGATATCAAAGTTTCTAGTCTTACATATTTAAAAGATACCCACAGGGATGAGACAAGAACACAAGAAATGGGAGCAGGGGTAGGCCATCTGGCCCATCAAGTCTACTCTGCCATTCAATGAGATGATCATGGCTGATCGGATGATAGGTTCATCTCCACCAACCTGCTTCCACCCCCACCTCCCCATCCCTTAATTTTCTTACTATGTAAAAACCTACCCAGCCTTAAAAATATTTACTGTGGTTGCCTCCACTGCTTCTATGGGCAGCAAGTTCCACAGATTCACCATCCTCTGGGAAAAGCAGTTCCTCCTCATCTACTTCCCTGGATCTTGAGGCCATGTCCCATAGTTCTGGTTAATTCCAGAGTTTCTTGAATAGAGTGGAGCAGAGTCAGGACCTTCAGGGAGGAAAAAGAATCATAGGTTTGATGAGAAGTTCTCACCTCTGAGCAGATATTTCCACTTTGAAACAAGGTCATTTAATGATCACAGTTTTGTTGCAGCAGACCTCCTGTCAGGAGGCCAAATTCCACTGTGGCAATTTGTTCAATAGAATATAGGTCTGGTTATTTGCAAGCTCCTGCTGCAAAATAATTTAAAGTTTTTGGAATACTGTATCTTAAAGATCTTTAAGGAAGTGAAGCAGTTACTTTAATCTTTGGTCAGCACATAACTGCAGCCCCATATTGCCCTGTAAAATATTCTCCATCTGGATGTGAAAATGCTCACTATCGAAGCTACCTGAAGGAGCAAACCATGAACAGCTATGGATAATGTCAAGTCATCAAGTTTATGGTCATCTGATTGCACATGTACAACCCAACAAAACAGTGATCTCTGGTCCTCAGTGCAAAGTACAGACATACCACCAGACAACACAAACATACTGTATCTGCAGGACAATAATTCGGATATTCAAATAAATAGTTTTGTAAATAGGACAGTCTCAGATGGTTGGTGTGAGCAGTTCCTTTGGTTGTTCAGTATTCTCACTACCCGTGGGAAGAAGCCATTCCTCAGCCTGGTGGTGCTGGCTCTGATCCTCCTGTATCTCTTTCCCTGACAGGAGCAGCTGAAAGATGCCATGCTCAGGGTGGAAGGGCTCCTTTTGATGATTTTGCATGCCCTCATCAGTCAATGATCCCAGTAGATAGTGTCGATTTTGGGGAGAGGAAGGACGACACCAGTGATCCTCCCTTCCACACTTTGGGTCCTGTGCATTGACCTCCGATTTAGTTCACTGCAGCAACTGCACCACCCTGTGGTGCAAATGGCCAGAATGCTCTCGATAGTGCTCCTGTAGAAGGTCAACAGGAGGGTGTCGGTAGCCTTGCAGATAGGAGGACAAAAGAAAATCGGATCAGGAACAGGGGTATGCATCACTTATTACCTGTATTCAAGACAATTGTGGCTGATGTGACATTGGCCTCAGCTTCCTTTTCTTGCCAGTTTCTCATATCTATCAATTCCATTATATTTCAAAAATCTGCCCAACCCAGACTTTATTACAACCATAATTCAAATTTAATTCCTTGGAGATAATTTAAAGATTAATGACTGTGGGAAAAAAAAATTTCACATCGCCTTCCTAAATGTCAAGCTTTATTCTTGATCATCTCATTTGTGGCAAGATATTCTCAACACTTACCCCGTCTAGTCCAATCAGTATATTACAGGCTTCAAAAGAAGATCTAATTCAGTGAAACTCCAACAAATGCAGTCCCATTGGGCACCTTCTTCACCTCATGAGTTATAGAGTAATATAGCACAGAACAGTCACTTTGTACCAACTTGTCCAGGTCATTCTGGACCCACCCCATCCCTGCATTTTCCCCATATCTTTCCAAATATTGTCCTGCTCAAACATTTCTCTAATGCCCTGAGTGTTTGCTTCAATAGTTTTACCCAAGGCACCTCATTCCAGATACAGGCCACCCTGAGTGAAAAAGTTACCCTTCAGGTCCCTTTTATAAACTGTTCCCCTTTCATTTTAAACTTGCACTAGTACCAGAATCAACAACTTTTTTTTGGTGGGGGGGGTTAAAACATTGAAAATGAGTATTTTATCCATTCCCCTCATAACCTTATCAAGCTCTACAAGGTCACCCCTCAGTCTTCTACATCCCAGGGGATAAAGACCCAGCTGATCCTGAAACTCAAGCACAACAGACCCTGAAACCTTTCGATAGGTGTTCATGGTTTGCTCCTTGATAGCCTTACTGTAGCTGGGCAACCAGAAATGTACTCAGACCTCCAGGTGCAGTTGCAATAGCATCTTGTGGAGCTACATCATGAACCTCAACTTTTATACTCAATACCTTGCCCAATGAAGGCAAGTATGCCAAAAGCCACCTTGCCTTCTCTTTCCACCCAAGCCTGATAGTTCCGTGAAACTATCAAGTGGACTCGGAAACTATCAACCTTCATCCCTTGGTCTCTGTTCTGCAACATTCTCCTGGGTTAACTCAATTACAGCATCAGCCCTAACCTGGTTTGATTTACCAAACCACAACACTTCACACCTGTCAGAGTTATATTCCACTTGCCACTCCCAAGTTCACCTTCCCAAATGATCAAGATCCTCTAGTAAACATCAGTATCCTTCCTCACTGAACACCATACAACAATTTTGGGGATCATCTGGACCTTTAATTTATTAGTGATGCCCATATCTCAAGAAAACTCCCCCTACATCTTGGTCTTCTGCACCCATCAACTTTCAGAAGGTGATTATATTGTCACACGAGTATCTGTGGTACTTTTGTAAATTACTTTTCTCTATTTTTGTGCATTGGCAGCTGCCACTGACAGATTAAAGGATATCAAACTTGATATTGTAAATACTGTAGTAGGCCAACACTCAGAGGTCATTAAGGAAAATTGTTGAAAGACTGGCAGACTCATGACCCCCATTGGAATGGACAGAAAGTTGAAAGAAATCAAAAGGCACAAAAATGCTCGCACCGAGTGATTTAAAGTGGGTTTAAAGATATTCTCAGAATACATTTACTTTTTGGCTTTTCCTTCCATTTAAGTGTAAAAGCTTGCATATTACCTCTGCTAGATTTCCTTGAACAGTTTTCAATGGAGCATTATTCTTTTGAACAGAAGATGGGCATCATTACAGGCAAATCTCCAAAAGAGGCATGACCAATGGATTATACACAGTGAGAGTAAGCTGCTTGAAGTTAAGCCACAGAAACCTCAAAATTGGAAGACTAGTTTGAATCAACATTAAATGCCTTTAATGTAATAGGCATTCTTGAACACTTCAGAGATAGGAGAGGACAGGGAGACTTTGAAGGATCAAAAGTTTGATCAAAAATATTTTCTGAATCCAAATCTTTGAATGCGATAGAGGAAGGGAACAATGCAAAGACAGGTGAGCCTAAGAACTCAGTTGGGCCAAGATGGGCAAAAATGGAAAAGAAGAAATACAAGGGAGGCAAAGATTAGAGGAGCAATGAGAAGGTTTTGGGTCAATGACCTTTCAATGCATATGACCCAATTGTTTAAAGTGCAGCAAGATATATCACGTGATATTATCAACCATTCATTCCATTTAACTTTCCAGTGTGATTCATTCCATAATCTCACTGTAGAGTGTGCCGAAAGAACTAAAGACTTGTTGATCCAAATCAAGGCTTTTATTAACTAAAAGACTGGAGCATATCACAAGTAGGTCGACCAGTCCAGAATGGAGCAAATGGAAGCAGATACAAGTTTGGGTGAAGTAAATCACAAAAATTTGTAGACATCATGGTTGAAATAAAAGTGCTGGAGAAACTCAGCTGGTCAAATGGTGTCCTTTATGTCTTTGGCTTGGCTTCGCGGACGAAGATTTATGGAGGGGGTAAAAAGTCCACGTCAGCTGCAGGCTCGTTTGTGGCTGACAAGTCCGATGCGGGACAGGCAGACACGATTGCAGCGGTTGCAGGGGAAAATTGGTGGGTTGGGGTTGGGTGTTGGGTTTTTCCTCCTTTGCCTTTTGTCAGTGAGGTAGGCTCTGCGGTCTTCTTCAAAGGAGGTTGCTGCCCGCCAAACTGTGAGGCGCCAAGATGCACGGTTTGAGGCGATATCAGCCCACTGGCGGTGGTCAATGTGGCAGGCACCAAGAGATTTCTTTAGGCAGTCCTTGTACCTTTTCTTTGGTGCACCTCTGTCACGGTGGCCAGTGGAGAGCTCGCCATATAACACGATCTTGGGAAGGCAATGGTCCTCCATTCTGGAGACGTGACCCATCCAGCGCAGCTGGATCTTCAGCAGCGTGGACTCGATGCTGTCGACCTCTGCCATCTCAAGTACTTCGACGTTAGGGATGTAAGCGCTCCAATGGATGTTGAGGATGGAGCGGAGACAACGCTGGTGGAAGCGTTCTAGGAGCCGTAGGTGGCTGTCCTTTATGTAGCAAAGGTACAAATACATACCTACATTTTGGGCTTGAACCCTTCATCAAGGTATGGAAGAATGTCAGCAGGCATCCGAACAAAAGGATGGGAGGGGGGGAAAGGGGCAAAGGCAGGAGATGATGGGGAGGAGGGATGGCTGGGTGGGTGGAGAGGTGGAAACAAGAAAGGGGAGGGGAGAAAGGGGCAAGCAGGTTAAAAGAAAGTCGATGAGTTTCCAGATAGAAAGTGCCCAGATAGAAAATAAAATGCTGTTCCTCCAATCTGCAGGTGGTCAGAGTGGGAGAGTGCACAAGACCATGGACAGATATGAGAGCCTGGGAGTCTGACTCAGATTTGAAATGGCTGGCTACTAGGAGGCCTCAGCAGAGATGCTCAGTGAAGCGATCTCCCAATTTGTGACCAGGCTCATAGAGAAGGCCGTAAAGGGAGCACTGGATGCAATAAAAATCAGTCCTATGGCTATACAGTGAAGTTGTTGCTTCACGTGAAAGGCCTGGACTGTGGAGAGGAAGGTGGTGTGTGTGCAAGTGTTGCACTTCCTGTGGGCACAGGGGAAGGTGCCAGGGTTGAGGGTGGGGGTTGGTGGAGGGGTGAGCACACAAGGGAAACACCGAGGGAACAATAGTTTGGGTGAGTGTGATAGTACAGATTCTATCACCAATATGTATAGATTGTAGTGCAGGATGACTGTGATTGGCTGAGATTGTAGCCACACCTACTGGCAGGTCTTAAAGGATTGCTCCTAGCCAGATCAGGTCATTCTGGACTGGTCGACCTACTTGTGATATGCTCCAGTCTTTTAGTTAATAAAAGCCTTGATTTGGATCAACAAGTCTTTAGTTCTTTCGGCACACTCTACAGTGAGATTATGGAATGAATCACACTGGAAAGTTAAATGGAATGAATGGTTGATAATATCACGTGATATATCTTGCTGCACTTTAAACAACTGGGTCATATGCATTGAAAGGTCATTGACCCAAAACCTTAACATTGTTTCTCTCCCCATGGATAGCAGCTGACTTGCTGAGAATTTCTAGAATTTTGTTTAATTGGCTATTCCCTGATCCATGGCTAGACCTGGTTTCACTTCCATCACCTGTTTAGCCAGATCAGGACAAGCAGAAGTCCTCATCCGATATGAGCCTGACGAGATCCACATCAGCCTCTGCCGAGAAATCCTCTTCATTCAGCTGCCGTATTCTGACAACTCAAAGCTTGGAATTTTGTAACCAAGATACATTTCCATATCCCCCTCTAAATAACTGAATATTTGAGTGATTATCATGTAACAAATGAACCTTTTATTAACCTCACCCCTTGACCCTTTCAATTAAGAATATAAACCAAATTGATTCGTTTTTTTTTGGCTTTAACTCAAAGTTTGGGGTAAAGGTTAAATGCCTTCCAATGAAATAGAAATTGTTCTTGCTGAGCCAAGACTATTCAAATGTTGTAAATAATTCTGAAGTCAATATTCAGTGAGATAAGCCTGGTATCCAGGTTAGATGCCTATGCTTGAAAGAAAAATCAGAACTCAATTAGAAAAGGTGATTTTTTTTTCCAGGCAATTTCTTGCATGTTGAATGCTTTATTTGAGTTTAAAATTTTTAGTTTTTAAAATTTAAACATACATGAGTCCATACTGCTGAATTTACACCCAATCAACTTACACCCAAGTAAGTTTTGAATGGTGAGAGGAAACTAGAGCCGCCTGGGGAAATCCCACATTAATAGAGAGAATGTACCAGCTCCTTACAGACAGTGTGGGATTTGAACCCTGGTCCTGATCGCTGGTGCTGTAAAGGCATTGCACTAACTGCTATGCCAAATGTGCCAGCTTCTCAGAAGACTAAAACCCTGAAACAGGTCCTTAAGACTATCTAGTCTGTGCCACATTTATGCCACACCTGTTAAAGAGAACAGAGGTGCACCAAGACAAACGCAAATATAACTGCAAAAGCAAACTTCCGCTTTGTAAAGTGTAAAAACTGTTACAGCATCGAGCTGACAACTTACTACAAAAGAGGCGACCTCTTGTCTTACAAAATCCCTTAATTTATAATCTCTAGTTTCTGCAACATTTGAATGGGCTGCTCCATTCAAGTACATATCCTGAGAGAATTTGAAGGAATATGTTAATTGGTCTCACACCACTCTGCCAAATAAGGACCTCCTCATCACTCTTATCAGTGTCTATGCTCCAACCCTTCAGGCAGAACCAGCAGAAAAAGGACAAGTTCTACACTGATCTGCGCAAGTTCATCCAACGCACCCCTACAGCCGACAAGATTGTCATCCTTGGCGACTTCAATGCTCGCATCAGCAAAGACTCAGAAACCTGGCCAGGAATCCTTGGCAAGCATGGCGTCGGCAAGTGCAATGACAACGGGCTCCTCCTGTTGGAACTCTGCGCAGAACAGCAGCTTGTCATTACGAACACCCTTTTCCAGCAGAGAGACAGCCTGAAGACTACCTGGATGCATCCCTGATCCAAACACTGGCACCTCCTGGACTACGTTCTGGTGCGAGGAAGAGACAAACAAGATGTGCTCCACACCAGGGTCATGCCCAGCGCGGAATGCCACACTGACCACCGGCTTGTTCGCTTCAAGCTCAACCTTCACTTCAAGCCAAAGTTCAAGAACAGTGGAGCCCCCAGAAAGAGGTTCAATGTTGGAAACTTCCAGGCAAACCTCCAAGCAAAGCTCGAGGATGCAAACTGCCTCACGGACACGTCTCCTGAAATCCTCTGGGATCAGCTGAAAATGGCCATACTGCAATCCACTGAAGAGATTCTGGGCTTCTCCTCCAGGAAAAACAACGACTGGTTTGATGAAAACAACCAGGAAATGCAGGAGCTGCTGGCAAAGAACCGATCTGCCCACCAGGCTCACCTTGCAAAGCCTTCCTGGGCAGAGAAAAAAATGAGCCTTCCATCTCACATGCAGCCATCTTCAGCGCAAACTCCGGGAGATCCAAAATGAGTGGTGGACTAGCCTCACCAAATGAACCCAGCTTAGCGCCGACATTGGCGACTTCTGGGGTTTTTAATGAGACACTAAAGGTGGTGTACAGCCCCTCACCCCAAGTCCAAAGCCCTCTGCGCAGATCAGACGGCAAAGTGCTCCTCAGCGACAAGATCTCCATCCTCAATCGATGGTCAGAACACTTCCGATCTCTTCAGTGCCAACCGCTCAGTTTAAGAATCCGCCCTGCTCCAGCTCCCTCAAGAACCCTTGAGTCCGAGAGCTGGATGAGGTCCTTACACGGGAAGAGACATCAGCTCCCAAGCTGATAACAGATGAAGCAGCACATCCCCTATTCTCTTCCAGTCACCATTTTAAAACTTGCATTTTGTTTACATTCTAAAATCTATTTTCTCACACCCAATGGGGTGACAATTATTTGATGTCTCAAAAAAGAATTCTTCATCAAGAAAATGACAGATATTTGGGGGGGGGGGTGGTGGGGGCAGGTGAAGAAAATCAGGAATTGGACAAAGTTGAGTGAATTTTCCCTATCCCAATCATCTTCCACTCCTCAGGAGGTTTGTTGGGATCAAGGATGACTTGTTCCCACTCTGGTGTTGTGGTTCTGAGGCAACCAATAAAACCCAGTTTTATTATGAGATGAGTGACAAACTCTCATTAAAAATCTTCTGCAGACCAATATTACACACACAACTTTTATCATTTGGGGAAATTTCATGAAGTATCAGATAAAAAATTGCACCAATATTGAGGTTACATTTCTTGATGGGAGCCAATTATTCAGAACTATATTCAATTGCTATATTCCATGTTAACCTGTTCTTAACTGCTTTGCATTTGCTTTTATTCCTTTAGTAATTCCCTCAAGAATTACTATAAAGTTTGATCATATTGTCCCTTCAAGTAATAGATGCTCTCAGTGGAACAAGCGCGAGGCTTTGTAACATTGAGATAGCAGAGGCATTTCTATACAAGTGCATTTCATTTGAAGTAGATCAAAGGCAATTCCTTCTGGAGAGAAAAGGGACAGAGTTAAGGAAAGTAAAAAGAAAGCTTTATAGCTATTATAACTGTCAATGTCCTACTTATGCAGGACACTGAACATAGACAATGATGCATGGATTTATGCTGCACCAAATGAGTAACCTTTTGTACATCTGCGTTTCAGTAAGATTTTTTTGTATTAAAGGCACAGTTTGATGCCTGTGTTACACTTATCCTTTCAATAAAAATTTGAAATGCTCTTAAAAAAAATGCCCGAGACTGCTTTGCTACTCAGAAATCAAATTCCTTTTCATGGAAAGAATCTACAGAATTGTTTCCCATTAGCTGAAGAAAAGCACTCTTGGTAAAGAAATTATGCTTTTGTAGCAACTGTGTTGTAGTGCAAAAGAGAAAATGATCAGACATAGTCGAAGTTCAGTAAAAGTCATTAACTCAAACAGTCACCTCCAGCTTTTGAAAACACCCGCGCATTCCAAATGACGTAGTCATTCAGAACCCCCCCAAGCCCATTCAATCAAGTCTCTGGTGAGCTGCTACATTGCCCTCTCCCTAAACCAGCGATAGAACTATTACTGTCCACTGCTCTTGAGCAGTCATCCACACCTTTGCATCGGGGGTCGTGGCAGTGGAAAACTGCGGAGTGACAATGTCCAGAAACTCTGCAAGAAGTTTGGCAGATTCATTATTAGAGTACTCAACAGTGACTAGGTGGAGGGCAGAAAGTTGGGAACATTGTGGTGTTCACCAACTGGCACCCTTTTAAGTCGACCATCAATGAGTGGTCTCTGAGGAGATCAGAGCTCAGCAGTGAGAATGAACTTCCATGTGAACTTATTGTTGCTGAATTGCAGGGGTATAATCCATGTGCCACATGTACAAATCAAACTGTTATTCACCACTGTGAGTGCAAGACCTGCATTCCTGGCACAGGTGTCAAAGGATGAAGTAGGATGGACACTAACCTCCGCACCCATGTCGACTAGAAATTTGCACTGGGAGAGAGTTTGTCCCAGACGTAGAGTAGGCTGTTACGGTGACCAGCTGCTGTAGCCATTAGCGCCAACTGACCATGGAGTTTCCTGGAAAAGAGTGGGGGGGGGGGGGTTGGCAACAGTGAGCTCCAGAACCCCCAGCGCAGATAGTAAAAATGGCAGGTGGTTATCAGAGGGAACGTGCACCCTCGTTACCAGTACTCAGAGCCTGGGCATTTGGGTGTGATGCAGCACTTATTTCTGTTGGCCTTGCTGGTTTGCACATCACTGAATGTCTACATGAGCAGCCACTGTTCAGTACTTATCAGCCAATACGAAGCTAATGTCTTCTGGCATATGCTCTAAAAACAATTGCTCGAAGAGCAAGCAAGGCAGATGGCCATCTGCCAGTGCCAACATTTTGTTCATCAACTCCAGAGGGGTGCAGTCCCCCAAGTCATCGATATGGAGGAGCCACACAGCTTGATTGCGCCATTAGAGACCATAAAAACAGATCAGGAAGGCCTTTAGGGCTTCATACTTGCCGAGGGCTGGTGGGTCCTGAATGAAATCCATTATTCAGCCAGTCCTGGTCAAGGGTGCTTACCAATTAATAGTACTTAGTGGTGTCCACTTCTATCTTGCAAATGTGGAACTGTGCCTCAGGTTTAGTGGTCCAAAAGACAGGCAGTTTGAGTTAAACTGTCTCATTTCCATGTTGGGTCCAAAACACAGGATCACTGTGTTGTAGTGCAAGATGAAGAATGACACAATTATCAGATGTAGTCAAGTCGAAGTTCAGTAAACGTCATTTACTCAAACAGTCACCTTCAGCTTTTTAAACCAAATTATGTCATCACTATGTAGCATCATTCAGATCCTCCCAAGCTGGTTCAATTAAGTCTCTGGTGAGCTGCTACACTTTAATCTTTAAAATCTGTAAGATGGGCTAGAAATGTCATAATGCATTCAACAATAAATGATTTTTTAAAATGTAGACATACAGCACGACAACAGGCCTTGCTGGCACATGAACCTGTGCCGCCCAAATACACAAATCAACCAAAACCTCATTGTTTCTTTGAAAGGCGGGAGGAAACTGGAGCACCCATTGAAAACTCAGGCAGACATGGGGAGAACAATATAAACTCTTTACAGACTGGTCCAGTCTCAAACCCAGGTCGCTCATGCTGTAATTGTGTTGTGCTATCTGAATACTTGTCAAGAATATAGAAGGACCTCAATAAGAACTGGAGTTGCTATTTTAGCAGGGTCTGTTCTCTTTATTCATGGAGATATACACTACAATGTCACCTTCTCATAGAACACTACAGTCTAGGAACAGGCCCTTCAGCCCATCTAGTCTGTGCTACACTTATTCCACCTAGTCACGTCAACCTGCAATTATTAAAGTGGACCCAAGGTGCTCCAATACAAACAAACAGCTTAAAAAAATTTTAATCACTTTGTAAAGTGTAAAAACTCAATTACAGCAAGAGACACAGCCACGAGCTGCCATCTTTCTACAAAGGAGGTTACCTTGTGGTTTACAAAATCCCTTAATTTATAAACTCTAGCTTTTGGCACATTCAAATGGGTTGTTCTATAAAAGTAGATATCCTGAGAGAATGTTAAAGAATGTCAATGTTTCACACCACTCTACCACACAAGGAGCTCCCAAGCTGATAACAGAAAAGAATGCAGCCCATCCCCTTTTCCCTTCTAATCTCCATCTTAAAAATTCCAACTACCATTTTAAAACTTGTATTTAATTATTATGCCAAAATCTACTTTCTCACACCTAGATCCTTCCCATCCATGTAACTATCCAATCTTCTCTTAAATGTCAAGATCAAACCATATCCAGTATTTCCACTGGCAACACATTTCATAATATCAAAACCTTTGAGTGATGGGTTCCTAGAATCAAAAATTATCAGGAAATTCATTGTTTGCAGCAGTGTCTCACAGGGCAAACATTCATATAAACCACCCAACAACAATAAATTAAAGGAAGAAAGTTTCTTTGGTTCATTGGGATGCTCTTTGGAACATCATTAACATTCCCTTTAAACATTTCACCCTCAACCCAAACACAGTAGAAAACTGTTATTTACATTTGCCTTATCTATACCCCTTATCATTTTGAATACCTTCATCAAATCTCCCCTCATCCCCCAGCACTCCATGGAATGAAGTCCTAACCTATTCAATCTTTGAAACCAAAGCAGAGCGTGCAACAATTATTAGTGAGCAACGCCACTCAGTCTCACCATGGGAGGAAAGTCTTTGATGAAATTGTGTCTAGAATATCACCTCAATGAACTCCTGCAACAACTTCTACACCATCGGCATTCCGGCAGTTACCAATGATGAGAATTTAAGAGAACCAGTCAGTACCACAAATACGTCATTTTTTTTGACGAGAGACTCCCCAGCTCCTTTCCACCCTTCACAAAGCATAAGAAAAGTATGCAAGGGAACAGTCTGCATCTGCTGCACAAGTGAAATTTCATCAACAGCCAACAAGTTCAAGTCCACCAAATAAAGCATTTGCTTTCAAACATTACCCACCTCTACTTCTTTTCTCTTTGGCTTGGCTTCGCGGATGAAGATTTATGGAGGGGGTAAAGTCCACGTCAGCTGCAGGCTCGATTGTGGCTGACATGTCCGATGCAGGACAGGCAGACATGGTTGCAGGGGAAAATTGGTTGGGTGTTGGGTTTTTCCTCCTTTGTCTTTTGTCAGTGAGGTGGGCTCTGTGGTCTTCTTCAAAGGAGGTTGCTGCCCGCTGAACTGTGAGGCGCCAAGATGCACGTTTTGAGGCAATATCAGCCCACTGGCGGTGGTCAATGTGGCAGGCACCAAGAGATTTCTTACTACTGACTCACCATAGTAACACTGTCCATTCACCACAACTCACTGCCCATTCTTAAGCAGCATCTTACTCCTTCTGCCATCCACTAAGCCAATACCAAAAGGTTAATTACATACTATGGTCTTCGAGTTAGCTACTGTTGTGTCGCCCAACAAGGTTTATATAGTGATCATTCCTAATCTATCAGTCTTTGAACTGTACACCTGTCAATAACGTGCCCTTTGTCTCTGTTGAAAGATCTATTGGAGTGAACACTGCATTAATTCACAGGGCAATAAGGGTCCAGCTGATGTGATTTGTACTGATTAATTAAGTTGTTTTAATTAGCTTGCATCACAATCTGTCACTGGGTTTGACATTCAGCTGCTGAGAAACTCTGTTCCCTCATTTAGGGCTCTATGTTAGCAGGTTCCCACTAAATAATCTGCACCAAGCATAGTTTCTTTGAAGAATCATTTAATTCTTTGATCCTAACAATCGCAGCAGAGAATTGGCTGAAGATGATGAGAAGGATCTTGTTTTCTCTACCCTTAAACATAATGTAATCCCTTTGTCCATTTCAATGCTTCTTAACTGATTCCAGTTTATGCTTTATCTCCACTATTTGCAAGATGGCAACATGTGGTCATTACAACTGGGGAATGAAATTGATCTAATTTTCTTTCTCATTGCACCTGGGGATCAGAATTGGTCTCATTTTCTTTTAAGTTCAAGCCTATTGCAATCAATTGGAGAATCACTGTTGTCAAGGGAACCAAAAACCATCTCCTGTATGAGAGACTGCAAATGTAAGCTGGGATCCTGGTCGATCTGCAATTTCCAACAAAGGATATGCTTTACACCCATTTCAACTTTTAATCCGATGTCAAAAAAAAATTGTAAGATGATCTTTCTCAGTAAAAACAAGGCAAAGGCAGTGATGTTGTAGCAAGTATGAGACAATCTGCAGCTGGGAAAGAGATAATGGTCCACGTGTGTCATTGTGACCAGTTCCAATGGATTTTGAGTTTCTGACAGCACAGTACAGGCCCTTCAGCCCATGATGTTGTGCTGACCTGTATATTCCTACCAAAAAAAACTAAATAAACGAAACCCTCCCTCTACCTCATAACCCTCTAGTTTTGATCCATGTGCCTGCCGAAGAGTGTCTTAAATGTCCTTATTATTCCAGCCTCCACTACCACCCCTGGCAATACATTCCAGGCACCCACATCTCTCTGTGTAAGGAATTTAATCCTGATGTCTCCCCTGAACTTTCTTCACTTTGTACAGAGGTCCTCTGGAGTTTGTTATTCTTGCCATGAGAAAAAGGCGCTGGCTGTCTACCTTATTTAATGCCTCTCATAATTTTGCAGGTACTAATTCTTCCAGGTCCTCAACATCAGCACCTTGTTAAAGTTCCATTAACCCTTTAAAGCTGCAAGTGCACTGTCACCTGGTCAGTAAAGTGCAAAGATCAGTGGAAATGGGGACTCTGTTCCTTCTAAAAAGTTGTTGACCTAGGGTTGATTGATATTTTGAAGGCTGACATTGTACTGACAAGAACCACACCAGCAGTGCGAGTATAAGACAGCTTTAATAAACTAATATGTACACTAAGAGGTCTTGTCTCTCTGCAAGACCAACCTGGAAGGTTTGACTGTAGCTCTGGGCTGCTTTATGTACAAGGTCACCGGAATGACTCCTGTGACCTAATGGTGTAATTGCATATCACCACAGACATCATCAGGTTTGAAGTAACATAAAAGTCTGTAGACACCAAGGTCGAAGTAAAAGCAAAATGGTTGAGAAACTTAGCAGGTCAAACAGTGTACAATACACAGCAAAGACAAAGATACATAATGAATGTTTTGGGCTTGAGCCCTTCATCAAGGTATGAACAAAATGTCCGCAGGTGCCCACACTAAATGGTTGGTGGTGGAGAGGGGGAGAGGGGGGAAGAGGGTGACACACCATCAAAAGACAAAGTTATATAGAAACTGATAGGCTTTTATTAACAACATAATGAAGGCAGGACCATGCTGGTCAACTGTCCTGTACTGAGAAGGAAGCTGTGGCACAGTCACCTTTTTTCAGGGGTCTGTGGGAGGAGCCATAGGCGCAGTCAGCAAGAGGTGTGTCCAGATGGACTATTACAAGTACAAACACAGCCAAAACATATATACAGTGGTTTAACACAAAGCGGCACAGCCCTGCAGCCAGGAGGTAATAGTTGGATAAGGGAGGGAAGGCATACCAGCAAACACATGAGTGGGGGTGGGGGTGGGGGTGGGGGTAGGGTCTGTGAATGGAGAGGGAAGGGGTTGGAGAGCTGGAGGAAAGAAGATAAAGGTAATGGCTCCATTACTGTCACATAATTCTACATTTGGAATGTAACGTGCATGAAATTCTTTAACTTTTGTCTACTGTAAAGCAGACAGAGAGCTGTCACTTTGTCCAGCGCCCCTCACAGAAACCCACAGCACCTGGTGTTCTCAGGGAGTCTCCCCTTTAGGTACTGACCAGACATGAGCCTGCTTAGCTTCTGAGATCAGACTGCCTATGAACATCAGGTGCCACATGGGGAAGAGAGGGAGAACAGGGAATGGGCTAGCAGAAACCAGAGAAGTGTTGCCCAAAGATGCTGAAGGTCAAGGAATAACAGAGTTGAGATGTTAGTACTTTGGAGGCTTTAGGCATTAGAGCTGATTGTTTTTTGACAATCCATCTTCATACTTCCCATGTCTAATGTTAGCTGCAATTGTGGCACCGATGCACTGGATGGGAGAGAGAAAGCGAGATCGTTTGCTTGGGTTTTAGAGTTTTACAGCATTGAAACGGGCCCTTCATCAATCCAATAATGTTCACTGGGAAGTTCAGTGAAATATAAACCAGGACACCTGAAACGGACAAGCCAGTCAAAACTGAGAAGAACTTTGCTTTTGAATGCCAGAGGTAAACAGATGTTGGAGTATCAGACTCTTAACCTATTCCTGTTAAGAAGTCAGTATTAGGAGGAGTGTTTGGCAGTGGCCCTATATTCTGGCACTCATTTAAGTACAACCAACTATTGGTCTCCTCAGATATCACATATCTTGGAAAGCAGCAGTTCCATTTCTCAGCTGCAGTTTCCAGAGAGCAGCACTTGTAATTCAGGCATACTTGATTGGCAATATTACTTCTCCTCCATGGAGGAGAGGCATTCAGGGGAACAGATTTTCATCTTCCCTTTCAATTAATGCACCTTCATCCTTGAGTCAGAAGGTTATGGGTTCAAAATGTCCACTAGAAACCCTGGCACATTCAGGCTAATGCTCCAGAGCAGTATTAAGTGAGCATCCCACCGTCAGAGTGCGTTCCTATGAAACATAAAACAAAGGTTTCATCTCCCCCTCAGAAACATTGAGATACCATGTCATAACTTTTAAAGAGCGGAAATGATATTGTATGTTGGCCAATATTCATCTCTCATCCAACATCAGTGCAGCTGACTGCACAGTCATTCTCAAATCGCAAATTGTGAAATCTTACTATGTACAAATTGCCCGCAATCCCAGTGATTGCATTCCAAGGTATCTCATTGGGTATGCAGCACTGTAAAACATGCCACAGAAATGACATTGCACTCTCTCTGTCTACAGCGCTCTCCAGGATCCTGTCATTTACGAGTGGGCCAACGGCTGTCTTAATGCACATTAGAATGATCCCATTTTACTTCATATGACATGATCTTTCAGAGAAGCTCTGAGACAGAAATTTATCCAGGAGCAAAAAGCAAAAATTGGCAATGAAAAGCAAGAATAAAAATCAAGTGCTACATAATTTAAAATGAAAATATTCATTTCAGTTGGATTTTTAAGCATCCGGACCTGTGCTATTATCCAATCTGCATTCTTCGTCAGGAACAGCCACACTTTCAGGGCTCATTTTCCAGAATGACTGGACACTGTTTGCTGGATCCTGATAAAACTGACTTGTTTTAACTTCAGTGTGCCCACTGAGGACTTCTTTCATCAAAATACTTCTGCAGAACTGTGGCACATAGCTTGGAATTTGCTATTTAAAATGAGTTTGGATAACGATGTTCGTATTCAGTAAAACTCCTAGTATTCAGCACCCTTGGGGAATGGTAGATGCCAGTTAAATATATTTTCCAGATGCTTGAGACTTAGTCTTACAATGCCTAAAACTTGCTTGCTGCCTCGATCTGCTATTGGTCCTCACCAGACAAGTCTAATATACAGACACAATGGTGAATCTTGAATCTGCTAAAAACCAAGCCATTTGAAAAAAAAACCCGTGCCTCAATATTCATCTTCTTGTGGAACTCCTTTCCTTTTTCATGCAACATGGGTCCTGATATGCCACATTTCAACCTTTTCAGACAAAAAAAACCCTGGTCGGGGTAAGTCCATCTTGGAGGTGAGAAGAGTGTGACGTCGCTAAACACTTTTGTCAGCGTCAGATTTCATATAAAACTGCTTAGTTTTCTGAGACTGGGCCTTAATGTCACAGATGGTTGATGAACCAATGTTAAATTCCTCCATAACCACTGTATGACTTTCACTTTTTTCCAGTCTCTTATATTTCTCCATCCTCTACTAAAGGGTATGTACTACATGTTTGCACCAGCCTGATTGTTTTTTTTTCAGCATGGTAATGGCTAGGGGGGAAGTTTGTCCAAAATAATGTCCTGTGAAACGGAATCTTTTTTTTTATGTTGGTCACAAGGCGGGAACTGGTTGCAGGTGTCGCCTGGCCCGCAAGTGGTGGATTGGCGAACTAATGGCGAGGCGCATCTATTTGAAACATATGTATTTTTGATCTATTATTTTATTCTTATTTATTTATTTATTTATTTTAAAAATGTTCCTCATTTTTTTTTTGGTGGTTGCTTGAATTCTGGATACCAGGGGCTTTACTGTAATTCTCTTCCACCTTGACCAATCTTGTATGGGAAGCCAAAATATTTGTGTGGCCAAAGCAAAGTGGGAAAACCAACAATTAATCTGGCTATTCCAGAAACAATTATTGGATTAATCAGTTGACTCGATTACTGCTTCCTCTGTCATTGGTCCAGCACAGGGTCAATTAGATGATTTCTTTCATTAACTTGGGTCTTGGACATGTCATTTGTTGTGCAATTCTTGGTTTATCCTGTCTCCATTAAAAAAAAATATTCAATACAGGGAAGTTTTATAAACACTGTGGGGACAAATGCCTTTCAGTTAAGGACTTGATGGAAAACTTGAAGTCACTGTTAAGAAATAAAATGGCATCCAAACATTTATATCAATGGACTAAACACCAATATTTTTCTTGTGGCACCGTTCCTGTTGCAGCTTCTGTCAAAATGTGATGGGCGCACCAACTGCAGTGGAAACAAAATCTTTTCAAGTCTGAAAAATAATGAAGCTCTTTCCTGACAATTTGTGCTGCAATTAACAGATTTATTTGACACTGGATGGATTCATCTTTGTGATCTACAGAAAAGACTTTCAGGAATTCAGTCATGCATTGGACACTTACTGAAAACTGACAAAAAATCTTGTGTTTGTAGAGCATCTTTCATGACCTCATAACGAAATGTGGTTTACAGCAAATTGCAGTTACTGTTGTAGTGTCGGGGAATAAAATGGCAAAATATCAGACAATTCTAGTGTGATAAATAGCCTCTTTATATTATAAAAGTTGGTTGAGGATGGAATATTAGATAACTTTCTTGCTCCTCCATTAGCATGGCACTGGAGTTAATCAGAGATGGAGGGTGATAGATGATTGGATATTGATAACTGAAGATTCCAGAAGAATTAAAAGAAGCATCAGAATTTATAGTCATGGACGTATCCACGACATCCGTTATTTTGTGGCAGCAATCACAGTGCAAGTATTGGTCTGAAATTAAATTTAAAAATAAATAAATAAGTTCAAAAATAAGAGAAAGTTTTTGGTAGTTTCATTGTCCAATTAGAAATCTGATGGCAGAAGCTGCCCTTGTGCCGCTGGGTGTTCGTCCTCAGGTTCCTGTACCTTCTTCCCGATGGCGGGAGTGTGAAGAGTGCAAGGCCTGGGTGGTGAGGGTCCTTGAGGATAGAGGATACTTTCTTAAGACACCACCTCTTGTAGATATCCTTGATGGAGTGGAGGCTGATGCATGTGCTGGTCGAGTTCACAACTCTGTAGTTTTTTTCTTTTCCCGTCGTGTACACTGGCACCTTCATACCTGACAGTGATTCAACCAGTCAGAATGCTCTCCTGTAGAAATATGCAAGAGTCTTTGGTGGCAAACTCCTCACGAAGAACATCTCCTAGTGAGCCTTCTTTCATGATTGCATCGACATGGAGGTTCCAGGACAGATTCTCAGAGATGTTGACACATTTTCCACTGCTGACCCCTCAATGAGGACTGCCTTGTGTTCTCTTGATTTCCCCTTCCTGAAGTCTACAGTCAGCTCCTTGGATTTGCTAATGTTGAGTGCAAAGTTATTGTGACACCACCAACTAGCTGACCTATGTCCCTCTTGTCTGCTATCTCATTGCTGTCTGTGATTCTGCCAACAACCATAGTGTCATCAGCTAATTTGTTGATGGCATTTGAATTGTGCCGAGCTACACAGTCGTGGATGAACAGCGAGTAGAGCATCCTTGAGGTGCCCCTGTGTTGATCGTCAGCGAGGAGGAGACGCTGTTTCTGATTCATATTGACTGTGGACTTCCGATGAGGAAGTTAAGGATCCAGTTGCAGAGGAGGGTGCAGAGGCCCAGGTTTTGGAGTTTTTTGACCAGCACTGAGGGTATAATGGTGTTGAAAGCTGAGCTATAGTCGATAGCCTGATTTATGTGTTGCTGTATTCTACGCGATCCAGAGCTGTATGGAGAGCCAGTGATAATGCATCTGCTGTGGAGCAATTATGATGGTAGGTGAATTACAGTGGGTACAGATCTTTACTGAGGTGCAAGTTAATTCTGGCCATGACCAACCTCTCAAAGCACTTCATCACAGTAGATGTTAGTTCTGCTGGACAATAGTCACTGAGGCAGCTGCCCCTGCTTTTCGTGAGCCCTTTTGCAGAAGATGGGACTGTGGGGGAGCAACATAACCACTGGGGAGCTTGCTCTAAATTACGACCAGCTTCATCTGTACCAGGAATCTCTGCAGCACACATGACTTTGAATCAGAAGGCTTATGGCTCATCCCATCTCAGGCAAAGAGACCATCACCAAATCAAAGCAGAATTCAAGCTTGACTGATGGCAGACTCCAGATGCTGGAATTTCGGACAAAGCAGACTGTGAGGAAGCAGGACGTGGAATAATTGCTGATTGTCAATTAGTTGCTAAGTTGATGTGCTTGTTCACAGCTCTTGAGGGAAACATGGAAGTCTGCAGATGCTGTGATTGTAGTAAAAACACAGAAATGCTAGAGATACTCAGCCAACCTTGCAGTGTCCATAGGAGGTAAAAAAATAGATTACCGACATTTTGGGCCTGAGCCGTTCTTCAAGTTATAAGCTAAAAGCAGGCAGGTATCTGAATGAAAGACTGGGGAGAGAAAGGGGGTCGAATGGGAGGGGGAGGAGTCCAGACCAGCAAACAAAAGGTAATAATTGGATAATGGTAAGAGGAAAGGTGAGAATTGATTTTGGCTCTGTGAACGGAGAGAGAGGGAAAAGGGAGGAGAGAAAGAAAACTAGAGGAAAGGAGACAAGGGGGGGGAGGGAGGGAGCCAGAGAAGTTGATATTAATGCCATCTGGTTGGAGACAGCGATGAGGCACTGTTCCTCCAATTTGCAGATGGTCTCAGTCTGGCAGATCTTGGACAGATATGTCAGCAAGGGAATGAGGTGGGGGATTGAAATGGGTGGCCACTGAGAGATCCATGCTATTGCAGCAGACAGAGACGATGAGCTCAACGAAGTGATCTCCCAGTCTTGCACCCAGTCTCTCCGACGTAGAGGAGACAGCTCTGCCCATTTTTAAAAAAATTCTGCAAAGAAACTCAGTTGTTTTGAAAAGAGATAAAAGAACTTCATCCGGTATTTTAATTATTCATACAGAGGCATTTCAATGTACTTGTCATCCATGATGTCTTTATTCCGAAGTCTTATCAAGTTTTTAATTTGTCTCCATGGCAGCCATATTAAATTTGCAAAAAACAAATAAAACCTTTGAATTGTGTTGGGTTCTAATTAAGATTTATATCTCTTGATTTCACTGAACTTTGGTACTATTAATCGCTGGAAGCGGTTTTGTTTTGGCTGTTGCGTGCACTGGGATTTTGAGCACTTTTGCTAATTATTGGGCCATCCCTTGGAAATGAATATTTACATAAAGATCTCGCTCAGCATGAGATCTCCAGAGATATTCAGGCATGCACTGGGATTTTGAGCACTTTTGATAATTATTGGGCCATCCCTTGGAAATGAATATTTACATAAAGATCTCGCTCAGCATGAGATCTCCAGAGATATTCAGGATAATACCAATGGTTCTTCACAGAATTTGCAGTGATATACTGGTAGTGTCTTCAATCAGATATTAGGAGTGAAAGGTGGATGAGGCATGTCTAAAACTTTTCCAGTGCAAAGTTAAGTAACTTGTTCAGATAAAAGGAGCATATTTCTGTTCACGGTGGAAGCCAATTAGTATAAGAAAGGATTTGCTAGCATTGGAAGCAATCCAAAAGAGTTTCACGATGCTAAATTCTGAAATAAGAAGGCTGCACAATTGTGAGTGTCCAGTAAAATTAGTTCTATATTCTTTGAAGTTTGAATGAGGGGTGATCTCATTGAAAGATTTAAAATCCAAAGGGTGGATATCGAAATATTTTTGCTGGTGGGAGAACTTTGAACATGGAAACAAAAGATTAAAGATTAAAATTAAGGTGTGCAGAAATTTCAGAGATTGGTGAATGTCAAGTTTTCTACCCAGGAAGGATGTGGAGACTGAACCACTTGTGGGGGAAGGGAGGAGGTGTTAAAAAAGAGGTAAACACATTTTTGAAGAACTGTACAATTGAGGAGAAAATGCAGTGCAGTTTTGGGGGTGGGATGTGGTGAATGGTCTATTGTTGCTCCTGCTTTCTCATGTGCCTTTAAAGGTTTGAGACTGGGATTGTGCCCGTGGACACAACAGTGCTGCAAATAACCACCAGTGTCTTCTATTGATGCTCGGGATAAGTACACTCAAAATGGTGGTACAATCGGCTAGAATATGCAGGAACAGCATTTATTTGAGAGATAAGGGGTTCACAGGGAAAACCAGTATTTAATTGCCCACCCTTAACCGCCTTGAGGTGTGTATGTAGTTGGGGAGAGAATTCCACGATTTTGACCCAGTGACAGCACTAGATTTCTAAGTCAGGAAGGGTGAGTCTTGGACACCAACTTCCTGCTGGTGGTGCTCCCCTATGCTAATGCTGCCCTCCTCCTTCCAGCTGGTAATGGCCGTCGACTTGTAAGGTGATGTCTCAGGAATCTGGGTGAATTGTGGCAATGCATAGCATGGATGGCGCAAACTGCTGTGACTCTGTGTTGGCGGTGGAGTGACAATTTAATGGAAAGTAAGGATCACAGTGTCAGTCAATGGTCCCATAAAAAAAGGAACTGCCTGCCAACTGCTACAGTAGAAGACATCAATCAAGTCAGGGTCGGTGCCAAGGAGGGTGGGGCGGGGGGGGGGGGCATTCGCAGGCATTGACCCTCAAATGAGGTATTGTGACCCCCCCACCCACTCACGACCATTGCCCCCACTGCCTCAGCCCAGCGTCGCTAGTGTCTAGTGCTGCTAGCATACCCAGCGTCGCTCGCATGTAGCGTCACTAGTCCGCAATATAAGCAGCGTGTTTGTCTGTTATGTGGGGGGGAGAGGGAGGGGGAAGGCGGTGGCCCATGGAGGAGGTTGATGGCTGGAATGTAGGCTCCATGAACCCCCTCCCCCTGCTGAGGAAGTTTTTGAACATCATATTGTGTCCTCCCACACTTACCCTACTCCCCCCACCTTTTTGAATCGGGGAGAAAATCAAAGAGAATGTTACTTCTTTACATCTTCTTTCATGAGATATGAACATTGCTACCCAGACCAGTAATGGTTGCCAATATCTGCCTATGAACTGAGAAAACAGTCAGGAATTAAGCAGACTGGTTGGTCTAGACTCTGGAGTCACATACAGCCCAGACCAGGCAGATTTCTTTCCCTGAACAACATTAGTAAATTAAGTAGTCTTTCCAACAATATGGTAAGGACAGAAAAGCAAAGGAACATGAAGAATTTAACAGGAAAGAGAGGAACATTCCAACAGCACTGGAGCATCACAGGGTTGTGAACTTAGCCCCTGCTCTACTTCTGCTACATCTCTGACTATGTGGCTCAGTACGACAGCAATACCATATACAAATTTGCTGACGTTACCATCATAGTAGCCTTTAATTCAGATGTCTGTCTTTCTTCACTCATTCCTTGAGGAAGGGTTTAGGCCCAAAATGTCGGTAATATATCTTTACCTTCTATGGTCGCTGTAAGCCTGGCTGAATTCCACCAGCATTTCTATGTTTTGTTGTATAAAGAGGGGTGATGAGTCAGCCTACAGGATACTTGGCTGAATGATGCACCAACAACAACCTCCCACTCAATGTCACCAAAACCAAAAAGCTGACTGTGGACTTTAGAAGGAGAAAACCAGACATCTACGATCCATTAATCATTGGGGGAGTTATTATCTCTGAGGATCTTTTCTACTAATGCCATTGTGAAGAAAGCACATCAGCATCTCTATTCCTCAGGGGTCTACAAAGGTTCAGTATGTCATTGAAAACCTTGGCAAACTTCTACGGATGTGTGGTGGAAAGTGTGCTGACCAGCTGCATCATGGCCTGGTAAGGGGGCACCAATACCTCTGACTGGAAGGCCCTGCAAAAGGTCATAGAAACAGCCCAGAACATCACAGGCAAAACTCTCCCCACCATCAAGAAAATTTGCTGTCAGAGGGCAGCAGCAATCATCGAAGATTCACACAACCCAGCCCATGCTCTGTTCTCACCGCTACCATCAGGAAAGAGATATAGGTGCCATAAAACTCGCACCAACAAGCTCAGGGTTAAATGCTAACCCTCAACCATCTGACTCCTCAACAACGGACTCATTTAAGAACCCTAACTTTGCTTATTATTTATTACTGAATATTTATTTTCTGTATTTGCATAGTCAATTTGTTGATATTTCTTGCTTTGTTTGCATTTCTTCCTTTTATATACATTTCTTTCTTCTTGAGTACAATTTACAGTTACTGGTAATTAGAAATTCTGCCTGGTCTGAAGGAAAAAGAATCTCAGGGAAGTATGTGATATCCTATATGTACAATAAATCTGAAATTTAAGATGGCCTCTGTGATGCCACAGATGTCAGTCCAGACACAAATGCCTCTCCCTCTCGCTACTGTGTACATCCTCCCTCACTTCCCACTGCACTTCTGTTTGTTGCTGTAAAATGACGCACTGCTCCAGACAAATTCAGAGCGGCCACAGCAGTTAATGTTTAGTGTGCATTACACTGTCATCTACTTCTGTAATTCATTGCACAAAATGAGCCGGGAGCAAAACATAAAGGGTTCTCACCTTTGTTTTAAAAAAAGGTCAGCAACATGATCTTTCTCCACTCCCCATACCCCGTGTGCATGCAAACCGTGGCCATGGCAGAAAGCTCGTTATCCAGATAGCCAGGGACATGCCAATGAGGCAGCTGGGCCTTACCACCAGAATAATTGACCACCCCTGTTGTTCAGCATTTGGTCCCATTCAATGGGAATGGTGTGAAATTCACATCAAAAAAGTCAAGTCACTGTGCAGAGAAGGCACCAAGATGCAATTTTATCAGTGTTTGTGCTCAGGCTTAATTTTAGGGGAATAACAAACAGGAATAACAATCTCTACCTATTGATGTGAGGATGCATGTTTTTACTCTCATTAGAGAGAGTAAAAATATATTGGCGTCTCTGCTTTAGCAGAAGGTCCAAAATTCATTTTGAAAATTTCTCATTAATGGGTGGACATCCTTGAGTAAAGACCTCACAGTGTTCAGTTCGAGAATTTTTTTGGTTCATTGTGACCATGGTAACTCTTTCCCAGGACCATGCAATATAAATACAACTGTCTCTCTTTTCCCCCAATGTTTTGCAGTTTCCTATCATTCTATCAAAAAAATAAAATGGCGGTGCTGTTCGAGCTGCTGTGACTGTGCAGCCCCGTGGAGAGCAGGTCACATTGTTCTTGCGGTGTCCAACTGCCCTCAGCTCCGTACACGCTTCAAAAGGATCCAATAGTGGTTTTATTAAAAACTCTTTCTTCTTTGGCTTGGCTTCGCGGACGAAGATTTATGGAGGGGTAAATGTCCACGTCAGCTGCAGGCTCGTTTGTGGCTGACAAGTCTGATGCGGGACAGGCAGGCACGGTTGCAGCGGTTGCAGGGGAAAATTTGTTGGTTGGGTTGGGTGTTGGGTTTTTCCTCTTTTGTCTTTTGTCAGTGAGGTGGGCTCTGCGGTCTTCTTCAAAGGAGGTTGCTGCCCGCCGAACTGTGAGGCGCCAAGATGCACGGTTTGAGGCGATATCAGCCCACTGGCGGTGGTCAATGTGGCAGGCAACCTTAATAGCGCCTGTGCTCAGCAGATGCCACGAGGGTTTACAGGCTCTGTGGAAGCAGAGGACTGGGGCAGAGCACCAGAAAACGAGGAGACCACACCCCCCATTTGAGAAGAAGCAGAGGAGAAGTCTACCGGGACGGTGACCACGGAAGGGGGGGTGGTCTGAGGCTGAAGAACACACTGGCGGTAGGCTGTTAGTGACTCAAGGGTAGAATCCCATGCAGGCTGTGGACTGCTGTCAACTGCGGTCGAGGGATTCACACTGGACTGTGGACTGCTGGAGACTGGCCCAAGATTGGCTGAAGGGGGACCAGGTATCGAAACCGGGATGCAATCGAGCGCCAAGTCTGTTGAAGGGTTCCTAATCATGTCAGGGGTTCGGATCTGGAGCTTGGGCTGCTGATGGTTTGGACTGGCTGCAGGGGTTGTGGGTGCTTGAGGCAAATCCACGGACACTTAGTGACTCTGAGGGGACTCTCTTTTACTTCCCTTTCTCTGACAGTAAGAGGTGCTTTAGGCAATTTCTGCCCATGACGAATCTGTCTGCGTTACTGCAGATGAAAACAAATTTTGTGTAATATTGGACTACCTTTATTACATGACAATAAATTTAACCTTGAATCTTGAATCACTCAAATATTTATCTAAATTACTGCTTTCTTTTGAAATAACTGCAGCACACATTCTGTAAACAGACAGAATTTTAACTGGAGAATTAGAAGACCTTTTGTTTTGTAAAATTACATCAGCCTTTGCAAGGTGAAAGCTGAGCAACTATGGAGAAAGGAGGAAGGATTGTGGTGTCAATGGTGAATGATGTGCAAGTTAAAATTGTTCCAGGAAAAACTGAATGAGATTAGGAAGGTATTTGTTTCAGGCGGGAGAAGATCTCTACATAGTGCATCTAACACTGCCTTTCTAGTTCTTCAGAATCGAATGTGTTGGCAGGAATATTGGAAAAGCCAAGGTGGAAAAAGACCCAGGTACTTTTGTAGTTCAAAGCAAGTATCAAGTTGTCAGTGATACATTGGCCTTCATTGCAAGTGGACTTAAGTAGTGGAGAGAGTAGTAAGCATCAGGTTCCTCAGAGTCCAATTAAGAAGTGAACTGTTCTGCACACACAACTCCTCATTTGTCAGGAAGGCGCAACAGCGACTGCACTTCCTAAGAAGAGAAAGGTGGACAAGGCTATCGGCAAACATCATATCAACCTTCTGCAGGAAGGAGCTCTATCAAGAGCATCCTGGCCGACTGCATCACAATTGCTGTAGAGCACTGGACTGAGGACAATGCACAGAACCATCAGAGTGGCAGAGAGGATCACAGGGATCTCCCCTTCCACCCCCCTCCCCCCAATGACGTGAGCCACTGGGATGGTTGTTTAAAGAGGGTTCACAAAATCATGGAGGACCCCTATCACTCTGAAGTGAACTGGGATTCACTAGAAGTGTGCTGTACTGTAGTCCTGCCTCCCACCTCCTCCCCCTGGGGAGGAGAATTAGAAGACCTTTTAAGTTGTCAGCTAATAAAAGCATTTGTTCTCCCTCCAGTCGAGTGTGAGCTTTTATCTATGCTACACACCCCGCACACAGCATCTTTCAGCTACTCCTGTTCGGAAAGAGATACTCGAGTATCAGAGCCAGAACCACCAGGCTGAAAATCAGCTTCATCCCACGGGCAGTGAGAATGCTGAACGAATGATAAACTGCTAATAAAAAACCCTCTGAGATGCTACTATTCATTAAACAATATTTATTTATTTGTATATATGTGTTGCATATGTTTCATTTGTCTGTATGTGTGTTGTGTCTGGATGTTTGTTTTCATGGTTTTGTGTGAGGACCAGAGAACACTGTTTCATCAAGTCAAGTTGTCACCTTTATTTGCCATTCATACCGCAACTACTAACACAATGCACAATGAAGACGAGATAGTGTTTCTCCAGGTTCATGGAGCAGATTTACCTAGATAGGAGTTAACTGGTTGTACCTGTACAATGGATGATAATAAACTTCAACCTGCAGCTGTATAGGAGCTTGCTGAGACTCTATCTGGAGTATGCTGAACAGATTTTGTCCCTTTATCAGAGGAAGGATGCTCTTACCATGGAGGGAGTGCAGTGCAGTGAAGGTTAACCCGACTCTGACAGTAAGACTGATAGAGAGATTAGGTCAATTTGGCCCATATTCATGGTTGTTGAGAAGACTGAGATGGGACTTATAAAATCATAACAGGACTTGACAGTTCAGAAGCCGAGAGGGTGCTCCTGAACGTCAGAGTCCAGAACCAGAGGGTCACAAGTTCCGGCAATGGGTTATGTCATTTGGAATGAAAAGCCAGGAGAAATTTCTTCAGCCAGATGGTGGTAAAGTACAGTAGAGTGAGGATGCCAAGTATTCCAGAAAGAGCTCAATGCTTTTTCTTTACACCAAAGTAGTCATCCGATATTGGGAGAAGATAAGAGCAGGATCCTGAACGATCAGTCATGTTGGTGTTCAAAAGTGGAGCAGTCGCCTCTCCTGTTCTTATTTTCAATGTTCCCATATAAAGCCTTATTTGCTCCAAAGGTATGCTTCAAACTTCTAAACATGCGATCAACAGCCATATAGAGCAAGAAAACATTATGTTTTGAGAAGGAAATATATAGATTCTTGCTAACAAATTATGTCTGAGTAACCAGAAATGGACCAATGCACAATGAGGATGAAACACACACCACTTGAATTCGAAACCTCCTTAATCGTTTTCCAGTTTTTCTCAGCAACAATTTTAAAGTGTGCTTCTTTCTTCTTTGACCACTATCCCTCTATGTTTCCCCAACCAGAGAAATAATAGTTTTTCTATTTCATCATCCTTCATGAGTTAAAAAAACAATCACTTCTAATTTCATTCTCAGTCTTCTCTGCTCCTGCAGAGATTGTGCCAACTTCTCCAATTTCTGACAGTCATGGAATGTAATGGAAATCCGTTCACTTTCCAACAACAGTGAAGATGGCGTGTTGGATGTCAACGGTCAGTTGGTTGGGGCAGTGGATTATGTGTCAACACCTTTGGAAAAATGGTAACTTTAGTTTTATTCCCTATTAATCATAAGTAATGCTTTGGGGTTCATTTTATTGCCAAAGTCCAGGGAGTTATTTGAACCAGTAAATTTCTTTTAGATTAAATACAGCATACTGAAAAACAAATGTAACAAGGCAAGTGGTATCAGCGGCAAGTGAAATAAAGTTTACTTTTCAGGACAAAGCACAATGTGGGGAAACTCAGCAGGTCAAACAGTGTAGTCTATATTTACAAAAATAAAGATACATAACCAACATTTTGGGCTTGAGCCCCTCATCAAGGTATGAGCAAAATGTTGACCTGCAGCTCCAGTGACCCTGTGTGTGGAGTTTGCACGTTCTGGCTTTGACTGAGATTTCCTGGGACCTTCAGGTCACCCCACACACACCCCCCCCCCCCCACCCTGTTATTCCAACATCTCCTTTCCCATTGGTGATTTCCTACTCCTGATGAAAATGAGTGGGAGAAGATCAGGGTAGAGCTTTTGGGTATATGTGAGATCACTAGATGATAGGACATGAGGACATTGCAAGATAGTTGCTCCAAGGGGCTAAGTAAAAACAACCACCTCGTTCCAAAGTAAGTAATTATATGTGAAAGATAATGCAATTTAGAGATAGGATGAAAAGCTTATATAGACACAAACCTTTATTAAATAGGTTCTCCCAACACATTTTCTCATTCAAACTTAAAAGGGTCTTGACGCGATCTGTTGACTGACCACTTCTGCCTGACCTGCTGAGTCCCTCTAGCATGTCAGAAATATTTACTGGTCATTTGTTCATCTGCTCTTTGTCATATTTTCCTATGGAGAACATGTTTGCAGGCACTAAATATTTGTCTGTGCCTCCATTGGGAATTTCTACAATTACAAAGCCCCAAAATAAAGGCAATTTCTTCCCTTGCCCAGAATCAGGTCTTCCCAGATTTGCCATCAGTGAAGAATGCAATAGCCCTGATGCACAGTCCCCAAGTGGGAACTCACCAAGGGGAAAGGGGGTGTCTAGGCAATGCTTGGGAAGAAAATAGAGGCTAAAACTTTCTATGAATCTCTTGGCTTCCAAGAGATGTGAAGTGGAATTAGGAGAAAGAGCTCTGTTTCCATTGCTATTGACAAGGCTTTTGAACTTTAAGCTTCAATGACACAAGAACCACATTAAGCCTTTGAACTGTTGTACCACGTTATCTCAACCTCATTACTGCAATTCCTTCCAATCTATTGACTCCATCACGTTATTACAAGCTAAGAGAAAGCTCCAAAGGAAACTCCTTCATCACACACCTGATGAAGGGACCCAAGCCTGAAACATTGCTTACCCTTTGCTTCCTGTGGATGCTGCGTAACCAACTGAGTTTCTCTAGCACATTTGTGCCTTACATTCAACCCGAGCATCTGCAGACTTTTTGTTTAACTCTAACACTTCCAAAGATAATGTCTGCTCCATACAGTTCAATAACAAAAGCAGCTAACCTTATTCCCTAATTTGAAAATGATGCAAAGATGTTGGGGTGTGATCCTCCCAGTGCAACTGACCACACCAGGACATTTGTTTCCCTGATCCAGTGACAAATGATGAATGAATCTCTCCATCCAGTATTGCCACCACGCTCTGTGCCCGGCAGCATGTTGGAGCTCTGCCGAGTGCCTGAAATGAGGGCATTTATCACTTGAACAGGTTGCTAGGTGACTGCAAAGAGACCTGTCCTCGTGAAACAGCTGCTGTTCAATGAACTCCTTGGCTACCTGCTATCGTCATAGCCGTCCTGTGCACAAATACGCTTAGTCAGAAAATTAAACTAATGCAAAAAGGTCCTCACTGCTGTTAACAGTTTCTCATTCTCTACCTTGGTGCCTTCCCCTCACAAACAGACATGTGGCTTGATCAGAAGCCATGATCCTGCTTTGGTCGATACATGTGAAGGGTCCAATTAAAAATGGATAATCCTTTCTAATCAGGATGATGTAACCTGGAGCTGGTTGTTACAAAGTTCATCGAAAAGCTTCAAATATTGTGGGAAAGGTGAAGTGAGGTGAGGTGGTGCTTGGCAGCATGTGCACCACAGAAACTTTCTGTCTTCTTTGGATTTGGTGGGAGAGTGGAACAGAAGAGGGCCAGATATATTAGATGACAGATGGACAGAGAGTTGAGCACAGCATCTTGGCTGATGCTCCTGTACACTGCTGAGAAAGGTGTATGAGACATTGAAACCTGTCTAGCCTGTAATGCAACTGTAAAAGATCCAATGGCCTTTATTTCCAAAGGAACCAGGAGATTTTCCCTCATTCTTTGCCAACTCCCATTAAGATCAAGATTCCTTTATTGTCATTTAATAAAATAAGTGTAATATTACACGTTATTTGCTTTAGTCTGCAATGTCAGATGGATTCAGCATCAGTAGAAACTGCCAGCCACCTCTTAGAGAGAAAGAGAAGGAAAAGACAGCACCACCCCCCCCCCCCGCCCCCGAGACATGTTCATGGATTTGCATTCAGTGTTATGCAGCCTCTTCAGCCATACAGTCCAAAGCAGATCCGAACCACCGACATGATTGGAAGCCTCCAGTGCCTTTGGCACCCTCTCACATCCAAGTTCCTGGTGTGAGTCTTCTGACCGCAGTCGCCTGCATGGGTTCCTTGCCTTGAGTCACCAACAGCTCACCGCCTGTATATTGCTCAGCTGCAGAGCCCTCGCTGGTCCGCCACCGAGGTCACCATCCCATGGGTCTTCTCAAAAGGGAGAAGAGTTGGACAGGGGGTGGTGGTTTCCCCATTTGCTGGTGCCCTGAGCCTGTCCTCCGCTTCCTCAGAAACTGCAACCCCTTGAGGTTGCCGCTGAGCATAGGCATGGTGCCACCGTCTTGGGCCCAGACCCCACACTCGCAGGATTTTAAAATAAGCCACCATTGGCTCTTTTAACAGACCATTTAAAGCCTTTACAGAGTCATCGATAATTGTTCTGAGTGATAGAACCCTGCAGAGGAGCACTGTGTCTCCACTCCCCACCCTCCACGGATCTGCACCAGTTCTCAATCAGCAGTTTCAAACAGAGTTGCATTTTCTTAACAAAATCAATCTCTGTGTCCCCAACCCCTGTCCCCACTTAGGGCGACATGGCTGACATAGCGTTTAGAACAATGCCCTTACAGCACCAGTGATCGGGACCTGGGTTCGAATCCTGCACTGTCTGTAAGGAGTTTTTACGTTCTCCCCGTACCATGGGTTTTCCTTGGGTGCTCTGGCTTCCTCCCACCATTTGAAACACACTGAGGATTGTAGGTGTAATTGGGTGGCACGGGCTCATGGGCCGAATTGGCCTGTTACGTCTAAATTTAAATTTAATGTAATCTGGCCACACATTAACAAAGACTGAGAAAGACACAACAATCAACCCATTATGGAATGCCTTCTGTACACCACCACTCTAGGATTGGTGTGCTGGCAAACTGGCCAACGTCACTGATAAATAAACCAGCATAAAATTACAAAGAGTAAAGAAGCAATTCATGTGTGGCAGTGACAAGCAGATTTGCATGCCAGTGCAGTCAAACCCACTGAAAAGGAAGGTGCTTGAAGGTGAACATAAACCTAATAAAGAGAAGGGAGGAAGCAATAAGCACAGAGATATATCACCAGCTGCTCAATGAATCAGAATACCAGGCTCACATCTGTCATGCCAGATCACGATGAATTTTTAATATTGTCAGGTCTTGGGATGCCAATGACAAGTTCTCTTGCCAGACACTGATGGAGTAAATGATGAAAAAACTGCAGTAGTAGATAAAGATGACGGGCTGTCAATTTGCATCGAGACTGAAGCATTTTATCAACACATTACATGAGTGGATACAGAGCATTGGACCAGGAGCAGGCACCCTGACCCCTTGAATCTACCCTGACCTTCAGTAAGGTCAAGGCTGATCAGATTTTTGGCATCCACTTTCCTGCTCCTTCCCCATAATCCTGATTTCCCTGAAATCCAAAAATTTATCTATCACAGTCTTTTATAGACTTAATGACTCGACACCCGCAGTCTCCCAGATAAAGATATCCAAAGAATCACAGCTGGCTGAGTGAAGAAATTCCTCAGTCTTGCAGTTTTAACTGATTGACTCTTTGTCTTGACTGTGTTTCCTGATCCTAGATCCATTAAGGGTAGGGAGTATCCCGAGCATATCTATCTTATTAAATCCATCTTTTGAATCTTCGATGAAATCACCTCTCACTCTTCTAAATTTCAGAGAGTACAAATTCATTTTGCTTAAGCTTTTCTGATAAGAGCATTTGTCTATTCCAGGAATCAGCCTTATGAACCATTACAGCACTAGGGCAAGTTAAGGCTTCTTGAATAGAGACTGAAACCATCAGAGGTGTTTCAGGAATGGTCTTGCCAAAGCATTGTACTAACATAATGCTAACAAGTTTATTTTCATACACACAAGTGTATGCATGGTTAGTGCAACACTGGTACAGCGCCAGCAACCCGGGTTCAAATCTGTAAAGAGTTTGTACGTATGTACTTTCTCCTGTAACATATAATCTGTTATATGGCGAGCTCTCCACTGGCCACCGTGACAGAGGTGCACCAAAGAAAAGGTACAAGGACTGCCTAAAGAAATCTCTTGGTGCCTGCCACATTGACCACCGCCAGTGGGCTGATAACGCCTCAAACCGTGCATCTTGGCGCCTCACAGTTTGGCGGGCAGCAACCTCCTTTGAAGAAGACCGCAGAGCCCACCTCACTGACAAAAGGCAAAGGAGGAAAAACCCAACACCCAACCCCAACCAACCAATTTTCCCTTGCAACCGCTGCAATCGTGTCTGCCTGTCCCGCATCGGACTTGTCAGCCACAAACGAGCCTGCAGCTGACGTGGACTTTTTACCCCCTCCATAAATCTTCGTCCGCGAAGCCAAGCCAAAGAAGAAGAAGACTTTCTCCTTATGTCTGCTTGGGTTTCTTCTGGGTGCTCCCTTCAAAACGTAAGGGATGGGGGGGCGGGGGTGGGGAGGGAGGGGGGACGAAGGGTTGTTGGTCAATCGGGGCATGCACTTTTTTTGTTTTTTGCAGAAGTACCTGCTTGACTTGAGTAGGAATTTCAGCACGTGTATACATTGTAAATTTTAAAATTAGACCTATATCACGGTAACAGGCCCTTTTGGCTCATGGAATATGTCACTCAGTTGACCTACAAATCCCCCTCCCCTCCCCCAACTTCGGTACGTTTTGAAGGGTGGGAGGAAACCCGAGCAAAAAAACAACTCTAAAGGTACACATTGATTGAGATAGTAAATATAAAAGCTGGCTAATAAATGTTCACAGTTACAGTTAGTACCAGATAAAAATGGGTTTCACTAGTGCAGACAGGTAGCTTTGTGAATTGTGGATGAGAACATGTGGATCCCCCTTCCACACATTCTCTCTATTCACATAATAATTTACTTGTTGATTTCTCTTACTGAAATGCACCACCTCACATTTCCCCACATTAAACTCTGTTTGCCAGTCTTTTGCCCACTCACTCTCTCTACTTGTACTTTGACGCAGAAGCAGTTTCCTTATCGCGTTATGCCCTTCCATCTGTAAAGATGAGGCACTTTCCTCACCATCAGCACTCTTTGTTTCCCATCTGTTTCCAGACCTCTTGCTGTTATTGGAGACACACTGGATGCAGCCGATGCTGGAAACTGAAACTTCACACAATCTGCTGGAGGAACTCAGTGGTTTGACATCCATGAAAGAATGGTTGACATTTTGGACCGAACCCTTCTATCTGACTTGATGAAGGGGCTCAAGCCTAAAACGTTGATGGTTCTTTTTCTCCCACTGAAGCTGCTCGACCTAAATCACTCCAGCAGATTGTGTTTAGCTCTTGCTATTATTTTCTATTATTTTTCTTTTTATTGAACTTTGTAGTAATCTTCAAAATGTTTCACTGCAGCTGGCAAACATTCTCAGTGAAATTATTTGAAATTTGGCACAGTGGAGAAAATAGTGTAACAATTTAATTTTTCATACTTCGTACAACTGCTGGGTGTAGATAATGAAAAAGGAAAACAAGCCATTCTACAGTCCTCTTCATGTCTTTTGTCAGGAAGCCCTAAAGTTATTAAAATCCTTCTAAATCACACATGTCAAACTCTGGCCCACGGGCCAAATTTGGCCCGCGATATAATTATATTTGGCCCGCAAGATCATTTCAAAAATGTATTAGAGGTGGCCCACCCTACAGTGAGAGCCGATGCTGTTTTTTGGTAACGTCACCCTCACCATCCTCCCCATTCATTGCACATCCTTCCCCATTGTAACACGAGAAATTGTAACACGAGAAGTCTGTCGATGTCATCAGCTGGCAAGCCAGTTGGAAGGCTCCCCGCACAACCAGTCATTTCTCCCACCTGTCGAGCGGTGCGGCGGATTGGCGAGCGCCTGTGATTTCCTGTCGGCGCGACGGGCATGGCAGGCTGCGCACGTCCCCCGGGCAACGCGAGCCCGCGCGACTGGCACCGGACGGCCCTTCCACAGCAAGAGCGCACTTCTCCCAGTCGCCACGGCCTTCAGCGCTTGCACCCGCGCGGACCCCAGGGACGGCTGGTTCGGCCCTGCACGTGAAGAGAGAGATGGTGGCTGTCCGCAAAGGCTGATCAGCAGCGCGCTGGGCCTGAGTGAATGGGTAAGCAGGGGTGGGCAGAGGGTGTAGGTGAGGAGTAATGGGCAGGGGAAGTTATGGTGGTGCGAGGGGCAGTTAGAGGGAGGGATGAGTAGAAGGAGGGGTGGATAGGGAAGAGGTAAAAGGGGAGGGGCGGGGCGAGTAGGGGAGGGGTGATTAGAGGGTGAGAGACGGGTAGAGGGAGGAACAGGTTGAGGGGAGAGGCAGTAGAGGGGCGTGTATAGGATGGGGTGGGTAGAGGCAGAGCGAGTGGAGTGAGGGGTAAGTAGAGGTTGGGTAAAGGACTGGTCAGGTAGAGGGATGGTGGGTCGAGGGTGAATAGAGGCCTAGAGCCTGAGGAGTGAGCAGGAAATGCTGAGTCCTGATGCAGGCCAAAATGGACACAGCCTGTGAATGCTGACTACATCTCCACAGGGACCAAATAGGTTTCCCTCAGGTCAAGCAAAGGGTGAACTTGAGCTACCTACTCCTGACCTGTAACATTATCCTCCTAAAGTTATATCCTAAAGTTTAACATTACATATGTTGAAAGAAGAGAAAACATGCAGATGTTGTTGAAAATTTTCAATAAATATTTAGTTCGGCCCTCGACTTTGTCCAAGTTTTAAATTTTGGCCCTCCGTGAATTTGAGTTTGACATCCCTGTTCTAAATTGTAGATGGAATAAATTGTAGATGTTTAAAAATTTAATTTAGAGCACAGTAGAAGCTGATTCCAGCCATTTAAATCAGTGCCCCCCAATTATACCCAAATTAACCTATAACCCCATATGTTTTTTTGGAGGGGAGAGGAAACTGGAGCATCCAGAGGAAGCCCACACAGACACAGAGAGAATGTACAAACTCATTACAGGCAGCGCCAGATTTTAACCTGGGTTGCTGGCGCTGTAATAGCGTCGCGCTAACCACTAAGCTACCCGTGTCACTAGATGCAAGAAACACAACAGTTAATTAGTACACAGCAAGCTCCAATGAGGACTGTGTTCATGTCCCGATAAGCAATTAGTGTAATATTGAAGGACAATTATCAGCCATGAATAACTCGCTCTCCCACCTCCTTCTTGAAATAATACTGTGCAACCTTTAATGTGTGCTTGAGAGTGCAGATGGTTGAACACCAACTGTTCCCTTCAGTCCTGTGCACGAGGCCTTTTAATGGTACAGGAAATCCCTGTGATATGCAGTGGTTTCATTCCTGAGAAAGCTGCCGCTCTCAACCTTTATTTGGCAATTCCCCTGCTGAGAACTCTGGACAAAGTTTATGGGCTTCCTTTCCTATAAAGCAGCCAAGTTCAGTTGGTTTCTTCTGAACTTCTATTCTACATTAAAAAAAAATATAATATGATTTTAGATCCTTTAAATGTGCTTCGTCCCCAGTTGAGAATTGCTGCTATAAACCAATATCTCTGCAAATTGTAAATGTCTGTTTCTGTAGTTGCTACCAACATTTGCGATAATTCTTTTGTTTATCAGATATTCACTCAAATGCTACAAATAATTAAATTAATGGAATATGAAAGTCTGCAAGCACTGTGATTGTAGTAAAAACCCACAGAAATGCTGGGGGAACTTAGCAAGAGTTAAAGATATATAACTGACTTTGCAGGTCTGTTCCCTTCCTCAAGGTATGAGTAAAAAACAGGCAAGTGTCTGAATTAAAAGGCCGAGGAAAGGGAAGAAGGGGCAGGGGGAGGCGCACAGACTGACAGACAAAAGATGATAACTAGATATTGATAGGGAGAGCAGGAGAGGAAATGGGAGAATTGATCAGAGAAGAGGTGGCTCTGTGAATACAGAGCTGGAGGAAGGGATACTGAGGGAAAAGGAAAGAGAGAGAGAGAGAGATAACTAGAGGAAAGGAGGGATACATGTTGGGGGGGTGGTGGATTAACAGAAATCGGAGTAGTCAATGTTAATACCATCTGGTTAAAGGGTGCCCAGGTGGAATATGAGGTGTTGTTCCTCCATTTTGTGGGTGGTCTCAGTCTGGCAGTGCATGAGACCAAGGACAGGCATGTCAGCATGGGAATGGGGCAGGGAATTGAAACAGATGGCTACTAGGAGATCCACGCTTTTGCGACGGACAGAGACAAGGAACTCGACTAAGTGATGTCCCAGTCTATGTCCAGTCTCTCCAATTTAAAGGAGACTATTATACAGTATCAAGGCATAAACAAGCAGCGCAAAATATTTTATTTTTACCATCTTGAAAATTGCTATATACATGGAAAATTGCCATAAAGTTGGACTTTTGCAAGTCATCATCCAGAACACCCAAGATTCAGATCAGATTTCAGATTTATTGTCAGAGTACATACATGACATCACATACAACCCTGAGATTCTTTTTCTCTGCAGGCAAGGAAGATTTACCATTTATTGGTAGTGCAACAAAAAAAAACTGTACTCAATGTAGACATGTAAACAAATAAAGAAATGTAAACAAACTGACTGTGCAATACAGAGACAAAAAAAATCAATAAAGTGCACAGTAAGAGTCCTTAAATGAGTCCCTGATTGAGTTTGCTGTTGAGGATTCTGATGGTGGGCGACAGCATGCGATGCCACGAGAGATGACACACAACCTCACAATCCCCGTGGGATTAGTTAAAAAAAGTACCTATTTACAAAAGTTTTTTTTAAAAGGATTCTGATGGAGGAGGGGTAGCAGCTGGAGGTTACGAGCTTTGTGCCGCCTATACCTATTTCCTGATGGCAGCAGTGGGTGGTGTGGATCTGTGATGATTGCTGCCGCTCTCTGACAGCAGCGTACCCTGTAGATGTTCTCAATGGTGGGGAGGGTTTTGCCTGTGATATCTTGGGCTGCGACCACTACCTTTTGCAGGCCTTTACGCTCAGGGGTATTGGTGTCCCCACACCAGACTGCGATGCAGTTGGTCGGCACACTTTCCACCGCACATCTGTAGAAATCATACCAAACTTCCACAAACGCTTGAGGAAGTAGAGGCGCTGGCGTGGTTTATTCACGATGTCAATAGTGTGTGGGGTCCAGGAAAGATCCTCCAAGATAGTGACTCCCAAGAACTTCAATTTTCTCACACTCTCATTGGATCGTACATCTCTGGCTTTCCCTTCCTGAAGTCAACAATCAACTCCTTGGTTTTGGTGACATTGAGTGTGAGGTTGTTATTGGTGCACCATTCAGCCAAGTTTTCCATCTCCCTCCTGCATGCTGACTCATCGGCTCCTTTCATACAACCCCTTTTTATACAACCCTAGAACCAGAAGCGATAATCATTGACTCTGAGGGGCAAGAGTCTTGACCACAGGGATGTGGATTTGATTTTTCTGATCGTGTTTCTGCGGTATTCCTCAGCAGTTTGGCGCAGAGAGAACCATTTCACTAGAAATGATTTTTATGCAGACTGACTGACCAGCAGCTACGATAACATACAGAACAATCAAGTGTAAGTGGATAGTGGAAAGATACAGCTCAAAAAGATACTATCAGTGCATTTGCTAACTCTGAAATAAATGATACAATTAGTCCCACTCTCCCTGGTTTCTTTATAGCCTTGCAAATGTTCCTTCCGAAGCTACTTCTGTAACCATTTCAAGCTCAGTATTCTGCACAGGGCCTGGAAGCAAAGTGGTCAAGTCTCTTGTGTTTTATCCAGAATGTTTAAATCACATTAAAAACATACAGAACTGCTCGAGGAACTCAGCTGGTCTCAGAGTCCATAGGAGGTGAAAATATATTACCAATGTTTCGGGCCTGAACCTGCAACATCGGCTGAGTTCCTCCACCATTTTGGTGTGCAATTACTGCAATCACACATCTGCAGATTTTCGTGTTTCACTGGAATCACGTTGAGCCAGGAGAGTTATTTAAATTCAGATAAATCTAGAGTTAACGATAAAGCTGGTCTCCATAAATAGTAATAACCATGAAACCATCAGATTGTCATAAAAGCCCAACTTGGATCATTAGTGTCCTTCAGAGAAAGAAATCTGCCTGATCTGGCCACTCTGGTTAACTTCTCAGCAGTTGGGGTGGGAACTCAGTCACAGATTCCACATCCATCGATTCATTGATCGGGGGGGGGAAACAGCCTGAACTTCAAAAAGAATTCCTCTGTCTCCCACTTTGGATCAATGCCACTAATTTGTATAAGCATCACATGACATCATCTCAACCGGTTCAGTGCAATGAAAATTCTTATCGTTGGAGGGACTTCAGAGAGAGCAATTTGTACAGGATAAAATGCCTTTGATGGAGAATGGCAGTTGGGGCCTGCTGCAAAGGTAGTATGGACTCAAATCTCTGCTCAAGAGTGCGGCCAGCTAAATCAAGTTAACTTCTAAACCGTAGAAGCATACATTTATTGAGAGAACAGTTCAGTAGCGGAAGTGGGCTGGGCCTGCGTTACAGCAATATTAAACTACCCTGCGTTTCCTTCTCAGTAACTCTGTACCTTTCACAAGCTCACCTGACCAATTTTCTTAGGAAGGAGAAAATAACATCTGGCTCAACTATTCCCTCTAATTAAACATGTTCCAGCAACTCGTAGTCGAAAGAGATTCTCCTTTGCACCTCTCCTCACTTTTCTACTACCATCTTTATTTGACAGGACTGGAATTGTTCCCATCACAATCCACCACCCTCCCATTACCATTGGAACAATTCCAATCTTTCCCAGGAGGTAATCTTATTGAGATATATACAATTCTAAAGGGGTCAAACTGGATAAGATAAAGCAAGTAATAGATAAGGAGCAGTAATAGAGAAATAGGCTATTCAGCCCATCAAGTCTTCCCCATCATTCATTAGCTAATCCATTTTCCCACTTGGCCTCAATCCCGGGCCTTCTCACCATAATATTTGATGCCCTGGCTAATGAAGAACCCATCAATCTCTGTCTTAAATGCACCCAATGACTTGGCCTCCACAACCGCCTGTAGCAACAAATTGCACAAATTCCCCTGCATTTCTGTTCTAAGTGGACACCCTTCAATACTGAAATTGTGCCCTCTTGTCCTCAGCTCTCCCACCATAGGAAACAACCTTTCCACGTCTACTGTGGCCATGCCTTTCAACGTTCAAAATTTTTCAATGAGATCGTCCATCATTCTCAAAATTCCAAAGACTACAAGCCAAGGGTTTCCTGTGGTGATGGAATGATGGACACATAGTCATAGCCTCAGTTGTTCAGTGAAGGGGGAGATGAGGAATGAATTCATATCTCAGAGGGCTGAGAATTTTTGTCATTCCCTCCCCCAGAGAGTTGTGGATGCAGAGTCATTAGGCGCTTTCAAATTACAGCACCTGGGTAGCCCTCCTGGGACCCGAGTGAGATTACTGGGTTATGTGTGCCCACTGCACCTTTCAAGTAGCAGCCTAACCTACTTGTTAAATCACCAACCCAGCAATTTAAGGGGGAATCCCACCCCTGCGATGACATGATGAGTGACACGTCACACAACCACAGCGAATCCCCTGTTCCTGTGTTCTTTCTGTTCCCTTTCTGTTTAAAGTTCCAGTGTAACTGGGTGAGCCATTTCCCCTTTCAAATAGGGAGAGGAGGACGCCAGGGTATGTTTTGCTGGGTTCCCTGACCACCTTTGAGGTAAGTCTAGGAATTGGGTAGATTTTGTTCGGGTTTGCCCGGTTCAGCCCTTTCAAGTAGTCCAGTACTTCAACCTACTAAATTGCCCAGTTAACCCCATTTTACAAGGCAATTTGAAAGGGCCTATTGAATGGACTCAAGGCCAAGATTGACAAAAGGACACCTATTCTTTAATTCTTAGACTTTTTTATGCATTAGAACCCCTTTAAATGCAATGCATACATTTACATTGCACCTATAACAAAAATGCATCTCATAGCATTTCATGGAATAATTTTGAAACTTAATTTGACAATGAACCATGCAATAATGAGATGTCTTATTTAGGGTGCCTTAAATGAGAAGAGAAAGAAATAAAGTTTAGGAATGAAACCAATTAATTGTACTTCTTTAAAAATACCCTGAACCTGCACCATGTTTTTCTATTTTTCTCTCTATCCTGCATTATTTGATTTATTGTAACATAAATCCATGTACTGCTGTTTATTTATTTGCTGCAGTGCACTAATTGGTGTGTGAGTTGACTAGTCTGGATAGCACTCAAAACAAAACTTTTTACCATATCTTGGTACACATGACAATGAACAATTCAAAATTCTGGTGCTTTAAAAAAAATCAAGTAAAAACAGTAAAATAAAACAAAATATTCTCTTGTGTTTGTTCTTCATTCAAAGTTTCAGTCAAATGAAAGTTGACATGAAGTCTGAGCTGCAGCCTTGACGCAATGATGAGTTCAGGAGGTCACGTGAGGCAGAATCGAAGCCCCCTGACCTCCGCATTGAGGTTCCACAAAGCAGTGCCAGGAATCCACTGACCCGCATTCTGGAACTGGATGGTGGCACACAGCAGGAACTATTGCAGACAACACCACCTCTGGCTATAAACAGGGATTAGGACTGCCTCTGTGACCATCAACTCTGGGGAAGTTGTAAATGGTCCTATTATTTTATGTGAATATGCATTTTAAGGTTAAAGCAAGTTACAACATGCTTTCCCAAGTGTTTTTATAATACATAAAATTGGTGGAGGAGCTCAGCAGGTCAGGCAGCATCCGTGGAAAGCAATAGGAAGTTGGCATTTTGAACATCAGCAATGCCATCTTTCAGATTTCATCAGGCATTTTAATATCTTTACTTTGGCATTAGAGCTGTGAACATAGCTCTGGCTATCACGCAAACCAACCTCCCATCTACAATTCGGGGAAACAGCCGCCATGTGAAAAGCCCCATCCCACACCAATCACGCTCTCTTCTCACCTTTCCCATGGGGTTTGGAAGCATACACCACCAGATTCCAAAGGCAGTTTCTTTCTAACTTTTATCACACTACCGAACAGTTCTCTCATTACTGAAATGATGCTGGTCTTGCACTATTTAACTGAGCTTGTTCTCTGCAACAGTATACCCTGCACTTCTGTTTTATTTTGCCCGACCCGTTGTATTGAAATATAGTTTGACTCATCTGGATACCCCACAAAGCAAAGTTTTAAAAAAATCTATCTCCATACATGTGGCAACAAACAATTCAATTCATGTGAAACATGAAAGTCTGCAGATGCTGTGATTGTAGTAAAAAAATCAGAAATGCTGTAGAAACTCAGAAAGTCTCGCAGCGTCCATAGGAGGTAAAGATAACTTGAAGAACAATGCATCAGCAATCACCGGGAAGTTGGCAATCTGCGATTCACCACAACATCAATTTAAGAAGAAAATAATCAGTTCAAATAACTAAGACGACGATTTCTGAAAAGAGCAGAATAATTTTTCTGGAGAAAATATCCACCGAGTGGAGGAATGTTCACTTGGTAGTTGTGCGTATAAAATGAAACTGTCACAAAGAGCAGTGTTGTCATCATGTGTGATTGACAGGAGAGCTGCCAATCATCATTCTGCCTCTTGGTACCTATTGTCTGAGATCCTCTCTTGGGATCGCAGCACCGACTTAATGAGAAGGTGTTCTTTCTCCCTCTCCGTCCCAACTTTGCCTTCCTTCATTATTCCTCAAAACCTAACGCATTTGTAACAGATTTTGGTTCTAACAAAGGGACTCAGGCCTGAAACATTGACATGGTTTCTTTCCCCCTTCTCTTTTGCCACTGCCGGAGTCTTTCAATCATTGTCTGTTCCCAGCACCCACTTTACGCATAACTGCTCCAAAAAATTAACTTGTAACAGTTAACGCAGGAGATGCTTTCTAATCACGCCATCCAATCTGTAACTGCAAACAGAGATGCAGGTCACTGGGCAAAGGCTTATTCTGAGAAGTGTTGCTGTATGAAGGGATGCTTAGCAGTCTGCGGCTTAGACTGAGAGGTAGGTAATACTATAGAACCTAAATGTTCTGATGAAGATTGATGTAATGAATGCTGAGAGGATTTCAAAATCTGATACTTTGAGTTCAGTAAAATAAATGCTGCAGTGCCAGTTACCATCATTCATATGAAACCTTAAAAAGATGCACCACCTGTTTCAGATGAAGCGGGGGCCTGGCTATCGTAGCATTTAGCATCACACAGTAACAGTGCCAGTGACCCAGGTTCAAATCCTGTGCTGTCCTCAAGGAGTTTGCGCGTTCTTCCAGTGTCTGCGTGGGATTCCTATTGGTTAATTAGGTGTAAATGGGCGACACGGGTTACAGAAGGGCCTGTTACCTTGCTCCATGTCTAAAATAAAGATGAACACAATCCATTCACAAGGTTCTCTGTGGTGACCTTGCCAGTCTTTGACCATCAATAAATATCAATAAGGGCAGAAGATTATTTGGTCATTATCACTTTGAGGGAGCTTTCTGGTTATGAATCGTCTGTTAGATTTCCATTTAACACCTCAAAAACAGTTCATTATAGAAAGCCCGCAGGCATGTGCTGGGTAACTGCAAATCTTTTCCTTCCTTCTTCCTTTGGGGGCAGGGGCAGAGAAGACAATTAATCCAGCACAGCACACTATAATTTTATCCCTGGGTATTACATCTATCTGGAAATATTGATACAAATAATGAAGCATAATTGAAAAAGCAAATTAGTCAGATCAATTTTCAAATTAGAGCACTTAAATGATTTTAATAAAGTAGATGATGAATTGAGGTTGAGTGTACATTTCATAATAGCATTTGCCAAAGTTGAGCTATCTATCCAGATGGGGTGGTTTCTATTTGAACAGCAGAACTGATTGGACACACAATATCTGTCTATTTCAGACCAGCAAAAATCTCAATGCACTCTCTCAAAGTGCTCTCAAACTATTGACATTAAATGAATCAGATAGCACCTTTACATAAAGGTTGAAAACTTAACACATCAATTTTTATATATGGCACAATTAAACTTTATCAAAAATGTGCGTGAGCCTGACGCAAGATTTTAATTCCACATGTTTGATGCGGGAACACACTGAAGGTTCTAGTTGCCTGCAGTAACATCAGCTGGAGTGCCACACATTTTGATGAAATTTGCACAAAATTCTTTTCCACATACAAGGATGTCAAACAGCAGAAGTCTCGCACTTAAAAGCAGACTCGCTTCTATTCAGAACTCAGCCAGCTGTGAGACGTAGACCAGCCTGATGTCACGGAGGCTCAATCTTTTGTTGGCTGTGTGAAATTCTTGTGGCATGCTTTTTTTAAAAAAAATTAAGTGCCTACTCCAATACTGTCTGACCACAAATCAATCTGCAGGGAGGCGTCTGACCTCAAGTTATTCATTTCTCGCAATATCTGTGAGGACCCCTACCACAGGATTATACAGCTATTCCTGTCGGGAAAGAGATACATAAGTATTATAGCCAGAACCACTGGACTGAGGAACAGCTTATTCCCATGGGAAATGAGAATGCTGAATGGCTGATGAACAACTGAAAAGCTCCCCTTGACTCTACTATTTATTAATAATATTTCTTTTAATATATGTATAAATGTTCCGTGTATATCTATTGTTTGTCTGTATGTGTGTTTGCACTGTATTGCACTGAGGAACGGAGAACACTGTTTTGCCAGGCTGTACTGATAGAAACTTGTACTTTCAAAAATAATGATTTGCCTATATTTGTACCTTTTATTCCTTTTCATTTTGAGACTCAAGTCAAGTAAAGTTTATTGTCATCTGATTGTACAAGTACAACCCATCAAAACAGCGTTTTCCAGTCCTTGGTGCAAAAACATGCAGACACACAACCAGACATAACACACATACAAGAAAAATCGTACATAAGCTAAGGTGGAATTGGTGCCCCGCCATCTTGGAGGCTCGATCTCAATCCTTCCATTGAAGTTTGCTTCCAAAATGCTTTCTTGGATGAAACACAGAATCTGTTGAATTATTGTTCAGTCAGAGTAGTTTAAATTTAAAATTAGACGTACAGCACGGTAACAGGCCATTTAGACCCACGAGTCCGTGCCACCCAATTTACACCCAATTAATCTGCATTCCTGGTGTGTTTTGAACAGTGGGAGGAAAACGGAGCCCCCGGGGAAAACCCACACAGACACAGGGAGAACGTGCAACCTCCTTACAGACAGCGGGGGATTCAAACCCCGGTCCTAATCCTTGGCGCTATAAAGGAATCGCTACACCATCCGTGCCACCCAAGTCACTTCCTGACTCTGGCCTTCTATAGTAGGAGCTGCATGCAGGAAGCTTGGCCCAAAATTTGATTGTACATTTATTAATTGTGCAAAATGTTCATTTTGTTGCTGTCACTTTCTGTTGAGCTCCCTCACCCTCACCTCCCACGGACCCTTGGTATGCATTGAATTATCCTGCCCATTTGCACAGTTGTTTCTTAATTATTTTGCCTCCTGTGGTTTGCTTCCCTTTGCAGAGGACATGACAGGAATAAAGATTTGTTACATCCAGTTAAATGATCTCTGGTGATTATCACAGCCATGCATCTCTCTGCCCACATTTGACATCTGCATTTAGATGGTTAGCAGACGTCATTATCCTCGCCATTTCTCTTGCTCTTCAATTCAGTGCAGTTCCAAGAGCAGCATTGTTTTAAAATGAGGCTCTGAAATTATAATTTCTCTCTAACTAAAACATTGAGTGTACAAACCCTCTAAAGCATGAATGCATTCGGACTTTTCATTTCACCTCTCCACACCAGATCTCAATCCAAGGTGCATTTACCAATCACCCCTACATACACAGACCAATACTGGCACCCACTGTTAAAGATTATACTTAATCTTCACACATGCAACAGCATTTGCTCAATACTGTGGCCAAATTTTCCCCTTAATTTACCCCTTTAAAAATATCACCTGGTCATTCATCTTTGGGTCATAGAGTTTTTGCGCATGGAAAAGAACTCACTGGCCCAACTTGTTCATGTCGACCAGGTTGTCCATCCTAACTTGCCTACATTTGACCCATGTCCCTCTAAACCCTTCCTCTGCAAGTACCTTTCTGAATGTCTTTTAAATGTAGGGTAAGGGAGGCAGGATGTGCCTGAAGGCAGGAGGTTGGGGAGGTCCTAAATAAAAACTTTGTGTTAGTATACACAAGAGAAAAGGTCGTTGATCATGGTGAGGTCAAAATTGAACAGGCCTTTGAGCTGGACATTGTGGAGGTTAAGGAAGTGGAAGTATTCAATCTTCTTAGAAAGATCAAGATTGATAAGCTCCCGAAGCTGGACGCAATATACCCCAGGTTGCTGTGGTATGTGAGAGACGAGATACCTGGGGTAGTAGCTATGATCTTTGAATCCTCTTTAGCCTCAGGGGAGGTGCCTGAGGATTAGAGAATGGAAAATGTAGTCCCCTTCTTTAAAAAAGATAATAAGGACAATCCTGGGAATTATAGACCGGTGAGACTTTTGTCAGTGATGTATAAACTAATGGAGAGGATTCTTAAGGATAGATCTATGAGCATTTGAAGAAAGTAGTCTACTCAAGGATAGTCAGCATGGCTTTGTGAAGGGAGGGTCATGCCTCACATGTCTAATTGAGTTTTTTGAGGAGGTAACAAAAGAAATTGATGAGGGTAGGGCAGTAGATGTGGTCTTCAAAGATTTTAGGAAGGCATTTGACAAAGTCCCCCATGATAGACTCATCCAGAAATTCATGAGTCACGGGATTAGTGGAAAATTAGCTGCATGGTTAAAAAATTGTCTTGTAGGAAGAAAGCAAAGAGTAGTAGAGGAAGTGAAGTATTCTGTTTGGAGGTTGGTGACTAGTGGAGTGCTGCAGGGATCTGTTCTGGATGAAGAGGTGGAAGGATGTGTCAGTAAGTTTGTGGATGACACAAAGGGTGGAGGAGTTGTGGATGGAGCTGAAGGTTGTCAAAGGTTACAAGAGGATATAGACAGGGTGCAGAGTTGGGAAGAAAAGTGGCAGATGGATTTCAATCCAGATAAGTGTGACTAACCAGAATGCTGAGTACAGGCTTAATGGTCAGTTACTTCAGAGTGTGGATGAACAGAGGGACCTTGGGGTTCAAATCCATACATCCCTCAAGGTTGCTGCACAGGTTGATTGAATAGTTAAGAAGGTCTATGGGAGGCTTGGATTCAGGGGGATTGAATTCAGTAGTAGAGAGCTCATGTTACAAATCTACAAATATTTGGTAAGACCACACTTAGAGTATTGTGTTCATTCTGGTCACCTCATTATAGAAAGGATGTGGAAGCCATGGAGAGGGTGCAGAGGAGATTGACCAGGATGTTGCCTGGATTGGGAAACAAGTTTTATGATGCAAGGTTAGCAGAGCTCGGACTTTTCTCTTTGGTCTGTAGAAGGATGAGAGAAGACATGATACAGGTCTACAAGTTTATGAGAGGATTGACAGCCAGTGCCTGTCACCTAGGATAGGATCTGCAAACACCAGAGGGCTTATGTATCAAGTGAAGGGAGGGAAGCTTAGGGGAGACATCAGGGGTGATTTTCTTTTTACACAGAGAATTGTGGATGCCTGGGATGTCTTCCTGGTGATGGTGGTGGAAGCTGAAACATTGGGGGCATTTAAAAGACCCTTAGACACGTGAATGAAAGAAAAATAGAGGGTTAAGAGGTAGGGTTTAGTACATTTTTAAAAGGAAGGGATATATGAGTCAGCACAACATCAAGGGCCAAAGATCTGTATTGTTCTAGGTTTTAGGTCACCATTGCACATGGCACGACATCTTTCTCAAGAAGATTGTTCCATTGAACCACCATCCACTGTGCAAAAAACATTACCCCTCCGTTCCCTTTCAAATCTTTCCCATCTCACTTTCAACCCATGCCCTCTTGTTTTAGACTCTTGGGAAAAAGACTGTGACCATTCACATTATTTTGACCTTCATGATTTTATCTACCTATGTAAGTTCACCCATTGGCTTCCTACCCTGCAGAGTAAAAAGTTCCAGCCCCTCGTTGTAATCCAAGACCCCGCCCCCCACCAGTCCTGGTAACAGCCTTATGGATCTTTTCTCCAGCCTTTCCAGCTTTGTGGGACCTCCCTGTATTGGAGGTTACCATTCTACAATTCTTTGAGGGATCCTGAGGATGTGGAAAGCGGAGTTGAAAAACAAATGTTTTTGCTTCTCCTCGGAACTGGGACTAATTGTTTTACCACATTGACTGAGATCAAATATTGCACAGACTTCAAAGGCAACCGGGATTTCCCCATCTGCGCTACTTCAGATACTAGATATCTTTCGTGCATTGGAAACAGAATCTAAATGTGTATTTTAGCTGTCTGAGCAGCAGATTAATCTCACTAAGTGAAGCCTCTTATTGAGTTTTTGTCACAGTATCATACTGTGTTAATAGCAGAGACCGTAGAAGAGAACGAGATTATGAAGCAGGTCTGGAGACTTGAGCTCACCCTCACAACAGGAGTTTGTTCACAAACTCCTACTTTATAGTCCACGATGAGTTACTTGCCAATAGATGCATGTCCTTGGAGAGGAACCCCTTCAATTGTACATTTACGCTGATCAGGTCGACTTCCATTATCTTATCAAGTACAAGTTTGAGTAATGAGAAGATTTTTAAAAAATAACTTAAATGTTGGAAATGTGAAATGAAAACATAAATGCTGGAAATAAACAGCAGGCCGGGTACTTCTGTGGAAATAGGATCAGTTAAGGTTTGAGGTTCCAGACATTAACCCCGACTCTCTCTCCCTACAAATGATGTTGGACCTGTTGAAGGTTTCCGTCCATTTCTGTTCTTTTAATTTATCAGATCAGATAGTATCTATTGTCAATACAAGTTGAGTACCCCTTATCCAAAACGCTTGGGACCAGATGTTTTTCGGTTTTGGGGTTTTTTTGGATTTTGGAACAATGGAACGAAGCAGCACAGTAGCATCAGCAGGGATACCCATATCAGTGGTTAAACGGCAACAACAAACAACGACAGGCTTTTTGAGCGTTGGCGTGACGCCACAAGTGGAAAATTCACATGAAATAACGTTTAGTACTTACCAAAACAAAACTTGACCTCTGCTCACGAAAGATGCCTCCCCGACATCTCCCCACTGCCGCTGGCGGTACCGACACCTCCCCACTGCCACCACCACTGGTCACCAACTATGGACCCTGCTCCTACCTGAGAGCCCGAGGCAACTTCTTTGATGCAGACCGCACTGCACCTGATGTTGAGAATGAAGTCACCAATGCTAAAGACTTGCACCCAGCTCCATTTAGCACTTCTCGGCCAGAAGCAAAGATTTTGTAATCAAACTGTAATCAAATTGGTGCCAAAAGAGCATCAGAACCCCACATGGGCAATAGGATGTTGAATTTTTTTCCATTTGCGACATCATGTCGGCGCTAAAAAAAATTTGGTTTTTGGTTCTTTTCTGATTTTTGGAAAAGGGCTACTCGACTTCTATTACACAAAATAGCATTTAGTCCGCATAAGGTAGACAGTAACATTGTCTGGTGTCCCTGAAAGTCTGAGAAAGAGAAGCAAAAGAGAGTTCCCACAGAGTCACCGAGTGCTCATGGATTCACCTCCGATGTTCCTGGAGCCTCACAGTCTCCTATTCAAGACATCGGCAACCCAAACCCAGATCTAAATACGATGAGGAAACCTTCCCCAGGGCCCTTTGGGAGCCCTACTTGTCCTCAGCACCCTCTGGAATCCCAGTTCAAATACTTGGTTCTTATAAGCCAGCCTTCAGCACCCTTTAGCCTGGTGTGAGTCCTTTTACCTCAGTTGCCAACAACCTGCACCCTGCATGCGTGTGTTTTTCAGCCATAGAGCCGCTTGCTAGTCCACCGCCGAGGGCACCGCCCTTGGGGTTGACTCCTCTGCTTATGAGCAGGAGTAATTTCTCAGATACATGCCTGGATAACAGTGCTACTTGAACTAGTAATAGCCAATCCAAAATGGGGCTCTTTAGGTAACTCCCACTTTCTAACCTCTCACTCTGTAACCTTGTGGAGTGCCATCTTCAGGTCCGTTAAAAGTAAGGATGCTTTCTGTAGTGTGGATTTGTGGAGGGTCATGTGACCTCTCCAGTGAGCCAGAGATCAGAAGTGGCACCACCTGCCAATCAAAGGTTAGATCTGCCTACCTGTGAGACCAACATGCGATTGGTCTGAGCAGGTCACATGAATGGGCCCTGCATTGATTAGCCTCGCATGGAGCCTGTTTGGTCCCTTTTTTCCTGCTGCCTTGAGACCAGCACTGAAGCCCAGGCTGCTTGCCACAGGCAGGCACCAAGGGTGGTTAGCGCAATGCCATTACAGCACCAGGGATCACGACCAGTGTTCAAATCCCGCACTGTCTGTATGGAGTTTGTACGTTCTCCCCATGTCTGCATGGGTTTTCCTTGGAACTCTGGTTTCTTCCAAAAAGAAGTGGTCTGTGGTCAGGTGGAGCAGCGAGTCTCCTGGCTGGTTAAGGGGCGTGCAGAAGGGGGGAGGTTCGTAGTGCATGGACTTGGAGATATGCAATGGGTGGCATTACCAGAGGAAACAGGAATGATTTGTCTACAGGCACACACACAAAAACTAACCCAGAGAGAGTGAGTTTCCTTCATTCACGGGATGATTTGCCTCCGGGTGCTGGAAGCGGTGATGGCGGCACTGAACAGTGGTTGGATGTATGGCTGATGGACTCACCAACAACTTGAATGCTACCGAAGGACTGCCATGAACACTGATCCCTGCCGACACTGAAAACAGAGACTCTCGGGGCAAACTGTCCAGATCTGCACGTTTTGGGAAGGTAATGATCACCAGCCAACTTCACCCTACACCAACCTGGCCAATACAAATTCCCAACTCTCATAGTGAGTCCCAAACTGTGAGCAGGTCTTAGGAATGTTTGTGCAGATGGTACAGCCAGCACTGCTCCGAGCAATCGGTGGGAGTGTGAGCAGGAACAGTATCCAGGCACAAGAGGATCTGCAGCTGACAGCCCAGTGAAGGTGGGTGCTCCCTGGAGGCTAAATATATGTCCTGGATGGATGGCTGCCGGACTAACCCCTGGTTATCCATGAGACAGTACAACACCTACTATCTGGGATACATGCCATCATTTGCCTCGTAAATCTGAAGGAGCACCCAGACGAATGGCCGCCATAGTGGAGATGCTGGCCAATGAGGTGGCTGTGGTACTTCGGCATAAGGATGGGTCAGGATGGCCTTGGACAGACAACCTGCTCGCAGACGGAGGTGGTGTTGTTGATAAATAGTGGTGTACTTGCGTTCTGGCCCAGTCGAGGAATATCACTCACTCACCACATATGAGAGCCGGTGAACAAATTAAACCAGCCAGAGACCAGTCCCTTGGACACAAGTCCCCATGGGGAGGCTGGTTGACCTGTGAGGCTGGGGGGTAGTTGGCAGACCATCAGTGAGTATGGCTGTGTATAAATACAATATATATATATTGTATGTATGTATATGACCAAGAGACAATGCAGAATAAATGCTTTATAATGCGTGCTTTATCATCTCTCTTTGGTTCTAAATCTGACAAACAGTACTGTAGCCACACAGTAACTCTGATCAAACACCATTGGCATAATCTCGAAAGGATTTTCTGTCTTACTCAAATTTTCTGCAGTTATCTTTCTCGTAAGGGTCATTTGCAGAACAATCACAGAGCAATCTGCAGAAAATGTATGCATTCGGAAGCTGATATCCATGATTAATAGAGCTAGATACATAATGGCATGATGGTGACTGCTGGCAATCTGAGCAAGATCACAGATTGGCGAAACTCTGGATTAGCCAGAACAAAAAATACAAATCAAAGAAATTGCAATTTTTTTTTACTTGTGGAAAAACCAAAGGCAAAACTAAAATCCAATCCATACAGTAGTGAAGATCAATCATTAACTGGTTGAACGGTATTTATTCTAAAGGATCTCACTGAACCTATCTACAGAAACACAACACCCAAATTAAAATCATTTGACATTGTCTCCTGTTTGCAATTCTAAATGTAAAAGATTGCCCAAATATTGCAAATGTTTTCTAATTAAAAATGGAAAGCAGTTTTGCATATTTAAGACATTTAATTATTTTTGAAAGCTTTTTGCTGTCTTGGTTCCCCTGAAGCTTTTCAGTTGAATTTTTTGAAGATAGATTTATCTTCTCAACCTTAAGCAAGTATCTTTCAGCATCTATTTCTTCCTTTTGAAACACCATGGGATAGAGGCTACCTCAGTATAAGTTAAACAGGACGCTGATACTGCAGTGCAATAACCTGGAGAAAATCAGCAGGTTATGCAGTGTCCTCAGAAAGCAAAGGGCTGCAGCCAATGTTTTGGGCCTGAGCACTTCATCAAGGTAAGAGCAAAAAGCAGGGAGAACATGCAAACTTCACATGGACAGCACCCGAGATTGAGATTGAAATCAGATTTCTTAAGTTGTGCAGTCCTTTAGTCCAGCCATTCTCAACCTTTCTCTTCCAGCTATGCCCTCCCTCCCCGGTTTCTGCTCATAGTTAATGGCCCCCCCCCCCCACTTCCCTGTGAAGTAGTCAGGTTTTGGTTTCATCCGCACTTTCCTACCGACGACTTGAAAAACATAAAATATATTTCTGTTACGTGATGTGAAAAGAAAACAAGGCTTTTACTTAAATGTGATGTGGCCCCCAGGAGGGCTGTAAGCCCACCATTGAGCATAGCTGCTTTAGTTGATAGAAACTATCAATGCTGACTGGTCTTCAAACAGAGCAATGCCTCACATTTGACATTTTAAAAAATCTCTTCTTATCAGAGTGAAGATACCATGTGGTTCTGATAGGCAAAGCCATGGCATTATTAACTGATTGCAGGAGTGAAGTGTACGAAGAAGGCTTGCCAACAGCTATACTTTGTGAGGTGTTTGAGGAGATTCAGTATGTCGCCAAAAATTCTCAAAAACTTCTGTGGAGAGCCTTCTGGCTGGTTGCAATAACTGCCTGGTCTAGAGGTGCAAACGCTCAGGACAAGAAAAAACTCCAGAGGGTTGTTGACTTGGCCTATGACATCACAAGCACCAAACTTCACTCCATCGAGGACGATGACTTAAGAAAGCAGCCTCAATCCTCAGGGACCCCCACTGCCCAGGCCATGTCCTTTTCACCCTGCTACCATCTGAGAAAAGGTACAGGAGCCTAAAGACGAGCCCTCAGCGGCACAAGGACAGCTTCTTCCCCACTGCCATCAGATTCCTGAATAACCAAAGACACTGCCTTACTTTTAGTGCACTATTATTTTATTTTATTGTTTATAGTAATGTCATAAGCTGGTTATAATATGTATCTTTGCACTGATTCTGCTGCAAACACCGAATTTCATGGTTTTTCATGACAATAAATCCTGATTCTGATAAACATTAGGCAAGAGGACTTACACAGTTGTTATGATCTGGAATTCTCTGCTTTACAGAGGATGGAAACAGAATCAATGCAGACTTTTAAAAGGGAATGGGATGGGCAACTGTGAGTGGATGGTTTGCAGCTCAATGGCAAAATGAAGAGGAGAGGGTTGTTCAAAGTCAAAGCTAGGATAGATTTCATAATCTGCAGGAAATTCTTCTACTGAAAACATTCTATAATTCTGCATCAGACATTTGTATTCACAAAGACACAAGAGTAGGAATACGAGTAGGACGGCATGGCTAGTGTAGAGGTCAGTGCAGTGTTGTTACAACGCCAGCGACCAGGGTTCGAATCCGACGCTGTCTGTCAGGAGTTGCTATATTTTCCCCGTGGCTATGTGGGTTTTCTCTATGGGCTCCGGTTTCCTCCTGCCCTTCAAAAAGTATCAGGGGTGTAGGCCAATTGGGTGTTATTGGGCTCATAGGCCGTGCTGGGAATTTATGTCTAAATTTAAAATAAGAAGCAAAAACAGGGGAGATGTCCCCTGAAACTTCCTCTCCATGTTATTAAAGTCATGACAAGCTAAATCCTATTTCCCACACATTCACAATTTTTTTTGGCATTCAGAGACTAAGAGCTTAATGATAGCTAGAATCAATTAACACAGGGTTGGGCAGAGGGACATCAGATGTTAAAAACCTGGAAATCTACAGGAATCCATATTAGACATGGAATTAAATGGGAGAAAGGCACACCTACACATCTCACTGCTGGACAGCAGCATTATCTATTCATGAATTAAATGACAAATCAATGAGTTTAGGTGAATTCGTTTCATCCATTGCTATTGCAGTTACTTCTTTAGGCTGCAGGGAAATGGAGTTCCTGAAAATCCAAGTGCAATCAACAAGCTCTTAAAACCAGGCCACACTTACCTTCTGACCTTTCTATGATTTTATTCAATTCCTGCTTTAATTGTTCATGATGACACATCAAATGTTCCTCTCCACAGTCATCGAATGTTGTTTCTGCTTATATCATTTCTCTAACGAGCCAAACAAAATTCACTTTCAGACCAAACCTTTAGCAACAGAAAGAGGGATTTAATTCTATTGTCAAACCAGCTGGTTTCAAAGAGTTTCAGAATGAACGAATCAAGCTTTACTTATGACTACAGCAGAAAGACTAACAGAGATGGATCCTGCCCCTATCTCTGAGCTCCAGAAACCAGGTAAAGTTTGTGAATATTCATTTTATCATTTAGAGGTATAGAAAATCAGACTGATGGGTACACATCTAACAGTGAGTAAACACCAGATGTAGTGAAACACTAAAGTCTGTAGATACTGTGATTGTAGAAAAAAACCACAGAAAATGCTGGAGTAACTCAGCAAATCTCGGAGTGGCCATAAGAGGTAAAGACATATAACCAACGCTTCTTCAAGGTATGAGTGAAAAGCAGAAAGGCACCTGAGTTAAAAGGTGGGGAAAAGGAAAGAAAGAGCAGGGGAAGGAGCACAGATCAACAGACAAAAGGTGATAATTGGACATGGATAGGAGGACAGGAGAGGAAAAGGTAAGAATTGGTTGGGGGACGGGTGGTGGCTCTGTGAATGCAGAGCTGGAGACAAAGGGCAAAGGAAAGAGAGAGAGACAGACCAAGAGGAAAGGAGAAACAGGGATAGGTTTGGGGGGGTGGGGGGAAACAAGGGAGAGTAATGGAAACCAGAGAAGTTGATGTTAATGCCATCTGGTTAGAGGGTGGCCAGACAGAATATGAAGTTTTGTTCCTCTAATTTGCGGGGTGGTCTTAGCCTGGCAGTGCATTATTCCATGGGCAGACATGTCATCATGGGAATGGGGTGGAGAACTGAAGTGGGTTGTCACTGGAAGAAATGGGAGATCCATGCTATTGTGTGGACAGGTGGGCCAAGTTGATAGTCAGCCATCAACCTGGAAATGATCATGAGCAAGATTTTAACATGGCCCAACTGGATTTTATGTGAAAACTGTGAATCTGAAAAATTAGGGGCCAATTTCTGGACAAATAGAAGTGATAGGGTGGCATGGGGAAAACTGGGATGATATTGAGCAGTTAGCGTAGTGAATAGTGCAATGCCTTTACAGCACCAATGATTGGGGCTGAGATTCGAATCCCGCATTGTTTATAAGGAGTTTGTACATTCTCCCCGTGTCTGCATGGATTTTCCCTGAGTGCTGTGGTTTCTTCTCACTGTTCAAAATATACTGGGGTTTTAGGTTAATTGGGTATAAATTGGGCGGCATGGACTCGTTAGTCAAAAAGGTCCATTACTGTGCAGTATGTCTCAATTTAAAATTTAAATTTAAATGATATCCCAAATTTACCTCACCATGAATGTTGCTCAGTGTTCCTCTGTCTGACATCAAGAAGTGGAATTGTTTAGAAACCAATCTGATCTTCAGTCAGTTCCAGAGGGAAAAAAAAATCTGAAAATGCAAAGCTAAACCCTACTCAACCCCATTGTCATCAATATCACAAAGCATATTTCCCAATATTTTCTTTCCTCTGATTCCGTTGAATGCAAATGATCTTTTTCTTAAAAAGAAACACAATGAGATGGCATTACATAGACTGTGAAACTCAGATGCAGGTTTTTTGGCCAAACTGATCAATGTGTTTCGGTCAATATCTTCCCAGTTCTCCCATGCCACCCCTATTCCTTTCATCCTTATGAGATTATCTAATTTCCCACATACTAGATGCTTTAATATTACTTCCCTCCAACCCCCTTCAGGCTAATGAGTTCCACATTCTCTCCACTGGATACGAAGGTTATCCTGGCTGTCATATAGGAACTATCAGTGAATCCCTCACATTTATGTCTCCCTCAATTTGGACAATGATATCTCATCAGTTAACCTATTTCAATAAATACATACAGCTGCAGTTCGTCTCCTGAACTGTGCCCAGGACCGATAGTTACTTTGAGTTGTTATTGTATCAGCCAGAATCTTATAATTCCTGCTCCAATTAAGTAAATAAAGAACAAATGCAATAACATTTTGTTGGGTAAATCTCGAGGCTTGTTTCTGGATCTTACACTTTCGATGTAATAACAGGAATTGTGCATGAACTCACAAAGCAATAAACGAATCCATCTATATTACCTCCTTTGACAGTTGTGCAAATGAATAATATTTTCCCTTTCCCATGAGGAACTACCTGCCAGTGGAATCTATTATCATGAACAATGCACAACTGTGCCTAATTTATTGGTAATTATTCATGTGCTCATTCAAGAATCCATTTCATACATGTTTATTCACACTGTCCTCTTTGCCTCAGCTACAGTATATGCTCAATGACCTTCTTTGGCTTCTGACTCAACAGTATACAAAGTTCAGATTAATTGTCAGAGTACGTTCATGACATCACATAAAACCCTGAGGTTCATTATCTGTGGGGTCAGGCAGAATTTCTACTTAGCGTTCATGCAAAAAACTGTACTGGAGAAAAGAAATAAATGGGATGCACGGTTAAAAAAAATCATACTGGAATATATGCCACAGCAGGATTTGAACACCAGATTGTTAAATCAGACATCAATTTAATTAGAACACTATTTGCAACTTCCTACCCAATATATTACCTTCATAAAAAGGATGGTAGCAATTCAAGTTCAAGTTTATTGTTATCCGACTGCACAAGTACAACCCAACAAAATAGTGTTGTCCGTTCCTTGGTGTCATACATGCAGACACACAACCAGACATAACACACATACAGACAAACAATACATTTGCAGGATAAGTATTCATATATAATAAATAAATGAATGAGTAGATATGAGAGTCTCAGATGGTTAGTGTGAGCAGAACCTTTGGTTGTTCAACATTCTCACTGCCCTTGGAAGACGCTGTTTCTCAGCCTGGTGGTGCTGGTTCTGAGAGCACTGTTTCTCTTTCCCGATGGAAAAAGTTGAAAGATGCTGTGTGTGGGATAGGCCCTTTTGTCCACAATGTTGTCCGACCTTTAGACCTTGCCTCCCACATAATCCTCCACTTTAATTCCCAACATATGCTTGTCCAGTGGTCTCTTGAAGTTCACCAATGTACCTTCATCCAACACTGACCCATGTCCATGCACCAACCACTCTCTGGGTAAAAACCCTTCCTCTGCTATCTCCCTACCCATGACCTTAAAGCTATACCCTCTTGTATTGAATGTTGGTGTCCTAGGAAGGAAGCACTGACTGTCCACTCTATTTATTCCTCTTAATATCTTGTATACCTCTATCATGTAACTCACATCCTCCTTCTCTCCAAAGAGTAAAGCCCTATTTCCCTTATTCTCTGCTCATAATGCATACTCTTTAAATCAGGTTTCATCCTGGTAAATCTCCTCTGCACCTTTTCCAATGTTTCCACATCTTTCCTATAATGAGGCAACCAGAACTGGACACAGATCTCCAAGTGTGGACTAACCAGAGTTTTGTAGAGCTACATCATTACCTCTTTGCTCTTAAGGAAGGAATAAGAAGGGATTTGGGGAGTATTGAGTGGGACAGGATATTTTCAGGTAAGGATGTAAATGAAAAATGGAGGATATTCAAAAAAGAAATTTTGAGGGTACAGAGTAGATATGTCCCAGTGAGGATCAAAGGAAAGGCTGGAAGTCATAGGGAGGCTTGGTTTCTAGGAATATTGGAAATTTGGTTAGGAGAAAAAGGGAGGTGTACAAGAGGTATAAAGAGCAGGGAGCTGAGAGTTTGAAGGAGTATTACAAGGAGTGTAGAAGGAATCTTAAGAAAGAAATTAGAAAGGCCAAAAAAAGGCACGAAGAGGCTTTGGCAGACAGAGTAAAAATAAATCCAAAGGGTTTCTATAGTTACATTAAAAGTAAAAGATTAGTGAGGGATAAAATTGGAACCCTTGTAGATAGCGAAGGTAGGCTGAGTGAGAAGTCAGAGGAAATGGGGGAAATTTTGAAAGATTTCTTTGCCTCGGTATTCACTAGGGAAAAAAATATTGAACCAGATGAAGTAAAGAAAAATAGTGGGGAGGTCATGAAGCATATAAGGATAACCGAGGAGGTAGTGATGGCTGTGTTGAAAAAGAAAAAGGTGGATAAATCTCCGGGACCGGACAAAATATTCCCAAGGACACTCAGGGAGGCTTGTGGACAGATAGTGGGGCCATTAACAGAGATATTTAGGATGTCACTGGTCACAAGGGTAGTGCCAAAGGATTGGAGGGTGGCGCATGTGGTTCCGCTGTTTAAGAAAGGGTCCAAATTTAAACCTGGGAATTATAGGCCTGTGAGTCTGACGTCTGTGGTGGGTAAGTTGATGGAAAGTGTTCTGAGGGATGGTATTTACAAATATTTGGAGGTACAGGGATTGATAGGGTGTAATCAGCATGGTTTTGTCAGGGGTAGATCATGCTTGACAAACCTGATTGAGTTTTTCGAGGGGGTTACAAAAAAGGTTGATGAAGGGAAAGCTGTGGATGTTGTCTCTTTAGACTTTTAAAGCTTTTGACAAAGTTCCCCACAGGAGGTTAGGAATAAAGGAGGAAGCATTAGGTATAAAGAAGGAGGTAGTGAAATGGATTCAGCAATGGTTGGATGGGAGGTGTCAGAGAGTAGTGGTAGAAAATTGTTTGTCCAATTGGAGGCCGGTGACTAGTGGAGTTCCTCAGGGATCGGTCCTGGGTCCACTATTATTTGTTATATATATTAACGATCTAGGGGTGTAGAATTGGATAAGCAAGTTTGCGGATGATACAAAGATTGGTGGTGTTGTGGACAGTGAGGAAGATTACCGTAGATTAAAAGGTGATTTAGGAAAGCTGGAGGTGTGGGTGAGAAATGGCTGATGGAATTTAATACAGATAAGTGTGAGGTGTTACATTTTGGAAAGGCAAATCTAAATAGGTCATATGCATTACATGGTAGGCTATTGAGATGTGCAGAGCAACAAAGGGATTTAGGAGTGATGGTAAATAGTATCCTCAAAGCTGATTCTCAGATAGATGGTGTGGTGAAGAAGGCATTTGGAATGTTGGCCTTCATAAATCTGAGTATTGAATTCAAGAGTAGGGAGGTTATGGTGAAATTGTACAAGGCATTGGTGAGGTCAAATTTGGAGTACTGTGTACAGTTTTGGTCACCAAATTATAGGAAAGATATAAACAAAATAGAGAGAGTACAGAGAAGGTTCACGAGAATGTTGACAGGATTTCAAGGTTTGAGTTACAGGGAAGGGTTGTGCAGACTAGGGCTTTTTTCTCTGGAGCATAGAAGATTGAGGGGGGATTTGATAGAGGTGTTTAAGATTTTAAAAGGGACAGACAGAGTAAATGTGGATAGGCTTTTTCAATTAAGAGTGGGGGAGATTCAAACTAGAGGGCATGGCTTAAGATTGAAGGGGGAAAATTATAAGGGGAACATGAGGGGAAATTTTTTACGCAAAGGGTGGTAGGGATGTGGAATGAGCTTCCGGCAGACGTGATTGAGGTGGGATCATTGGTTACATTTAAGAATAGACTAGATAGTTACATGGAGAGGAGAGGACTGGAGGGGTATGGACCGGGTTCTGGTCAATGGGACTAGGAGGGTGGGAATTTGTTATGGCATGAACTAGTAGGGCCGAACTGGCCTGTTCTGTGCTGTAAGTGGTTATATGAAAGCTAACATCCCTTAAACTCTCTTAACTACCCTGTCTACCTGTGAGGCAACTTTCAAGGATCTGTGGAGATGCCCCCCCCCCCCCCCAACCCCCCAGATCCCTCTCCTCTTCCACACTACCAAGAATCCTGCCATTAACTTTGTACTCTGCCTTGGATTTTGTCCTTCCAAAGTGTACCACCTCACATTTATATAACCATATAACAATTACAGCACAGAAACAGGCCATCACAGCCTTTCTTGAACACATACTCTCCTAGTCCCACTGTCCTGCATTCTGCCCGTAAGCCTCCATACCTTTTACATCCATATACCTATCCATATTTTTCTTAAAAAGATAATATTGTATCTGCCTCCACCACCTCCACTGGAAGCTCATTGCACACAGACTCCTCTCCCTGAGTAAAGAAACTTACCCTTGTGTTGCACCTAAACTTTTGCCCCCTAACTCTCAGCTCATGTCCTCTTGTTTGAATCTCCCTATCCTTTATGGAAAATGTCTATCTACATCTACATTATCTATCCTCCTCAAAATTTTTAATAACTCTATCAAATCCTACTCCCCCCCACCCCCCCCCCCCCCGCCCCCCCCCCCCAGCCTCCTAAACTCCAAGGAATAAAGACCTAACTTGTTTAACCTTTCTCTATAACTTAGGTGCTGAAACCCAGGTATCATTCTGGTGAATCTTCTCTGTCCTCTCTCTATTTTGTTCACATCCTTCCTATAATTTGATGACTGGAATTGAACACAATATTCCAAATTTGGCCTCACCAATGCCTTGCACAATGTTATCATTACTTCCCAACCCTTATACTCTGATTTATAAAGGCCAGCATTCCAAAGGCCTTCTTCACCACCCTATCCACCTGAGATTCCACTTCTAGGGAACTGTATACCATTATTCCTAGATCTCTCTGTTCAGTTGCATTCTTTAATGCCCTACCATTCACCATGTATGTCCTATTTTATTAGTCCCACCAAAATGTAACACCTCACACTTGTCAGCATTATACTCCATTTGCCAACTTTTCTAACTTGCCCAAATCTCTCTGCAAGATTTGAAAATCTTCCTCACTATCCACAACGCCACCTCTCTTAGATTCATCTGCATACTTACTAATCCAATTTACCACCCCATCATCTAGATCATTAGTGTATATTGCAAACAACAATGGACCCAGTACAGACCCTTGAGGCACATCACTAGCCACCAGCCTCCAACCCGACAAACAGTTATCCGCTACCACTCTCTGGCATCTCCCATCCAGCCACTGTTGAATCCATTTTACTACTTCCATATTCACACCTAATGATTGAACCTTCCTAATTAACCTTCCGTGTTGGACCTTGAACTTCATCTGCCACTTCTCAGCCCAGTTCTGCATCCTATCAATGTTACTCTGCAATCTTCAACAATCCTCTACATATCTATAAAACACCACCAACTTTTGTGACGTCTGCAAACTTGCCAACCCACCCTTTTACCCACATTCAAGTTGTTAATAAAAATCACAGAAAGCAGAGGTCCCAGAACTGATCATTGAGGGACTCCACTAGACACAATCCCCCCCAATCCAAATGTATTCCCTCCACCACAATTCTCTGCTCTCTACAGGCAAGCCAATTCTGAATCAACATGGCCAAGTTATCCAGAGCATTTCATGCAGTAGTTGAAGTGCACCACATAGGGACAACTAAGAGAAAGCTGGATACATATTTGGGAAATGGTTATATTATGATTCAAAATTATTTTATTTTATAATCATGTCATAAAACAGAAAATGTTATATTTCATGAACTTTCCTTTCATCTACCATAAGGCAGACAAACCTTTGCCATCGCAAAACTTGCCCACCACCCTTGACAGCCAGAGAAAGAGAAGCAAAAGAGAGCCACGAGATAAAAAAAAGTCCATGGATTTGCCTCCAGCTCTCCCGCAGCTTCTGCAGTCACACAGCCTTCAGTCCAAACTATCAGCAACCCAAGCTCCAGATGCACACCTCTGATATGAGGCACCCTCTCGGATACCTGGTACCCCTTCAACCAGTCTCACGCCAATCTCCAGCAGTCCACAGCCTGGTGCAAGTCCCTTGTCTGCAACTGATAGTCGACGTGGGCTCGTCGCCTTGAGTCAGCAACAGCCCGGAGCCTCTGCATTTCTTCAGCCTCAAAGCCCTCACTAATCTGTCACCATGGTTACCGTCCTGTGGGTCATCTCTTCTACTTCTTCTCAAACTTGGGATGCCCTGCGCCAGTCCTCCATTTCTCTGGAGTCTGCAACCCTTCGTGGTCGCTGCCAATCATAGGTGATGCCATCTTGGGCCCAGACCCCACAGTCGCAGAATTTTAAAATAAACCACCATCATAACAGGCTATTTAAGGCCTGTACGGAACCAACAGCAGTTGGACTGAGCAATTGGACCCCTCGGGTGAGCACTGAAACTTAGCTCCCTGCTCTCCGCAGGTCCACACCAGTAGCAGTACAGCCATTACAGCAGCGCCACCATTTTTAAAATGCTAACAGGGTGAGTTTAAATTAAGTTAGAGATCTTGAGCGGAACATAAATATCAGCAGGGATCAGCTGGGCCAGTGCTTGTCACTATAATGCAGATTCCGTAACTCTGTACAACTGAAATGTATTTTGATATGAAAAGAAAATTAAGAATCCCTTCAAGGCCCCACAATTATAATTGACAAGAATACAAAAGCATGGCAATGAAGTGGCTGGTAGCAAATCAATCTAGTTCCAATCTTGTTTTCACATTAGTATAAAATGGAAAAAAATAAATGTGAGCTTAACAACTGAATGTTGAAGCTGATTGGGACCATGTAATCAAAATATTGGATTTATAACAATGCACTTGTAATACTCATTTTAAAATCCCGAGACAAGAATGATTTCAAGGTGATATTTTCTTGGAGGTTATGCAATCTGCAAATATTTATACCAAATACAGTACGATGAGACAATGGAAAATTTCCCTCACCAAAGAGGCTAGAAGGTCAATTAAATACCAATTGAGAGGATGTGAAGGTGGCTGGGTCAATTTCCCTATGTGATGGTGAGAGGTAGAATCTAGGGTGTGTTGGCGGGTAAGTAAGGAGAACAAAATATAGGATTAATGCAAGATTAGTGTAAGTGATTGGTTGATAGTTGGTGGGGACTTGATGGGCTGAATATTTTGGGTTTTTTATTGAGTCCAAAGTTAGATATTCAGAGACCATAAGACCATAAGTTGGGGAGGTCCTAAATGAATACTTTTCTCTGCATTCACAAAAGAAAAGGACATAGATCAGGGTGAGGTCAGAATAGAACAGCCCTGTCTGCTGGACAATGTGGAGATTAAGGAAGAGGAAGTGTTGGATCTTCTTAAAAACAACAAGATTCATGAGTCCCCGGGGCCAGATGCGATATACCCCAGGTTGTTGTGGGAAGTGAGAGAAGAGATAGCTGGGGCAGTAGCGACGATCTTTGAATCCCCTTTGGCTGCAGGGGAGGTGCTGGAGGATGGGAGAATGGCAAATATAGTCCCTTGTTTAAAAAAGGTAATAGGGAGAATCCTGGAAATTAAACACTGGTGAGTCCAACGTCTGTGGTGCGAAAACTATTGGAGAGGATTCTTAAGGATTGAATCTATGAGCTTTTGGAGAAGTACAGTCTACTCAAGAATAGTCAGTATGGCTTTGTGAAGGGAAGGTTGTGCCTTACAAGCCTAATTGAGTTTTTTTGAGAAGGTAACAAAAGAAATTGATGAGGGTAGGGCAGTAGATGTGGTCTACATGGATTTTAGCAGGGTATTTGACAAGGTCCCGCATTAGAGACTCATCCAGAAAGTCATAGATCAGTAGAATCTTGGCTGTATGGATAAAAAGAATTGGCTTGCAGGAAGAAACTAGAGAGCAGTAGTGGAAGGAAAGTATTCTTCATGGAGGTCAGTGACTAGTGGAGTGCCACAAGAATCTGTATTGAGACCCCTGCCCTTTGTGATTTTTATAAGTGGCCTAGATGAAGAGGCAGAAGGATGGGCCAGTAAGTTTGCAGATGACACGAAGGGTGGAGGAGTTGTTAAAGGTTACAAGAGGATATAGACAGGATGCAGAATTGGGTAGAAAAGTGGCAGATGGAGCTCATTCCTGATAAGTGTGAGGTGATGTATTTTGAAAGGACTAACCAAAAGGCTGAGTACAGGGTTAATGGTCGGTTACTTCAGAATGTGGATGAACAGAGGGACCTTGGGGTTCAAATCCATACATCCCTCAAGGTCGCCACATTGGTTGATAGATAGTTAGGAAGGCCTATGGGATACCGGGCTTTATTAATACGGGGATTAAGTTCAGGAGTAGAGGTCATGTGGCAATTCTACAAATTTCTGGTGAGACCACACTTAATTCAGTTCTGGTCACCTCATTGTAGGAAGGATGTGGAAGCCATGGAGGGGGTGCAGAGGAGATTTACCAGGATGTTGCCTGGATTAGAAAGCAAGTTTTATGGAGGCAAGGTTAGCAGAGATTTGACTTTTCTCTTTGAAGTGTAGAAGGATGAGAGGATATTTAATAGAGGTCTACAAGATTATGAGAGGCATAGATAGGGTGGACAGCCAGTGCCTGTTTCCCAGGGCAGGAATGGCAAACACCAGAAGATATATGCACAAAATTATGGGAGGTAAGTTTATGGGAAACATTGGGGGTAAGTCGTTTACACAGAGATTTGTGGGAGCGTGGAATGCCTTGCCTAGGATGTTGTGGAGGCTGAAACATTAGGGGGATTTAAGAGACTCTTAGACAGGTACATGGATGAAGGAAGAATAGAGGGTTACAGCTTAGGATGGTTTTAGTACTTTATTTTTGGGGATATATAGGTGGGCACAACATTGAGGGTGAAGGGCCTGTACTGTGCTACAGTGTTCCATATTCTAAGAGCAGAAAAAGGCTGTCCCGCCATTAAATCATGAACTGATCCATTTTCCCACTCAGCTCCACTGCCCGGCTTTCTCACCATTACCTTAGATGCCCTGGCCAATCAAGAACCCATCAACCTCTCCTTTAAATACTCCTAATGATCTGGCCTCCACAATTGATTGTGGCAACAAATTCCACAGATTCACCACCCTCTGGCTGAAGAAATTCCTCCACATTTCTATTCTAAGTGCTAACTTCAATCCTGAAGTTGTGCCCTCTTGTCCTCAACTCTCCCATCATGGGAAACAACCTTTCAACATCAATTTTATCCATGCCTTTCAACATTCAAAATGTTTCAATGAGATCCCCCCCACCCCCCCATTCTCCTAAATTCCAATGAGTACAGGCCAAGAGCGGTCAGCTTCTCTTACGGTAACCCTTTAATTCCCGGAAACATGTTCATGATGCCTCTCCAACGTTAGCACATCTTTTCTTAAATGAGGAGCCCAAAATTGTTCACAGTACTCCAAGTGAGGTCTCACCAGTGCTTTATAAATCCTTAACATCACCTCCCAGCTCTTATATTCTTTCGTCTTGAAGTGAATGTCAGCATTGCATTTGCCTTCTTCATTTGCCATCTCAACCTGCAAGTTTACCTTCAGGCAATCCTTCACGAGGACTCCCAAGGCCATTGGCATCTGGGAATTTTCAACAATGGAATTATTGACCTTTGAGAGTTGTGTATGCTCACCAGATGAATCGCTGGAAAGAGGAAAGCCATAGATTTGGGGACAAGCTGTAAAGCGAGAAAAGCACAAGATTGCTGTATGGCAGAACACACTCATGGTGCCTTTTGCTTCTATTTTCTTATATTCTGAGACACTATGAAGACTTCAAAGAACAATTTGCATGATCACTTTGTATTTCAAACTATGTCCAATGTCAGGGTTTCATTTTCAAACAGTGACGCACGTCAGTTCAAGCCATCCATCACTGATCAAACTTGAGAAAGGGCACAGGCCTGAAACGTTGGCTGCCCTAATGCCTTCCAAGGATGCTGCGTGACCTGCTGAGCTTCTCCAACATTTTTGTGCACTGTTTTAAATGCTGAATCAAAGCTGGCTTGTACTTTCTAATGTGAAGGTACTTTGTGGCTTGAAGTGGAAGGTATCCTGCCACTAAAACTGATGATCATAAACACCAGCTGGTTTAGAAACTTGCTTTGCATACTGCTGTGGTTTATTTAGCTGGAGCCTCAGATTTTCAGATTTCAGGTTCATTGTCAGAGAACATACATGACATCACGTACAACTCTGATATTCTCTTTCTGTGGGTGAGGAAGAATTACCACTTATTGGTAGTGCAAATAAATGTGTATACATGTAAATAAATAAAGAACTGTACACAGATAATGAATGTAAACAAACCAACTGTGTAATATGGAGATAATAAAATAATCAATAAAGTGGACAGGTAAGAGCCCTTTAATGAGTCCCTGATTGAGTTTGTCATTGAGGAATCTGATGGCGGAGGGGTAGCACCTGTTCCTGAACCTGGTGGTGCGAGTCTTGTGGCATCGATACCTCTTTCCTGATGGTAGCAATGAGAAGGTGGGTGGTTTGGATCCTTGTGATTGATGCTGCTCCGTGACGGCAGTGTTTCTTGCAGATGTTCTCGATAGTGGGGAAGATTTTGCCTGTAATGTGCTAGGCTGTGTCCACTACCTTTTGCAGGGTTTTACGCTTGGGGGTATTGATGTCCCCATACCAGACCATGATGCAGCCAGTCAGCACACTTTCCACCACACATCTGTAGAAATTTGCCAGGGTTTCTGGTGTCATACCAATCCCCTACAACTCCTGAAGAACTAGAGGTACTGACAAGCTTACTTCACGATGCCTTTAGTGTCTTCGGTCCAGGAGGGATCCTCCGAGATAGTGTAAAGGTTCCATTATTGTCACATAATTCTAATTTTTGTCTATTGTAAGGCAGACAGAGAGTCGCTACTTTGTCCAGTGCCCCTCACAGAAACCTACAGCACCTGGTGTTCCTTGGTGGTCTCGCCTCCAAGGAACTGACCAGTCCTGTGCCTGCTTAGCTTTCAAGATCAGATAATCCCAGGTGTGCTCAGGCTATGATTCCCAAGACCTTAATTTGCTCATCCTTTGCACCACCAGTCCCCCAATGATCGTTGGATTGTATTCTTCTGGCTTTCCCTTCCTGAAGTCATCAATCAGCTCCTTAGTTTTGGTGACACTGAGTACAAGGTTCTTTTTGGTGCATCATTCAGCCAATTTTTCAATTTCCATCCTGTACGCTGACTCATCCCCTTCTTTTATGCAACCCACTACTGTGGTATCGTTGACAAATTTATAGATGGTGTTATTGTCGTACTGAGCCTCACAGTCGTAAGTGTAAAGTGAGTAGAGCAGGGGGCTAAGAACGCAGCCCTGTTATGCTCTGGTACTAATGGAGATTGTGGACGAGATGTTCTTGCCAATCCTTAGTGATTGTGATCTGGAGGTGAGGAAATCCATGATCTGATTACACAGTGGGATGTTGAATCCCAGGACTTGGAGTTTGCTAATCAGTTTGAGGGGATGATGATGTTAAATGCCGAACTGTAGTCAATAATCCTGATGTATGCATCTTTATTGTCCAGATGATCCAGGGTTTTGTGTAGCGCCATTGAGATGACATCTGCCATAGACCTGTGCTACGATAGGCGAACTGGAATCTATAAATGTCACCACTCAGTAAAGAAGCAGATATGCTCAACACTTGATGCAAGTGCTATTGGCCGATAGTCATTAAGGCCGGTTAAAACACTCTTCTTGGGCACCGGTATGATTGATGCCTGTTTGAAACAGGTGGGTACCAAACCCTTCTGGAGTAGTATGTGGTAAGGCAGCAATAATGAGGTTTTTTTTAAACCAAAAATAGACTTTATTCACAACAAATTATTTGCAAAAGAAAAACTGTACAGAATCTGTTCCCACCCTATTTTCATATTCATACATTCCAGTCACTGTGCCTTGTTGCATTCAATTCCATTTACACCATTACCAGCATGGTGGCACCTTGTCACATCCCCACCCCCTGCTCCCCACCCCTCCCCCCCACTCCTCTATTGTCTGATGGACTTCCTCTCATTCTCAATCACCTCAATGCCCGGTAAATGAAGGACTCAACTTGATTTGAAATTTACCATTTGCAGAGGAGAACTGGGACACAATTTTAAATTTGATTAACAAGTTCTCTTTCTGTGTACAGTATTGCTTGTTGCAATTGAAAGCAGTGCACAGAGTACATTCTGCATATCCAAAGTTAAATTATCTCACTTTTATTCTGATATTAATCCATTCCATTATGTGATAAGGGGAAAATAATTTTGAGGCTTCACTGATGTTTTGGGCTTGCCCTAGTTTAGAAAAAATTTGGAAAAACATTATTCAAACTTTATCACTGATTTTAAAGATCAAATTAGAACCATGTCCCTTAATTCCTTTATTTAGTTTTTAACAAAAGCAAATTCTAGCTTTTACCTCTCTGACAGCTGGATGGGCAATTTTGATGAAATAGAAAGACAACATTCCACCTACTCATTATTCAGTGGTTACATGATATTATTGCCTCTCCTAAGTTTATTAAAAAAATTCAGATATAACGTTAAAAATGTAAAGTTTAGTTTTTATAAGGTGAGGGGCCTATTCATGGATTACTATCATAATTTCAAGAATTAAGGTGTTTGGGTGTTCCTGGGATGTGTTGTCCCATTTCTGGATATCGTCATTCAATTCATATGTATAGTATTTATATACAAGTTAAAGTTTAGATTAAATGGGGATTTTCTTCTTTATTTATTAGTTATATAGTATTAGATAAGTAGGAGTTTAATTGAAAATTGTAAACATTGATTATATTACAGAAGATAAAGTTAATATCTGAGAAGTATAAATTCCTTTTTTTAATAAGGGAATTTTATTCATAACTTACTTTCTTTTAAAAGAAAGTATTTTTCTGTCTCAGGTTTTATTGTTTCTTTTTCTTTTTTTTAACTCTCTGCCTTACTGGGGAGATTCTTCTTTTCAATATTATCTTTGACATATTATGAAAAAAGTGTCGATTGTTAATTCAATCCAATCTTAGATATACTGTTTTGGCTAAGATTAAGTTAGCTAATGATTTATGGCTAAGTTTTCGATTTAAAATTTATGTAGGATATGTCCATGATGTGGCTAAGGCCATCCATGAGATGATTATGTACATGGGATTTTTTAATTAAACTCAATTAAAATATTTTTAAAAGAAAATAAAAGGAACGACTCTAGTCTGTGCTCCTTCCCCACAGCACGCTCGCATTGGCTGCGCCAAGCCTCAGTGTGTCCCTCAGCACTTAATCCGCAGCCTGGAATGTGTCGTCGATGGCAATAATGAGTGGCATGCCCCCAGGATTGAGTTATTACTCAGAGCCAGCCTCCTGATGGTAAGATTGTGTGATTCCTGCTGCCCATCACAGTAAGAGAGATGCAAAGATTTGAAGGCATTTCATTATGCTGTGGATAGTGGCAGTCTGCAAAGCCTCACCACATGGACGGGCAATGACCATTGTGCTTTCTATAGGAATCAATCTTTTGAAGTGGAAGAAGATACAGTACTCTGTAAAATGCAGAGGCAGAAATGCTTCAGAAAGGTGAGGTGAATAGTCTCCTTCTTAAGTAATAACTGAGAGTGAACTTGCCCACTAATTCAGATGTGCTCTGCAGAAGAAATTAAGGTTCAAAAAAAAGACCCTGCTTGGAGTTAAAGCCAACAAAGAGCCAAAATTTGGAGACAATAAAACAATTGGGACCAAAATTGTGAAGCTGGACACAATCCTTCAGCACAAGACATACATGTTTGACAGCAATGTACACTAAATGTCGAAACATGTCTCTTGAAAAGCTAAGGTGTTAAGCTCGGAGAGATAAAAATCAAGCACTTACAACAGATTTTTTTTAAAATCAATGGTTCACACACTACAGCCAAGGTGTAACTGTTCATCCATTTTCCAGAGTTTTCATTCCTCACGCTAACAAGGGAAGAGAAAAACCATGGCAACTTCAGATCGATGGTAAAAGACTGCATCAATTTAACTTTTTCCTCATACAGCCAGACCAAATGAGATAAAATGTTCACCCATTAATTAGTCATGAGCAAGAAAGTTGGCATTTAATTAACTTTGGATTCAAAGCACCAGTACATTTCCCTAAAGACTTTAAAACTCAGATCTACCATCAGGTAACCACTGCCTCCTGATATCATTCAGCCTCCCAGTGCTGGGATGCTGACTTCAAAATTCAGATTGATTGACAGAGTGCAGATATAACTTCACATATAACCCTGAGATTCTTTTTCCTGCAGGTGAGGCGGAATTACCATTAATTGGTAGTGCAAAAAACTATACTCGAGAGAAAAAAAAATCAATAAAGTGCACAAGTAAGAGTCCTTAAATGAGTCTGATTGAGTTTGTTGTTGAGGAATCTGATGGTGGAGGGGGAGCAGCGGTTCCTGAACCTGGTGGTGTGAGTCTTGTGGTACGTATACCTCTTTCCTGATGGCAGCAGCGAGAACAGAGCGTGTGCTGGGTGATGTGGATCCTTGATGATTGTTGCTGCTCCCCAATGGCAGTGTTCCCTCTAGATGTTCTTGATGGTGGAGAGGGCTTTGCTTGTGATGTCCTGGGCTATGTCAATTACCTTTTGCAGGGGCTTTACAATTGGTGTCCCCATAATAGACTGTGATGCAGCCAGTCAGCATGTGGAGATTCAAGTTCTGACCAAAAAATTATTTCAGGTGATTTGCAAATTATCTCCATTTATTGGTTCCATTGTTGGTGTAGCCAGTAGTTCAGGATATTGAATAAATGAATCTATTTCTCCCTCTTCCAGAGGGTTGAGAGTTCACTAATGTCCACTGAAGTGCCAGCGGAATTATCCCCATAATGATCAAATCTTTACAAGTATGCTTCTGAGTTCCTCCTCAAAATTGATAAAGATAAATCAACCTCACAAATACAGGGTAAGCAAGTTGAAAGGAGACATATGTACCACTGCCAATTGAAAAACACTTGTCTTCTTCTGCATAGAGCGATTGAAAAATAGAAAATAACACTGGACAATGAAGATTTTGCTTCCTGAATACTTTTTGGTGTATTTTTTGGATTTTGGGTTACTGATCATCAAAATCACCTTAAAATGTTCCTATTGGGAACCATTTTTTTTTTAAGAGACAACTTATTTTGGTGATTTTCAGTCATTTTAAGAATATTTCAAGCATACAAAACCATGAAGTGCAGCATGCCATTGAAAATTAATTTTCTGCATTCACACTTGGACTTCTTCCCTGTTGATCTTAGTGCAGTCAGTGACGAACACAGTAAAATGTTTTACCAGGCGATTGCGAAAAGTGGCATCAGGGCAACTGGAATCCATCAATGCTGGCCAACTACTGAGGGACACTGACACAAGGTGCATCATTCACTGAGTACAAATAAAAATCAGCGGCAAAATATTTTTAGATCAATTGAACGTGTCAGCATCATTTTGCGATTAAACATGCTAAATTTAATCAAAGTTCATTTAATGTTTCTTCATCTTCCTACATGATACAGCAAATCTGAACTTATCTTTGTGTTCAGCTTGAAGTTGTCTATCATAGTCCCCAATTTTATTTTCAGGAATCAAACCTTATGGAAAAGATAGATGTCCCATTGGAGACACAAGAGTATCCAGACACGGGAATATTTAGCAAAATACAATCTGCTTTGCAAAGGACAATTGCAGAACTCAGCAGGTCCAGCAGATTCAGAGGGAGAAAAAGAATTATTCAAATATCCTTTTTATCTTTCAAATTAGACAGCGAAATGAATTCAAATTCACCATGTAAGTCCTATTGTGAAACCTTTCGATTGTTGTAAAAGCCCAAAGCTTTATGGGCTTTTATGGAAATCTGCTGTCATTACGTCATCTGACCTGTTGGTGAATCTCTTTCCTAAGTACCTCCCTGCATTGGCTTAGTACTCCACTCAATTATATCTAAATGAAGGAAGGCTGGAAGAGAGTAATTTAAACAGAAGGGCAAAATATGGTGACCTTGCCAGTGACAACCCCATCCTAAAGATAAAGTAGAAAATATATCAGCTTAATCAGATTCAGTAATGATACGAGTCACATTAACATTTGCAAAAACTGTTCCAACAGATGGTCTACACCTGAGTCATTAACTCAGCTTCTCTTGTTAAAAGATGATGCTGCCTATGTTGCGTGCATCTGACGACTTGAGCGCTGATCATAAACTCTGCTGGGACCATCAAAAGATCTGTCTGGGCTATTGAGACATCACTTATTTACTAGCTCTTTTACGGCATATTGTGGCAAGTTAACTTATACCATTGTAGTTGGTGTATCTAATGTACCTGTTTGGCTGCAGCAAGAATTTTGGGGCATTTGCACATTGTACGTGTGTATATGACAATAAATAATAATAAAGTTTTGGTGTTTTTGGTATGGCTCTCAATTTACTGCAGAGTTGTGCAAATACTTTAAGTGTCCCCAGCAACTGGACTTATAATGATCAATTACAATACCATGCACGCATTATCACAGCACAGTGCCGGAGACCTGGGTTCGAATCCGGTGCTGTCTGCAAGGAGTTTGCATGTTATCTCTGGGCGCTCCAGTTTCATCCCACCCTGCTAAATGGGGGTTGTAGGTCAATTGGGTGGCACAGGCTCATGGGCCGGAAGGGCCTGTCGCCATGCTGCATGTCTAAATTTAACATTTTTAAAAATTATCCGAATGGGTCCTTGCTTCACTCGAGTTGCCTTGGGTCTGTGCCAGGCATCTTTTCCTTCATGGCACACACGTGTGCAGGAACTTGAATTTAACCCCTTCTGGAGGGGCATGTTGAGCAGACAATGCCATATCCTGAAAATGCTCACTAATTACTGTGTGCGAAAACAGGATCTATGCAGTTCCTATCTGGACACAGTAATATTGTGCATTCCATTCAGCTTATTGGAGCTATTGTGAATTACTGAGTACCTGTGCAACTAACATCCCCAAAGTGCCATCAAAGCAGTAAACATCACGGACAAAGCAAGTGGTCGGTCATGTGATCAGAAATTATTCTTTTACTGCACATTAAAAGGGAAATTTCCACCAAAAATTTGATATCACATTCAGGCCTGGTTGCAAGCGGTCGGTGCTGGGGCTATGAAAAAAGGTAGTGTTACATTAGCTGTCAAAAGGGGTTCCGAACGGCAAAAGGAGCACAAGCACCATGATACTACTCCAATGGTGTTGAGTCATGTTTTTTCAATGATAGTATCATTTAAAATAATTGGGAGTAGTTCTACTCATCTTGAGAGATGCTCTCTGAGAACTGATTGTTTTACCTCTCAAGAACTAATGTTTCTTCCTTTGCAAATCTGTAGCTGGAAGTACCCATGTCTCTCATTCCCTGTCCCTCTATCTCATTTTCTCCAGCTCCCCACCCCTTTCTCTTTCTTCTATCAGAGATCTATCTCCTCCCTTATCACTTCTCAGCTTTTATCTCTTCTACTCTCCCAAAATGCCCACACCAATTGCCTCTTAATACTAAACCTGTCCTCCTCCCCCCACCTTTTTAGAAACATAGAAGATAGGAGCAGGAGTAGGTCATTCGAGCCTGCTCCGCCATTCATCTGCCTATTTCTTTTTGTTATTCCTGACAAAGGGCTTTTCATCTCATACACCTCTGGTTTTCCTTTCTCAACATCTAAAATCAGCTCCATGGCCCTGGTGACATTGAGTGTGAAGTTATTGTTAGTGCATTATTCAGCCAGGTTTTCAATCTCCCGCCTGCACACGACTATCAGCAAAATTGCAAATAGTGTGGCTGTCGTATCGAACCACACAGTCATAGTTGTGGAGGGAGAAGAGCGAGTATGGGTGGTGCTTTTACGTTTTTAAAGAATAAGGGCAGTCAGGGTTACAAGGAATAGGCGGGTAAGTGGAGTTGAATCAGCAGCCAGTTCAATCTTGATTTTATTGAACGTGGAGCAGACTCAACAGGCTAGATGGCTAACTCCTGTTCCTATTTCTTATGTGCCTGTGCTTATGCTCAAGTAGGAAGGGAATCGCATATGAAATTCAAAAGTCAATTTTCTGATCCCGTGCAGGCAATATATGAATGATTGTTAAAATGCAGAAAACCATTTCTGCTGTGATTTGTTCATCAAGGCATGCATTTCATGAGATAATTGAACTGTCATAGAGGGTGGGATAGTTTAGAAGAAGGCTGATTGGCTTTAGGTGGGTTAAATGGCTCTTTTTAATTTATGTTATTAATTTAGACACACAGCACAGTAAGGCCCTTCTGGCCTATGCGCTTGCACTGCCCAATTACACCCAATTAATCTACAACCCATACATTTTGAAGGGTGGGATGAGACTGGCGTACCTGGAGGAAACCCATGCAGACACAGGGAGAACATATAAACTCCTTACAGATAGCGCCGGATTCGAACCCAGCGCTGTAAGTGTTGCACTAACCGCTACGCTAACCGTCTGCTTGGCATAAATAAGTAATCCTTTTGAAGTGCAGTTACGTTACCCTCCATCACCACCAAAGGTATTCATTTTTGCTTTCAACATGCGCTGTAGAAATCTGTCATTGTCATTGCTACAATGCCAAAATGGACTGCCAGAAAATAAGAATTCAGACAGGAAATTGGATCAAAAGGAAAACAACAAAAAAGAAGGGGTTTGTGGAATGGCAAGGACTGGAGAAGTTGCTTTAAAATATTGCTTGCTTTTGATCACGTCTATCATCACAGAGAGCAAACCCCACAAGAAAATCCCCAGATCATCTGATCAAAAGGATAAATGTGAGCCAAAACTCCTTTGATGCGATAAACCTGGCAGATTCGTATCCGGAAGAAGAAAAAAAAACGGCTGAATGAATGTGGCTTCAGAATGACCAGATTTAATCATTAATTTTGATTAAAGCAAGCGCCAAATTTACTGAAGTTGATGCTTCTGGGGACTGGCAAGAAGAACATTTGTGGGAGGTTACTTAATATTTAAATATTGCTGAACAATTTTCATGAGGCAAATTCTATTACTGATACTACGGTGTTCTAAAATTTCCCACTAATATTGATAGGAACAAAATATCTCTTGGCCTTTAGTTTTGCTGAATAACTAATTAATTGCATGTGCAACTGATTTAATGGAGGATAGGATTTCAAGCCTCACCATCAGTTTGTTAACTTGTTAGGGTTCTTTGAAAAAATATTTATAATTTTAAGATAGTCATCTTTGTTTTTCCATTCTTGCTATTCCCCAGATTGAAAACCACCTCCTTCCCAACACCCTCTGAGTTTTCAATGCTCTCCATATTCTGTGCTTTTACACACCCCCAGTGTTTTTATTATTTCATCACTGGTGTGTTCTGCCATTGGTTGCCAAGTTCCCAATGGAATTCTCTCTGGGAATGTTCCCTCTCCTCCTTTAAGGCCCTCCTTGATATTGATGGCTCGTAGAGAAGAAGGCCATTCAGCCCCAATATCTACCTTTCTTTTCTTTTTAAAATATTTTTTATTGAGTTTAACATATAAACTTACATACAAAAATTTTAAGGAAAACACACAAGTCATCTATATATACACACATGTATACACACACACACACACACACGTACAAAATAAAGATGGTACTACATTAGACACTTCCTTAATCCACATGAAAAATAAGTTATTGGATGAATATATATTAAACACATATTTTCCAAATTAATCCAAATAAAAATTGATAAAAAGAGAGAGAAAAAAGAAAAATAAAAAAATCTAAAAACTGAATCCCTCTAATCAAGGTAACCTTTGTAAAAGAAAATGGAAATTATGGAATGGATAATGACCTCTAGACTTCGGACAGAGAATCTCTAGAATATGCAAAATTCTTAATTCTTCAATCATGGCAGTATTCCATTAATGGGCCCCACATCTTTAAAAATTGAAAGTTTCTATCTTTAATGTTGTATCTAATTTTATCCAGGCTTAAATACGACATTACATCATGTAACCAACTGTGTATGGGTAGGCGAAGAGTCATGTTTCCATTTCAATAAAATTGCTCATCTGCCTATCAGCGTGGTAAAGGGTAAAACTTTCTATATCTACCTTCCCATGGCTGAACTATGTCCTCAATGCCACTTTCCCACCCAAAACTCACATCACTGAATTCCTCAAGCATTCACAAATCACAAAAAATGTGGACAATGAAATGTCCTTCATTGAAAAAATAATATTCCAGAAGTAGTGGATTATATTGAAAATGGGATCAGAGAGGATGAGGAGGTTATTCAATTGGAGAGATTAGTCTGACATACAATGAGCACTAACTAATCTGGTAGCATGACAGAAAGCCAAAGATTTTAGTGTTTTTTTTTAAATTTAGCGATCCAGCAGAGTAACAGGGCCCGACTGATCCCGAATCTGCACAACATAATGACACCCATGATCCATTAACCTACTAACCCCATATATCTTTGGGATATGGGAGCCAAATAGAAGCATCCAGGGAAAACCCACACGGATGCTCCTCATAGACAGTTGTAGATTTGAACCTGGGTCGCTGGCACTGAAAGAGTGTTGCACTAACTCCGATACTAACCATGTCGTCCCTAATAATAAATGATTCAATTAATGTAGAGAGCCAGAAATTAAAGAATTGTTTCAGTTCACAACAATTTGGGATAGATGGCCAGAGGGATGAAGCAGCAGGAAGAACACTCAAGAGATGCTACCTTCTGGTTGAGGATTCAAGTGCATTCAATCATCACAGAGGCAGCACAGTATTATGTGTGGCTGAAGAAGAGATTGAAAGCTGTAGCTTGTAACTACAAGCCCAGAGGAGCTCATCAAGGTTGTGCGAGCACCCATCCATTCATAGAGATAGAATCTCTTCTTTGGCTTGGCTTCGCGGACCAAGATTTATGGAGGGGTAAATGTCCACGTCAGCTGCAGGCTCGTTTGTGGCTGACAAGTCCGATGCGGGACAGGCAGACACGGTTGCAGCGGCTGCAGGGGAAAATTGGTTGGTTGGGGTTGGGTGTTGGGTTTTTCCTCCTTTGTCTTTTGTCAGTGAAGTGGGCTCTGCGGTCTTCTTCCAAGGAGATTGCTGCCCGCCGAACTGTGAGGCGCCAAGATGCACGGTTTGAGGCGAGATCAGCCCATTGGCAGTGGTCAATGTGGCAGGCACCAAGAGATTTCTTTAGGCAGTCCTTGTACCTCTTCTTTGGTGGACCTCTGACACGATGGCCAGTGGAGAGCTCGCCATATAACACGATCTTGGGGAGGCGATGGTCCTCCATTCTGGAGAGGTGACCTACCCAGCGCAGTTGGATCTTCAACAGCGTGGACTCGATGCTGTCGGCCTCTGCCATCTCGAGTACTTCGACGTTAGGGATGAAGTCGCTCCAATGAATGTTGAGAATGGAGCGGAGACAACGCTGGTGGAAGCGTTCTAGGAGCCGTAGGTGATGCCGATAGAGGACCCATGATTCGGAGCCGAACAGGAGTGTGGGTATGACAACGGCTCTGTATACGCTGATTTTTGTGAGGTTTTTCAGTTGGTTGTAATCTATTTATAAGGAAAATACAGACACTGAGTTTGCATTGCATTGAAGGTGATTCCAATGAAGCCATACATTGCTTGTACATTACAAGTGACACTGTTGAGAAGCAGCAAGATTTAAATAAGCGACTATGGATACAACAATGGGTTGTTTTATCATGCACAGAGATAGGATATTCAGTTAGTTATCATTGACAGGAAGCACATTTACTCTCTCAAGGCTCTCGAAAGCACTGAATGAGATAAGACACGCAGCGTTATAACAGCCAATAGTCATGACTAACTACAGAGCGCAACCAACAGCTCAGCAAGGATGAGATAACAAAAGTGAAGATCGATTGGGCAGACACCATCCAGTACAACTGCAGAATTTAGTCAACACACAGGAGACCTGATGATGTTGTATCAGGAGCAATAAAACAATCCGCTTGAGGAGCTCAGCAGGCCGAGCAGCATCAGTGGCGGAAAAAGAATTGTCAATGCTCTGAACCAGAAACATATTCGAGCCACCTCCCTTCTGCACTCTCGGTCCTGGTGAAGGGTTCTAACCTGAAACGTTGACCCGCTGAGTTCTCCCAGCGAGTTGACACTACATTCTGTGGTAATAGACGATCTTCTGAACAAAATGTAATTGTGGATGCTTTATCCAGGTGACCATGAGAATATTCTGGCACTGAAAAAGACAATATGTCTTCACTTTGTGAAGAGTAGTGTTATGAGCCCAGAGGACCCCAAAACCCAGCAGCAATAGATACTCACTGACAAATGGTGACTTAAACAAAAGTTGCTTTTAATTATCTTTAAACATGAAAACAGAATCACACCTTAGCTTATCACTATTGACTTAACTAACCTAATGTGTGTGTAAGTTCAGAAAAGTTCTTTGATTCATAGTCCAGTCTCACTTCTCATTCCTCCAAGTTCACTGGTTGCAGGCAATTCTTATACTGTGCACAGAATTTAACATTTGTAAAGTGCCCCAGGCTTTGGTGCTTGAAAGATAAATGGTTACCGCTCAGGAAGGTTCTTGTCCGTTTTCAGAGAGAGATTTGTTGTTCCAGGACATCCACAACTGATTCCTTTTTTTATCAGCCACTCCAGTGTCTTGCTGATGAAACTTTTTCCCCTCAGGGTTCTCCAGATGATAACCTCTTTCTTTCAGGTCATCACAGAGTTCTTTTTTGTTTCACTTATTCCAAGTGAAACATTAGACAACTAGTCCTCTCCTCTTGCATGAACCACAGGGGCTTTGACCAGGCTGAACTAAGAACTCACAACCAGTCTTCCAAATGGGGTTTTCCACAAGCTTGCCAGCTTGTCCTGTTCCAGTCACAGCTGCTATTGCTGACTGTAACACTGTAGGATGATCTATCTCTCTCTCTCTGAGAGAAAGACTGTTTGACTCTCTCTGCTTGAAAAAACACATGACCTTCTTTAGAACAACAGCAAGTTCCCTTCCAGACAACATGCAGCTCCGATAAGCTATTTCATCTGTTGCCTTTTTATAAACAACAATCCATTAGTGGTCTCTTGCGCACTCTCCAAAGCTTTTGCAAAAGCTCTGAGGCTCTGACATGTCTAGCATTGGCAGAGCTCCAGTATTTTAAATAGGATCTGTTTTAAAGTGTTTGTAAATGACCTGCACTAACAATCCCTGCCCCAATTTATCTCCCCAAAACATATCTCTATACTCTGACACAGTAGTGATAATGCTTCTCAACCTCACTGCATAAACCACAGAGACAACACAGAAAACCACCTACCCAAAACACGTCCAGAAACACAGATTGGAATAACTCAGATTGTTGTCTCAATATGACATGCAACTTTTTTTACAATAACAAGTTCAAAGTATCCACTGACTAATGAAATCTGAAATGAGGACATAAAATACAGCAAGATGTTTTCAGTAGTAATCTATTTCTGGTTTCCTACTTGAGTAAGGATGTTCTGGCTTTGGAGGCAGTGCAGAGGAGGTTCACCAGGTTGATTCCTAAGAAGCCATTGAAGAGAGAGATCAAATCATCTGGGACTGTACTCTCTGGAATTTAGAAGAATGAAAGGGGATCTTATAGAAATATATAAAATTCTGGAAGGCATAGATACGATAGAGGTAAAAAGTAAGTGGTTTCCATTGGTGGGGAGACTAGAACTAGATAACACATCCTCCAGGTTCAGGGTAGTAGATTTAGGACGGAGATGAGGAGGAACTACTTTTCACAGAAGGTGATGAATCTATGGAATTCACTGCAAGGTTGGATAGATTTTTACATAGTCGGGGAATTAAGGGATAAAAGGAAAAAGCAGGTAGGTGGAGATGAGCAGATTATCAGATCAGCCATGATCTCATTGAGTGGCCGAGCAGCCTCAATGCTTCTATTTCTTATGTTCTTAATTTGCTGAGTTTGGATGAACTACATTCAGAATATACTCTCACTGTAAACATGAAAACTATTGCAAGGGGATTTGTAAAGTGACCAATTATTAAAAGGATCCACACAGTTTAAAATTAACAAATACTGTCTGTCAAGATTATGGATTGAAATCGCCCAAGATATGTTATAAACATGGAGGGAACTAATACAACTATTAGTTATATCCACTGTGATTTTTTTTTGTTAATGCGATAATGACAAATCAACTGGACATATTCAGATATCTTTAATCACCTTGACTATGGTGCAGGTACCGCATCTCTTCACAGTAGGGGCGGCTGATATACTTTTCGTCGCTTGTTAATCATCTCCCTCTTTGAGCCATCATCTGGTTCAGAGAGACTTAAAGTTGACAGTTAAAATCCTACTGTGGAGATTTAGATGCACAAGCTCCTGAAGAGGAAAAACAACCTTAAAATATGGAACATTCGCGTCAAAAGTGATCCATCGGCTGAAGCGCTGGGAGATTCTTTGACATAATGAAGCATTATAACAATACAGCTTAAGTGCTCAGATCATTACATCACCAATCACCTCCATCATCAGGAATTCCTTCATCTACAGTATTTTATAAAACAATTTCAGCTTCAATTTTCGATAGCAGTGACACCAGGGTTTTATCCAAAAGGCACATCATCAGCCAAAAGTGACTGCATAAAGATAACATCTTTCAATGCAAATTGTGGCTGGTCCAAAGATAAAAAGTACTTCATGTGCCTTGCTGTAATATTACACAGCAATACTGAAAAACAATCTGTTAAACAATCCATGAAAAATGTGCAACTTTGCCTCTGGTTTTCCAGTTTGAGATGCCCATGGCCTTGAAACTCATTGGCACTGCTGGTTAATGAGTTTCTAATGAGTTCACTTGAAGGGTGGTGACACTGACAAATACAGCAGTGCTCACTACATCAGTGAAGGCTTCTGAAATTGGCATTCAGCCACGTTACTGGCTGAAGCAGGCTACTACTTACTCTCCCTATCATGGACCTGGGCCCAGAGTCATTTGGCCCATGGTGCTCGCATCAGCTTGATAATCCCATCAGCCAATTAACCCGGCCCTTTGCTCTCATGCTCCAAGTTTACTGACAAAGGGCTCGGCCCCGAAACATTGATTGCCTTTTACTGCGTGACCTGTTGGGTTTCTCCATCACTTTTGTGGATTGGCAGGGTACTGAAAATCTGTGCCAACCAACTAGCTGCAGTGTTTACGGACATTTTCAATCTCTCATTGCTACATTCAGAGGTTCCCACCTGCTTCAAAAGGGCATCAGTCATCCCGGATCTCAAGAAGAGTAGAGTGAGCTGCCTCAGCGAATATCGCCCAGTAGCACTCACATCTACCGTGAAGAAATGTTTTGAGAGGTTGGTCATGGCCAGAATTAACACGTACCTAAGCAGAGGTCTGGACCCACTGGAATTCACGCATCATCATAATCACTCCCCAGCAGATGCAACATACTGGCTTGCCACTCAGCTCTGGATCACCTCAAATACAGCAAGTACATACAGCTGCCCTTCATAGACTACAGCTCAGCCTTCAACACCATTATTCCCTCGGTGTTGGTCAAGAAGTTCCAAATCCTTGGCCTCTGCAATTGGATCCTTGACTTACTCATCGGCAGACCATAGTCAGTACAAATTAGAAATAAATATCTCCTCCTCACAGGCTCACCTCAAGGATGAGGGCTTACCCCTATTCACTATACACCCATGACTGTGTGGCCAGATACAATTCCAATGCTATCTACAAATTTGCTGATGACATCATGGTTATTGGCTAAATCATAAACTGTAATGAGGAAACGTACCGGAGGGACATGGATCAGCTCATTGAGTGGTGTCACACCAACAACCTTGCACTCAACATCAGCAAAACCAAGGAGATGATTGTGGAATTCAGGAGGAAGTCAGAAGAACACAACCCAGTCCTCATTGAGGCTCAGTAGTGGAGAGGGTCAAGAACTGCAAATACTTGGGTGTCAACATCTCCAAGGATCTGTCCTGGAACCTCCATGAAATTGCAAAGAAGGTTCACCAGCAACTGTACTTTGTGAGGTGTTTTAGGAGATTCGGTATGTTGTCGAAGACTCTCAAAAACTTCTACAGGTGTTTTGTGGAGAGCATTCTGGATGGTTGCATCTCTGCCTGGTACGGAGGTGCCAATACTCAGAACAAGAAACAACTCCAGAGGGGTGTTAGCTCAACTTGCAACATCACAGGCACCAGCCTTCACTCCATGGAGGACATCTACAGGAAGTGCTGTCTAAAGAAAGCAGCCTCCATCCCCAAGGACCCCCATCACCCAGGCCAAGCCCTCTTCACTCTGCTACTATCGGGAAAAAGTTACAGGAGCCTAAAGACGAGCACTCAGCCACACAAGGACAGCTTCTTCCCCGCAGCCATCAGATTCCTGAATGGTCGATGAACCAAAGACACTGCCTTACTTAGAATTTTCGTGCACTTTAAAAAAATTATTTTTATAAGATGATTTATCTGAATGTTTGCACTATATTGCTGCTCCAGAACAATGAATTTTGTGATTTGTCCCTGCTTCTGATTTAGATTGCATGAGACCCCTGCATCCATGGATGCAACTGTTTAATTCCTCTCTTCCTCCACCCAGCTTTGCTGCCGCCCCCAGTAGACACTATGACTGATATGCCCCATGCCTTCCCTTTGATTCCACTCCATTAGTACAGGACTAAACGAGCTACCTACTCTTGAGATCGCAACTGAAGTACCCATCTTGCTTCAAAAATGTAAATGAACTCAGTGCACCAGTACTAGTGTGACTCTGTTTCCAATCATCGCTATGCCAACATCACATTCCAGTTAAGAAGGAATTAGTAATTGGATTACCGATAGTTACCCAAGTTTTTCTGTGCATTAAAATCAAGCATAAATGAAAGCATCATTGATGTATAGAGGGATATGGCGGGACCTGATCCATAGCTCCCTGAAAGTTCAAGTTGATTTATCATCTGATTGCACAAGTGCAACTTAATGAGACAGCGTCCTTGGTGCCAACATGCAAATACACAATCAGATGTAACGTCCATTCAGACATACAGATGCAGAAAAATATACATATATAAAAATAAAATAAATATTTTTCAATAAATAGGAGACTCAGAGGGTTAGTGTGACCAGTTCCATTAGTTGTTCAGCATTCTCACTGCCCATGGGAAGAAACTATTCCTCAGCTATGATACTCCTGTATCCCTTTCCCAAGGGGAGCAGCTGAAAGATGCTGTGTGCAGGGTGGAAGGGATCCTCAACGATTTTGCGTCCTCTCTTCAAACAACAATCTCAGTCGATCATGTCAATGGGAGAGGGGGACCCCCCTGTGGTCCTCTCTGCCATTCTTATGGTCCTGTGGATGAACCACTGATCTAATTCTCTTCAGCATCCATACCATACTGTGATGCAGTGGTCAGGCACTCTTCATAGAGCTGCTGTAGAAAGTTAACATGATGGAGGCCGGTAGCCTTGCCTACTTCATTCTCAGAAAGTGCCATCCCTGTTGCACCTTCCTGCAAAGTGAGAAGATGTTGTGTGTTCAGGATAAGTCACATATTAAGTGAATTCAGAGAAAATGGCCACACAAGTAGAACTTGTGGGAAGGACATGCAGGCTTTGGAAAAGCTTCAGAAGAGATTTTCCAGGATGCTGCTAAGATTGGAAGGTAGAGATATCACAAGAGGTCAGGCAACTTGGGTTGTTTTCTTCTGTAGCATCAGGGGCAGAGGGGCAACTCCATAGCAGATAATGAAATGGTAAGAGGCACAGAAAGGGGAGACCGTCAGAATTTTTTCTCCAGGGTGGAAGTGTCCATGCAAGAGGTTCATCCACAGGACCATAAGAGTGGCAGAGAGGACCACAGGGGGTCTCCCTCTCCCATTGACATGACCTTCTGAGATCATTGTTTGAAGAGAGGACGCAAAATCGTTGAGGATCTCTTCCACCCTGCACACAGCATCTTTCAGCTGCTCCCCTTGGGAAAGGGACACAGGAGTATCAGAGCTGAGGAACAGTTTATTCCCATAGGCAGTGAGAATGCTGAACAACTAATGGAACTGGTCACACTAACCCTCTGAGTCTCCACTATTTATTGAAAAATATTTATTTTATTTTTATATATGTATATTTTTCTGCACCTCTATGTCTGAATGGACGTTACATCTGATTGTGCATTTGCATGTTGGCACCAAGGACGTTGTCTCATTAAGTTGCACTTGTGCAATCAGATGATAAATCAACTTGAACTTGAACTTTCAGGGAGCTATGGATCAGGTCCCGTCAGATCCCTCTATACATCAATGATGCTTTCATTTATGCTTGATTTTAATGCGCAGAAAACTTGGGTAACTATCGATTTAAGAAGGGGAAAGTAAAGATCATGGATATTAGGGGCAGCAAGTCCCCTCCCCTGCCCCCCCCCCCCCACAGAGAGAATGCTGGGTTCCTGGAAAATGTTCCTGTGGCTAATAGTGGAAACAAATATGTTAGAGGCTTCTGGATAGACACATGAACATGCAGGGAGTTGAGGTAGATTGTGGAGCTGTTCTTGAACCTGGTGATGTGAGTCTTATGGCACCTATACCTCTTTCCTGATGGTAGCAGTGAGAACAGAGCACGTGATGGGTGATGTAGATCCTTGATGATCGCTGCAGCTCTCAGATGACAATGTTTCCTATTGATGTTCTCGATGGTGGGGAGGTTTTTGCCTGTGATGTCCTGGGCTGTGTCCACTACCTTTTGCGGAGCTTTATGCTCAGGGGTATTAGTATCCCCATGCCAGGCTATGATGCAGCCGGTCAGCACACTTTCCACCACACATCTGTAGAAATTTGCCAGGGTTTCTGATGTCATACCAAATATCCGAAAACTCATGAGAAAGTAGAGGCACTGACATGATTTCTTCATGATGACATTGGTCTGTTGGGTCCAGGAAAGATCCTCCGAGATAGTCCAAGAACTTAAATTTGCTTACCCTCTCCACCTCTGATCCCCCAATCGTACACTTCTGGTTTTCCCTTCCTGAAGTCAACAATCATTTCCTATATCTTGTGATGTCCCATCGATTTCATGAACCTCTGATATTAGCTTAGCCCTGGACTCAACCAATTCTCTTTGCAAGGGTAAATAGTTGGTGGAAATTACCTAATAACCTTTTCTTAGGATATTGAACAAAGCAGAATCAGGGCAGATGGATCATTTTTGCTAGAGGGAATTATTTTGCATCAGTTTCAAAATAACTTCCTCTGGCATGCACTGCTTTAAGATGAGACATCATGTCATGCATGCAAATTTCATGTCCAATTTTATTTGCCTCATAGATTCAGAAGTAGGGTTCCTGTGGATCCAAGGATAAATCAGAACAAGCTTGCAAAGTTGTTTCACCATTTTTTCATGGACACACAGCATCTCCTCACTTGTCAGGAAGGTGGCACTTCCTGAGAAGACTGAAGCGGGCAAGATATTGACATCATTATGTCAAACGTCTACAGGAGCGCTATTGAGAGCAGCCTGACCAGCTGCATCACAGTGTGCTACAGATGCTGCACAGAAATGGATCGGAGGTCAATCACAGTGGCAGAGAGGATCACTGGAGTCTCTCTTTCCCCCACTATTGATGTGATCTACTAGGATCATTGTCTGAAGAGGGTACGCAATGACCCCTTCCACCCTGCACATAGCATCTTTCAGCTGCTCTCATCGGGAAAGAGATACAGGAGGATCAGAGCCAGTACCACCAGATGGAGGAACAGCTTCTTCCCACAGGCAGTGAGAATGCTGAATGACCAAAGGAACTGCTCACACTAACCAGCTGAGACTTCCATAGTCATTAAACAAAATTCATTTATTTATAGGTATGAATACTTGTCCTGATACGTATTGTTTGTATGTATATGTGTTATATCTGGTTGTGTGTCAGCATGTTTTGCACCAAGGACCAGAGAACACTGCTTAGTCAGGTTAAACTTGACCTGAATGCAGGTATTGCAGACAAGGCTAGCATTTATTCTTCATCCCCTTGGCTTTACTAGACCATGTCAAAGGACATTTCACAGATGATCATATTGAAGGAAATTAAAAAGAAATTGCAGGGTTTTTGGAAATCTGAAATTAAAAAAAAACAGAAAAAAAACTGGGAACACTCAGCAAACCAGGTAGCATCTGTGGAAAGAAAAAAGAGTTTACGTTTCAGTCAGTCCCTTTGGGTCCACATTAAATCTCAGACTGGGTAAGAATGTCAGATCTCCTGCTCACCGGACTGAACGTGCAGAATGCTGCCACTAGCTGACAATCACTATAACTAATACAAGCTTTTAAAAAAAGCGACTTTTTGTGAGTTCCCAATTTAGCATGCAAAACCAAGCTTTGTGCTGTTTCTCTGTTTATGTGGCAATAAACAATTCAAATTCAAAAACTAATAATTAAAAAAAGATTAATTGAAATTCCCAATGGTTCTGACAGGATTTGAACTCAGATCAATTAATCAATGATACCATACATTATCGCACCAGAGTTCGTTGTTGACCAGGATGGATTATCTGTGCGTTTGATTAATTATTCCCTCTAAAAATTCAAAAGACTTCAGCTGCAATGAATTATTTGATGTACCGTCACTCTGCAGAACCCTGATAAAGTCATCCTGCACACAGTAAGATCCCAGAATTAGTTCAAGGCCTGGAATTGTGATAAAGGTGAAATGAACAGTGTTCACCATTGTTTTACCAAGCAACTCTGGGGTTTCTGAGTGTGTAGTCATTCAGCCCTCCTCCTCAGATTCTGCAGTGTTACAGACATTGCACATATATCCAGAAAGTACTACATTTAGATGTCAATGCCTGAATGAATTTTTAAATAGTGTATCAAGCCATAATGTCTGCCTAGTAAACTCCCAAGTCCTTGAAAACTAATTTTATGTGCAGTTCATAATTTATGTAGATTGATATCTCAAAACACAACGGGCTATTTAAAAAAAATACTGTATTTCAGTTTCTTCTTTAGGGTTTTTTTTTTCCATGCTTTGTAGGTACTTCACTCTGTGCTGGAGAGAATGGCTAATCTTTCCCTGTTGCGCGGTCCACAGATCACAACATGGCTGCATTTTCTAGCTTTCTGTGCATTTTTTTTTACTTGAAAGGGTCATTAAGATTAAAGCTGTGCCTTCCTCCCGACCTGTAAGAACCCTTTAATATGATTGGCTCATCAGCCAGCTTGATGATTATTCAGCACCCGGGAACTGCCGTGCCCATGATCAGGGAGTCTGTGTCATGGTGGTTATTAGATCCATGGGTCCAGCTTTCTTGGAGGGGCTTATCACTTGCCAGTAGTTGCAGAGACCAAGATCCTTAACTATTCAGCCCCTTGAAAATAATATCATGGTCGATCCAACTTGCTCATTGTCAAATAAAGGTGTGGGATTGTCAATGATCGGCAGCAGAACCCTTGGATATGAACAGTTAGTGTGACATCTTGTCTGCAAAATGGAACAACTAACAGGATAGCTCTCTCTCCGTGACTGTACACGAGTGTCAGCCAGTTACTGATTCAGAATCCCCATGAAAGCTTCAAAAGTCACTGCTGCTCTGACCTTGATGCAAGAGTGCTGTTGGCCAAGACAAGCAAACATGTTTATGAGACTGGAAGCAGAACACTGTGAGGCGACTTGTCCTGATTTCAAAAGCAATGTCTGACAGTGTGAGGGCAGTCTGAGAGAAAATGATTAGCAATCAAAAAATAAAAGTTTCAGGTGTATGCAATTCTTCCGAGGCAGAGATGCAGCTTATTGATTCTACTGTGTGCAAATATGGGCAGGAATACATCTGCCACTGCACTATTAATAGAATTAACAGGAAGAATTTGTGATATTTTAAAATATGTGATCCATTCAAAGTAGTATCTGACTTAGACTGTCAAATGAATGTACTGCATGTCTTACTTCAGAAATCCTACACACACGCTGAATGGGATTCTGTGACTGGTGTTGAAGTTTGTCCTCTTAATCCGATTTCATTGCTAACAAGCATTGAGGGAGCATTCCTCAATGCTTCCTCCTCATCGTCGCTCCACCAATGGTGAATAACCAATGGTTACCTCAGCTGTTACCCCTGCAACTTCTTCCCCATTCTCACCGTGTTCCTTTCTTCCTCTGAGCCTCACCTGAATATTGCTGCTTTGACCAATCTTCGGTTCCTATGTTGGCAAATGGCCCTAATTTGGACACCACAAAGAGGCTGGGCAGAAGTGGCCTGTTTCCATCTTGTATGACTCTAATTGAAGATCATTTCCCCATGTAAAATCAAAGCTACTGCAGAAACCTACATTTTGACCAAGTTGCACTTTTTTCTGCCTTGCCACGATTGGAGCACTGGGAGATCCATGCTTGTACTGTAGATTAACAGTAACGATATAGCTGATAATATTTCATTCAACTGAATTGCAACATTCAAAGGCATCAGCATGATCTTCACAGCTCAAGGATTGGAGGCAACCTGTGCTTTATTTGCACCTTGAACTGAAGAAAGCATTTTATATTTGGCCATGGTATGACCAGCCATGTCAAGGTAAGCTGAATGTAGAATCAATCTGGTCACAGCTGTGATGCTCAGTCTCATTGCCTTTTTTCCCCATGGCCTGTCCAGTTTGATTAACATCCAAGTCTCCTCTGAGCTGTAATTTACTCCACAAGATAACATGTCCTTCTAACTTTGATCTCTTGTGCATCTTAATTTTCATTGGTCCATTACAGTCAGTTGTTCCTCCACTCAACCTCTCTGTTTCTTTATTTATGCCATGCCATCTTGTCCAAGCCCATGGTGATCAACCCGAATAGTTTGAGGTCAACTTTTATTTGTTAATACTTCAAATAAATTGAAAACTTAGCTGCATGGTGCACCAACAAAAACCTCATATTCAATGTCACCAAACTTTCTAAGCAGAGCTGACTTCAAGAAGGGAAGACCAGAGGTGTAGGATCCAGTGATCCTTGGGGGAAATCAGAGATGCAGAGGGTGAGCAAGTTCTTGGGAGTCACCATCTCAGAAGCTCTTTCCTGGACTCAACACTCTAATTTCACCCTAAAGGAAGCACGTCTGCACCTCTATTTCCTCAGGAGTTTGCAGGTGTTTGGTGCAAAACCTTGGCAAATTTTAAAAGATGTGCAGTGGAATGTGTGCTGACTGGCTGCATCACAGTCTGGTATGGGGACACCAATACTCCTGAGCGTTAAGCCCTGCAAAAGGTAGAATGAAGCACAACCCAGGACATCACAGGCAAAACTTTCCACACTGTGGGGGACATCTACAGGGAATCTGCTGTCAGAGAGCAGCAGAAATCATCAAGGATCCATATCACCCATCACATGCTCTGTTCTCACTGCTACCATCAGAAAAGAGGTATAGGTGCCCCAAGACTGGCACCACCAGATTCAAGAACAGCTGCTATCCCTCCACCATCAGACTCCCCAGTGACAAACTCAATTAGGGACTCATTTAAGGACTCTTACTTTTGCACTTCTTAACTTTTTTCTCTTTGTTTTGCACAGCTGGTTAACATTTCATTATTTGTTTACATGTGTACGTTGAGTATACTTTTTTTTCACTACCTATAAGTGGTAATTCTGCATTGCCCACAGGAAAAAATAATATACTTAGCCCTGTTCTTTGCAAAGCTACAAGTCATGGTTTTGAAGGAAACACTCTCATCTAGATTGTAGGTTCAAAGTCCCCTCCAAGCACCTCAGCTTGGCCAATACAGTACAGTGAGAGTGCTGCACTGTCGAGATGAAGTGAGAGACCTCATCTGTCTTCCTTGATGCGTGTGAAGGATTCCATGGCATTATCTTCAAAAGGAGCAATGTGTAATCCTATACTTTGGCTAATATTGATCCCTCAGTATGTACAACAGAAATTATTTAAATAAAAATACAATGCTTGAGAAACTCAACGGGTCAGACAGTGTACTTTATACAGCAAAGTTAAAGATATATAACCAATACTTCAGGCCTGAGTCTTTCACCATGCTATGCCTTGATACCTCGCTGAAAGGCTCAGGCTTGAAATATTGGTTATTTATCTTTGCTCCCGCATCGGACTTGTCAGCCACAAACGAGCCTGCAGCTGATGTGGACATTTACCCCTCCATAAATCTTCGACTGCGAAGCCAAGCCAAAGAGAGATAAAATACACTGTTTGACCTGCTGAGTTTCTCCATGTGATAGTACAGATCTATCACCAATGTATATAGTGTATATAGTTACAGTATCTAGACTGTGCTTACAGCGATTGGCTGAGAGCTTAGCCACGCCTACTGTCTGGGCCTTAAAGGGTTGTGTCCCGAGCCAGGTCGGATCATTCGGGACTGGTCGACCACCTGTGAAGAGCTCCTGTCTTTTGCTAATAAGAGCCTTGGTTTGGATCAACGAGTCTTTGGTTCTTTCGACGAGCTCTACACTCCAGCACTATGTTTTTACTTCAATCACAGTGTCTGCAGACTTTCGTGTATTACTCACAACAGAAATGATTATTTGCTAAATGATTTTTGTTTACTATGGGAGCTTGCAATGATGCCATGTTTCCAAATTTGCAACAGCAGTTGCTCTGAAAATGGCCGCAAGGCAAAATGGAGAACGTTAAAGAGGTGACAGGAAGTGCACGCCTTTCAAACTTTTTAAAGTCCAGTGGAAGCTGAGAGATGGGATTAAAACTCTCTCACCAGAACTTAATATTTTTCCACATATAGAAACAACCGCAAAATGGGGTCATTTTATCCAACATCACCTTGAAGATCAAAACAAAATATCTTGTGGTTATATTAAAAGAAGGAACTTTAAACATGATAGACACTTTTGACTGACAAATTCCATTACTACAAAGCTGAATTGAATTGCCGCTCACATCTTCCATGATCTTCTAATTTTCTTGTGTAATAAGTACCTCTGTGAAACCCATACAGAACCAAGATATGCCTATATTAGCTCAGTTGTTTCAGAATCTATTTTCAATAAATATCACCACTAATGTTGCTTTGTGATAGTCTTTCGTTTGCCCCCCTGATCATCCCCTGACTGTAGGTGAAGTTGTGTTATACAACTGATGGTGCAACAACCAATGGCAGCACATTCGATGGCATTTTCATGGTTGGGTTATCCGAATCCCAAGAGGTATCCCAACCTGCATCCAAGTGTGTGTGGGCAATAAATGGCAACCAACATTTCCTCCTCTCCTCACTTGTAGTATTGTGAGCAGTTTTGAGCTCCTCGTTTAAAACAGGATGTGCTGAAGATGGAGATGGTCCAAATGAGGTTCGCCAGATGATTCCAGGAATCCAAGGATTATCATATGAAGAGCTTTTGACAGCTCTTGGCCTGTACTCACTGGAATTTAGGACAATGAGGGGAAACCTTTTGAATGTTGAAAGGCAAGGACAGAGTAGATGTTCCCCATGTTTCCCATGGTGGGAGAGTCTAGGACAAGAGGGCACAACTTCAGGTTTGAAGGGTGTCTGCTTAGAACAGAAATGCGTGGAAATTTCTTCAGCCAGAGAGTGGTCATCCTGTGGAATTTTATGCCATAGGCAGTTATGAAGGCCAAGTCATTAGGTGTATTAAAGACAGAGATTGATAGCTTCTTGATTAGCCAAGGCATCAAAGGTTATGAGTAGAAGGCCAGAAAATGAGTCAGAAAATAGATCAGCTCACGATTAAATGGTGAGGCAGACTCGATGGGATGAATAGCCTATTTCTGCTCCTAAGATTTATGGCCTCTCTTTTCTGATTATTTGTTTTCCACTGGCTTTTTGTTCAAGCCTTTGTGAGTTTTCCTGTGCTGGTGAGCTATCTCAATGGTACTGAAGTGGAGACAATGGATAGCTTCATGTTCTTTGGAGTAAACATTTCCCGTGACCAAATATAGTCCAGCCACATCAAAGTGCCAGTTAAGAAAGCACACCTGTGCCTCTCCTTCCTTAGAAAGTTTGGCATGTTCTCCATGTCCCTTAACAATTTCCAGAAGTGCCACATTGAAAGCATCCTTGCTTAGATCCATCACAGCGTGGTTACAGGGGCTGCTGCACTTACGATTGGAAGCAGCTGCAGAAGGTGATGAATACAGGTCAGAACAACAAACAAACTCCTCCCCCCTCACCCCCATCAGTACTTCCCATTGCTGAGGAAAGGCAGACAAAATCCCATTCCATCTAGGACACACTCCCTTCAGCCTCATTTCTTACCCACAACCACTAGGTTTCCAAATGAACCCTTCAGCAGTGATCTCATGTTTCCCTTGCTCCGTGCTAATCAGTCTTTTCACTGTAACTGTTACTGTGCTCTTCTACTTTGTACGGTTGTGTGCACAAGAAAGTTGACATGCTGGACTGCTTACAAGACAACACTTCTCACCATACCAGGTATAAAGTAAAATAAACTTGAACAGCTCCTCTTTGAAAACCATCAGGCCTCAATCATTACCAAACATCAAGAGTATAGATTTTACCTATTTTGATGCAATCCAATATAGACACCTTGCAGATAAAATGAACCCGCTGAGTAAATTCCATGTCCATCTGGGAATTCATCAGGGACATGGCTAAACATCTCATGCAAAAAACAACCTCTCCACCTGTATAAATAGCACTTTCTCCATCCAGAGCTCAGTCATCAAACTTAAACTTCTGTCCTTCTGATTCTCAGACAAAGGTATTAACAGTCACATCATTGCAAGGCCATCTTTCGGTATCGCAGCTTGGAAAGGTTTTGCTTTTCCTTCATCAGTTCTGACTCTCTGCCTTCAATCTTCCTGTCCAACAACACTGAGCTTGGGAGGCAGAGTGGTTATTAGCAATGAAGAAAATAAAATGTCAGTCTTGTCACTAATGCCTTTTTTTTTAAAAACGAAAAAATTGGGGCAAGATACTGTTTAAACTAAACACAGGCATCAAACCCACACAAGTGGGAAGTGTTAAAGACAGCTGCAATATTACAAGAGGTTGCAACAGATCATACCCAGGCTCTATATACAGTAAAACCCTTGGTATCCAGCACCTATGGGGATGGATATATGCAAGATAAGTGAATTTTCCAGTTGCTTGAGATTGCTTGTTGCATGGATTCGGTGAGGTGTGCCAATTTTAAACTTTTGGACTTTTACCTCTTTATTTTCTGTGATTTTTTTTCCAGTTGCTTGAGGCAGTGGTGAGCATATCCAGGACAGATAGGCTTGTTCCAATGTGGATACCCAGGCTTGATACAATCAAGTAAAAGCTCTGGGAAAACAATGAGAGGAATAAATAATATGCCAGAATTAAGGCTCTTCAAGCATGCACGACAGGCTGTTCAAACAAAGGAGGAAGCATTGAACAATGAGTGGTGCATCTGACAGAAAATGAGCCATAAAGAAAACAGTACAAGATGAAAGCCCTCGATATTTAAGTGTGTTAGTGCAGGAGCACCATATGGCCATTGAACAGTGTGCCAAAGCCCATTTCACTTGGAAGCTCACAACAGGATTTGAATCTTTCATTCTCAGATGAGTTCTATATGCAATCTGATTAATACTACCTCCTTTCGTGCACGATACTGTTGCCATTTAAAGTAGTCCATAGAGAACATGTGTCTAAAGTTAAATTGTCTTGTTTTTATTCAGATATAAATCCTCTATGGAACAAATGTAAAATTGGTGAGGCTTCTTTGGTTCACATTTTCCGGACTTGCCCTCATTTAGAAAAATTTTGGAAAGATATCTTTCAAAGAGTATCAATGATTCTCATGTTCAAATTAGAACCTTGCCCTTTAATTGCTCCATTTGGATCATTTTAAGACGATGATACTTTACTGATTCCAAATCAAAACTGAATTTAATCTTTTACTTTATTGATAGCCAGTCGTGCAATTTTGATTAAATGGAAAAACAATACGCCACCTACACAGTGGTTAAGTGACATCATGTCTTGCTTAAGTTTAGAAAAAAATTAGATATGCCATTAAAGAGTCAAATATTAACTTCTAAAAGATGTTGGGCCCATTTATGGACTGTTATCATAACCTAAAGAATTAGGTTATGAAGCTTTGGTGCTCTGCTGTCCATATCCAGGTGTTGTTACTTGATTCCTATGTGTTAGCTTTCAACCCTGCTTAGTGGTCCGGGTTCTGAACTAGAAAGTTTTTTTTTGCTTTTTATTTTCTTCTCTTGAATTTTACAATACAATCTATAACTGTACTGTTCAATTGTGCAGAATGTAAACATCAATAAAAATATTTTAAAAAGAAAGAAAAGAAACCCACTGCTGCCAACTTCATTAGCACCGGAGTCCCAAAGCACATTGAAGGAAAATGCCATCTGAGACAAAGGAGGAAGGGGAATGGGATGCAGAGGTGGGGGAGGGGTGAAGAGTAAAATCTATAAGGTTTACTCTGGCATAGTGCGCTGATGCACTATATTTATTCTGGGAGCAAACAGTGCAGTCTTATGCAAGCCATGAAAATGAAATTGTATCAGGTGTGCAAGTGCAATCCAGGAAAGAAACAAACTCAGATAACAACTGGACAATGAAGACTTTGCTTCCTCAACACTTTTGTATTGTGTGGATTTTGGGCTGCTGATCACAAAGAATCACCTTAAAATTCTTATCATGTTCCAGATTTTAGTTATTACCTATTTTTTTTTTGATTTCCTGCTCTATTTTAAGTCTACTTCAAGCACAAGAAACCTTCAAGTGCAACATGACATAGAAAATTCATTTTTTGCCTTCGCCCTCGGACTTCTTCCCTGCTGATCTTGGTGCAGTCAGTGGCAAACACGGTGAAGGGTTTCACCAAGACATTGCGACCGTGGACAAACAGAATCAAGGCAAGTGGAATCCATCACTGCTGGTCAACTATTGTTGGACACTGACATGAGAGGCATTACATGTTGAGAACAAATGAAAATCAGTGGCAAAACATTTTTAGGTCAGTTGCAATGTTATCATTATGCAATTAAACATGGTAAATTCAACAAAAGTTAATTTCATGTTTCTCCAACTTCCTATGTGATACAGCAATTCTAAAATTACCTTGAAGTTGTCTATCATAATTCCCAATTTGTTTTCAGGAAGCAAATCTTTTGAAACAGTCTTATTTCCAGAGTGATGCAAAGAAACTATAAATTGTAATTTTGCATTTCACTCATGGAAAAGTGTTTCTTCACGTGGCATTAAAACTAACCTCAAAGTGCGATTGAATTTCACATCACCAATATTTTTTCCTCAGAAAGATACAGCACAGAAACAGGCCCAATGATTCTGACCCAACCAGCGACCCACCCAATTTGCACTGACAGGAACACAAGGATCTGGCCCGTCAAGACTGCTCTGCCACTCAATAAGAACAGGGCTGATCCAGCCATTAAAGTAAGTTCTACTTACTTGCCTGTTTGTCATATGTCTCAATGCCATGATTATTCAAAAATCTGTTTGTCTTGGGGCAGAGCGATTAGCTTGAGACTCCATGTTGTGTGATTGGAAAACTCATGGAGAGGCACGCCAATTTAAAATTTTTGCATTTTTTACCTATTTATTTTCCTCATTTTTTTTTTTTGCCAGTCGCTTGAGATTGCCAGCTGCTTGAATTCGGGATAACAGGAGTTTTACTCTATTTAGGATGTGGGAGGAAACCAGAGGATCCAGGGGAAACCCATGAAGTCACAGGGAGAAGGTGCAAACACCAACACAGACAGCACCAGAAGTCAGGATCGAACCCGGGTCTTAGGCTCTGTGAAGCATCCGGTAGGAAAGCATTTTATTTTCTCATATTTCCAAAGGCCATATTTATAGGTTTTATACTCCTGAGTGCCAGGCTGATATGATTTGCTATAGTGGAGTTTCAAATTGAAGTCTTGTAACAATCATTAATTTATTATTTCTCTTCCCCCTTACTCCCCATCCCCACCCCCCCCGCCCCCCCACAAACCCCCCGGTTACGATAATAGGCTAGATCCAACTCTAAAGTGATGTCTTATATTCATTGTGGCAGGAAGGTTGGTGCAAAGATTATTAATGATAAAGAAAATCATATCAAATGCAGACATCATGTTCCAAGAAACTGTGAGAACATTGTTCCCCCAAGTACACCAAACCAGTTGATATCTTCTTCTGGACTGCAGACTCTAGAATCAGGAGCAAAGAATGAGAAGTTGGAGCGACTTCGTACAGCATCCATGGAAGGATGGGACACTTTTTCATACTCTCCTTCGTTGGCATTCCCACTGATGAGCTACCACAGAGATGCAGAGAAGAGATAGAAGCAGGAGATACTGAACTGAAAGACCAGATCCACATCAGTGTCCGTCCCTCAACTCTCCTCCAGGGAGAGCAGGAATAAAGTGAAGTTTCCAACCTTGATGAATGGAAGAGCAGGGAACAGGTTTGTTTACTTTTTTTTCCAAATTAAATTCTAATATATTAAATTTTATTTAAAAAATAGCTGATGTTAAAATGTCAATATGAAATAATCTGAATAAATTCCTAACATCTACAGTTATTTAAAAAAAAATAAAAGTTTAAAGTTTCTTTGAAAGCAGTGAGTTGGCAAAAATTTCCACGACTGTTTAAAGATAGGACTTCAGACTTTGCAGTCCAAGACCTGGTTATCACCTGTCATTTGTGGCCAACTTTGCCTTCTGCTTTGGGTAGTTATGGCTGCCACACTTCAAGCCTCATTAGAACCACGGGGGTATGACTTCCAAGCCTTGGCCATTGGTGAAGCTAGAGGTACGAGTGTGAGTGGAGCCCCAGATCAAACACAATCCAGCCCTGGGTCTCAGATTTCTGTCTGTAGTCAGTGGGGCTTTGATCTTCAAGAATTTGATAGTCTCTTCCTCCAACCTCTGAAATGTAATTGCAATCATAGTCCCGTACTTCCAAGAGTCATTAACCCCCAACAGCAAACGGTGGCAGCAAGCCATGCAGCAATGATTCACGTGCCAACAATAGGCAGTAATTTATCCAACAACTAATACAGATATTGTGGAAATATGAAAGCCCGGAAATAAGCGAACAATTCCCAAATGATAAAGATAATTCATCACCAAAAGAATTTGGAATGCTTGAGCTAGTCTCATTAGAGCTTCCAAAAGGCATGGATAAAACCTCCAAGGCTGATTCCTTCAGCTGATGATTACCAGAATTCTTTGTTTACTCACTTCTTGCTATCGATTTTGCATAATCCCTTGAGCTCTCATTTAGCTGTTACCTTTTCCTGCCATCCTGATGTGTAACATCACCAACACTGCCCGCTCATCCAGGTTTATGAATTCAAGTAAATAAAGCCAACACTTTTGGGAGTTCACCTATGTGAAATACTGGCCCTCATTTTACTGACTCAGGGAGGCTATCAAGATTGAATCAATTAGTGTCTGCTGTGCACATGTTGTTTATTCCCAATTACCAACCAAATTTCAAAGAGCAATCCAGCAAATACAAAAACTGAATGCGCCATTGCTAGAATTAATGGCTAATTAGGGAACAATTCAGAGATTCCAGTGGTCTATTCCAAACCATTATAGATCGGCTACAAATGTTTATTTCTGCACACAAAGCTATTCTTTCCACATCCAAGTTCTCATTGCATGTGACTAAAAAAACTATAATTACTCCCAGGTATCCATTATTTCCTCATGTAATCTCTCATCAAAATTCTATCTTCCACTGATATTTGAGTGGGGGATACTATTGTATCATTAAATAGGGAAAGCATTGGTGTTATTCTTTACTTTATTGACATATAACATATCAGGAGTACAGAATGTTTTGTATATATCATACCAAGTCAAAAATTAAACTAAAAATCAATCTCTAAAGAAAAAAAATAACATATCCTTGAAAAGCTTAAAACAAATTTATGGAAATTTGGATTAAAACAGAAAATATTCTAAATGCTCAACAGGTTAATCAGTATCTGTAACAAGAGAGAATTAATGTTTCAGGCTAAATATCCTTAATTAAAACTGGGAAAGAAAGAAAACAAGTTAGCTTTAAGTTGCAGAGAGATTTTAAGTTGCAGAGTGGATAGGACAAAGGGAATGGTCCTGATATGGTGAGGCCAGGCTTTCAGAGGGGATAAGCAGCTGATCAAGTTACCTGATTGACAGGTTAATGAGGGAAGTTAGAGGGAAAATAAAACATAAAGAAAAGAACAAACATTACATAGTTGCTTCAAATGCCTAGCAAGTCCAACTAAATTATAGTCTACAAATGAGCACTTCAGGGTTCAAACAGGAAATGCTCTTCCTCAAAGTTGAAACGGGAAGTGCTCTTCCCCTTGGTTGAAGTTGGAAGTGCTCTTCCCCAAGGCTGAAAGTGAAGCAGTGCAGGCAGCCAAGAAAAGAAAAGACAGAATGGTTGCAAGGCATAATTAATGCAACTAACCACCAGGGCTTTGAATCAATCTTGTGGATTCAAGTGTTCTGAAAGATGAATTGTTATATCACATTTCCAATACCCTCCAGGACTTTAGCTTGTCTCATTTTCTTCATCCATATGCAACTTGTCTGTGCAGCATCTCAAGTGACCCTTTATTAACTGCTTGATACCCCCCATCACTTGCAACATTTCACAAACAGAAAATGAACCAACTTGACCATATTTTATTGATTGTGTCAACTTAAACATTTTACTCAATTCCTTGCCTTTTCATCATATCCCCAAGGTCTCCCCTTAAAACTCCTCACCTGAGATTGATTTTAGGCTGCCCTGTATTCCAGATTTTCACACCTCTATGTGAGACACTCTTTCTGGCATTCATTGTTAACTCATCAGATTTGATTTACAATGTCACCAAGGATTTTCCCGCAAGAGAGAACAGTTTTTGTGTGTGTTACCAAAAGACAAAGGTCTTTTTAAATTTAATTTATAATATATACAGAACAATGAAGAAAAGGTAATGAAACTGAAAATACAATATCACACACACACACACACACACACACACACACACACACACACACACACACACACACACACACACACACACACACACACACACACACACATACAATATTTCCATAATTGGGATTGTTTTTCATTGTACAAGCTGCAGCTCAGTGATAACATCCCCTTGAAGACACGTTCTGGATGCTTGAGTAACAGTCCAGATCATCGTTCAAGGGAATGCTCTCACTTTGTTGAAGGTATTAACTCTTGCTGAGACTGCAGGCCCTGCTTGGTGTAATTCAGAAATCTCAATCAAATTGCAGGGAAAGATTAAGTGGTGAGCAATGCATGGTAATCTTCACAATATGTATCTCTTGAACAGCACCATCATATGGAATATCAATTAGTAATTAACTTCATAATGTCCGTATAATTCAATGTCCTTAAAGTTGCTATAAACCTGGTGGTTCAGGCTGAATACTCTGGCTGTGGGAGCACCGGAGGCAAATCCACTGACAGTCGATGACTGGAAGATCTCTCTTTTTCTTCTCTTTCTCTGGCTATAAGGGGCATTTGGCAATTTTTGTTGATAGTGAATCTTAGTCTACCTTATGGTAGACTAAAGGAAATTTTGAGTAATATCACATTTTCTGTTTTATTACATAAAATAATCTTGAAATATCCTGATATTGATATATATGGGTCCATGTACAGAGAAAACAGAAAATGTCAAAATGCTCAGAGCAGACAGCATCTGTTGAAATGAGGAACCATTTCAGGTCAAAGATGCTTGCACACATTGTATAAACTTGGTTCCCCCATTCACTGCAATGGGTGAAGACAGAAAAGATGTAAAAAAAAGTATATAAAACCCCACCTAACCTCCTGCAGCCAATGTTTTGTGGGGCTAGCAAATGTTTTATTCCATCCAGCTTGGGATCACTCACCTATCAGTGAGCTGCACAATAGTTAGCGTAGTGATTAGCACAGCGCTATTAAACAATTGGCCCAGGTTTCCATCCAATGCTGTCTGTAAGTAGTTTGTATGTTCTCCCTGTGTTTGCATGGGTTTCCTCCAGGTGCTCCAGTTTCCATTCACCTTTCAAAATGTACGGGGGTTGGAGGTCAATGGGTATAATTGGGTGGCACAGGCTCATGGGATTGAAGGGTCTGTTACTGTGTCGTTGGTCTAAATATATAATTTTAATTCATCTGGAGAATCTACATTGGAGGGGAGGTGGGAGGAATAGAGGAGCATGAAAGGGGAATGGGGGGAAGGGTAAAGGTAGACTAAAGATGATGACTTGAATGGAAGAGAGGGAGAAGAAATTTTATGTGACTTTGTATAACTTCCAGTTATAAAGCATCTTTCTTGACCATTGAATATCCCGAATCACATCAAGTCCAATTATGTACATTTGAAGAGTAATCCCCGTTGTATTGTTGGAAAGTTGGCAAACAATTGTGCACAGCAAGCCTTCATAAACTGCAATGATAAATACCGCACAGTCAGTGTCGTTTGGTGATATTGGGAGAAGGAAACCTCGACTGCACTTTTTTTTCCAAAAGAAATGCCAGAAGGACACCAAAAAGAACAGATTTCCTTAAGTTAACATTTCATTCAAAGGTTAACACTTTCACAATGTGGCACTCCCTTGAATCTTTAGTGAAGCATCAACCCAAGCTTCTCAAGATTCCTTTATTGTCATGTAATAATGCAAATAAAAATTAATATTACATGAAATTTTCTTTTGCCTACCGCAAAGCACTCTGCTCTCAATATAGAGGGGAGTGAGATCATCCAGTATCTGGTCTGTCAGTCTCACCCCCTGCAATATCAACCCATCCACAGTCACTGCTCCAATGCAAGCATCCATTAGGGTTATGGTTGAAATTAATCAGCAATGGTTCATTGATGGGTTGAATTAAACAATATTGTCCAATCAATATACAGTGAGATCCCTTTATCACATCATTCCGATCCATTACAGGCACTTGGAGATCTTTGTAGTTCTTGAAGAATATGAATGGACCCTTCAACCAACCTAACCCATTAAAAATCACATTTTAATACCATTTCAAAGTTCAAATTACAGATTACATATGGTTGGGCAGTACAGTTGGCGTAGTGGTTAGCGCAACACCTTGACAGCCTCAGTGATCGGGACCAGGGTTCAAATCCCACACTGTCTGTAGGGAGTTTGTACATTCTTCCCGTGTCTGTGTGGGTTTTCCTGGGGGGCTCTGGTTTGCTCCCACTGTTCCAAATGTACCGGGGGTGTAGGTTAATTGGGTCTAAATTTGGCATCACAGACTTGTGGGCCGAAATGGCCTGCTACCATGCTGCATAACTAAATTTTAAAAATTAAATTAAATTAAAAATACATTACATCACATATAACCCTGAGATTCTGTTTTCTGTGAGCTAGGCAGAATTTCTACTTATCGATAGTACAACAAAATTGCACTCAGGAAACTGTACACATACAAAAAAAAGAGAATCCAGATGGACACCTTCAACCAATAAAGATCTATTGCTCCTCATTAGTTAGATTAGAATGCACCTCAGAACAGACTCCAAAAAGAGTATTACAAGGTTCTAGATGAAATTCTATCTCCAAGATACTGAAATTACTTTGCCTTTCATTGTATAGGTTATGCACTTTAGCCCTTATTGGATGGTAACATTTCAAAATATCAAAAGTGCACAGTTCCATGTGCTCTGCTGGAAGGCTGAGTCCAGGATATTAAAGGCCTGTCCATATTTCTCTATTGATCCAGAGTCTTCTAATTTCCTATCATTTCTGGGTGAAGGTCCGGTCCCACTTTCATTAGTCATTTTCATAACCAAAACAAGTCAGAGTGTAAAACACCTAATTGCGTCTCATGAGTGACAGCTCATCAATATCAAACATATAGGCTGTATTAGTAATCTGAATTGACATCTCATCAATACTCATCACCCACTTCAGATTCTGCTGTCTCCTGCTATTCATTTTCACAAATTTTCGAATAGCACCACACGCTAAATTCTTTTTTTCAAACAGTCACTCAGGGTCAAGAATGACTGACTTTCATTCCAGTTCACCTGAAATTACCAGAGATAAATAGGAGAAATGCAGACAATTCCATGGGAAGATGGGGTGAGTGGTTAGTTGGTAAGGCCATGTCCACCTTCTACTGAGCTTGTGTACTCCAAATGCATGGATCCAAGGATCTCAAAGCCATCCCAAATGCTCCAACTTAATGACCATGGGCCAGAAATTTCCAAAAATCTGAGGAGACATTGTATTTTTCAAAGCAGCTTTGAGCACACCATTGAATCTTTGTCAGTCTATAAATCTCCTACCATGACAGAGCTTGAATAGAGATCATTTTGAATATCTAGTGTCAGGCATGAGTATGACATTGCCTGTCCAACAGAGTCAACTAATGGCCTCAGTGCTGGGTTTGTTGGCTATGGAGAGTTCACTGATAAGGTCAAAGAGAGGTACAGCACAGAACATGGCCCATTGAGCCATAAAGACCACACCAACCATCAACCATCCATTTACACAAATCCTACATTGGTCCCATTCTCCATCATCTCATACTTTCTATCCACTCCACAGATTGTAGCACTCACCTACACACGAGGACCAATTTATGGTAGGTTACCAACCTGCACATCTTTGGAATGTGGGGGGAAAATAGAGCACCCAGATGAAACTCATCCAGTCACAGGGAGAACATGTAAACTCCACACAGATAGCACAAGGATAGATTGAATGCAGGTCTCTGATGCTGTAAGGTCATGGCTCTACAAGCTATGCCTCAGTAGTGTTGGGGTTGCTTATCCTTTCAGTGGATATCACAGATTTTGTACAGTATCAGTGTGATGCCTTCTGTAGGTAGCCCAGGACTCAGAAGCACATGGGTAGGTGGGGTTCATTGTTGTATCACTGCATTTTAATGTCTATTGAAACCTTACAATCTAACTCAATCACAAAAACAGTTAATGAAAGAAGCCCCGCTTTATCCAAACGTGACTGCCACGTAGCTAAGGAACCATGTTCATAAAATTACAATTGCCATGCAGGACACAAATAAGAGTGATGCGAGCCATTGAAATGTCACACTGTTGGCTGCCTTTCCCAAAGATAGATCAGAACAAAACTCTACACCACATCATACCTCATGCATTCATTACTAAAACAGAAATCAAAAAGTAGGAAAATAATTTAGTTCATAACATCTTAAAGTTTGATCAGAGCAAGCAGGGGTTTAGGATGAGTCTATTTAGACCTTTGAGCCTGCAAGTCCATTCAGTTACATCCGTCACTCAACTGAAAATCTTTGATTCACAAAAACATTATTAATCTAAGTTTTAAAATTTTCAACTAGCCTATCTTCAATTGTCTCTACCAGGCGAGATTTCAAACTTTGTCCCATCCTCTGTGCCCATTAGCATTTCTTAACTTCACTCCTGACTTTCTGACTACTTCCCTTGGACCTAGATCCCAAGAAAAAAATAGTTTCTCTCGATAACACTTTCAGTTGCCTTTAAGAAAACATTCATCAAATTATTGCTCGACTTGACAAATTCCAGGGATGACAAGCTGGTTTGTATCATCTATTTTGTAAAAGCAACTCTGTAGTTTTAAAAAGGAGAAGAACAAAATCACAGAATGATGTGATTTTCTTCAGTCGTCCAGGCTTTTTTTATTCCAAGTCAAGTTCTGGCCAAATCAAGTGACTACCTGCATCCTGATGCAACTTTTCTTTTTTTTAATGCGGGACAGAACTCTGTTGGACTTGTCTTGTTCCAGATTATCCCATCCATCATGGCTGAGTACCCTTTGCAGTGCAACATTTTCTATCAATTTTTAATCTAATACTTTCCTGAGGTTTCTGCAGAGGTGCAACTAGGATGGGTTACTGATTGCTGAAGGGCACCATGCTTTGTTTTATATCACCTCAAATCCAATAGCTTTACAACAGCCAAACAAAGTCAGGCAAGATCTAATTTCCTTGTGACTTCTGCATTCTTAGAGAAGAATAGTCAAAACAGTAATTTGGAAAATGTCTGACATGTAACACTGGACAACAATTTTTTTCAAAAGGTTTATTTCCTGAAAAAAAAATTGGGGATGGGTTTGGGATGTGCGGATCCATCATGCATCCCTCAAGGTCACCAGAAAGGTTGATAGGATAGTTAAGAAACCCCATGGGATGGTGGGATTCATTAATAGGTGGAATGAATTCAGGAGTAGGGAGGTCATGTTGCAACTCTACAAATCTCTGGAAAGGCCACATTTAGAGTATTGTGTTCAGTTCTAGTCACTTCATTATAAAAGGATGTGAAGCGGGTGCAGAGGAGATTTACCAGGATGTTACCTGGATTGGAAAATAAGTCTTATGAGGCAAGGTTAGCAGAGCTGGGGCTTTTCTCTTTGGCATGTAGAGGATGAGAGGAGACTTGATAGAGGCCTGCAAGATTATAAGAGGTATAGATAGGGTGAACAGCCAGCACCTATTTCCCAGGACAGGATCAGCAAACACTAGAGGACATAAGTACAAAGTTAAGGGAGGAAAGTTTAGGAGAGACATCAGGGGTAAGTTTTTTTTTACACAGAGAATTGTGGGTGCCTGGAATGCCTTGCCAGGGATGGTGGTGGAGGCTGAAACATTGGGGGCATTTAAGAGATTCATAGACGGAAACATGGATGAAAGAAAAATAGAGTCACAGGTAGGGAGGGTTCAGTACTTTTTTTAAAGGAAGGAATATACGGGTCGGCACAACATCGACGTCCAAAGGTCCTTTACTGTGCTGTATTGGTCTAAATAGATTATATCTGAAAAAAAAAAATCAGTATGTGATCGGAAAATGTTAAGGTGATTTTCATGATCAGTACCCCAAAATCCATAAAATACACCCAAAAATGTTCAGGAAGTAAAATCTTCATTGTTCAGTGTTGAGTGAATACGAGTGTATTACATTTCTACAGCAATCACCCTTCTGACCAAACTATCCACACTGATCATGTTGTCTACCTGAGATGGTCAGATTGTCTACATTTGGTTCATATCTCTCTGAACCTTTCTTATCCACCCATCTGCCAAAATGTATTTTAAAGGTCATAATTGTACCTGCCTCTTCCACTCCTCTGTCTGCTTTACTGAAAGAGTCTTGCTGTCAACAAAAAGTGTTAAGGCTTCTCTTTGTCAAGAGTCACCTGAGGCTGTACCCTCTGGTCCTAGATTCTCCCGCTACTGGAAACGTCTTCTCCACTCCATCGAGCCCTTTCAATATTTGGTACATTCTAATCAGGTCCCTGCTCATCCTTCTAAACTCCAGAATGTACAGAGGCATCACACATTCCTCATTCGTTAACCCTCTCATCACCGGGATCATTCTTATAAACCTTCTCTGGTCCTTCTCTGATGTCAGCACATCCTTCATTGGATATGGGGCCCAAAACACCTCACAACACTCCATATATGGTCTGACCAATGCCTTTTAAAGCCTCGGCATTATATTTTTACATTTATATCCTTGTCATCACTAAATAAATACTAACATTTGCCTTCCTTACTATTGACACAACCTGCAAATTAACCTTTTGGGAATACTGCACTAGGATTCCTAAGTAAATCCCTTTGGATCTCTGCTTTCTGAATTCTCTCCCCATTTAGAAAATACTCTGCACCTTTATTCCTTCTCTGAAAGTGTATGACCATACATCTCCCTAAGCTGTATTCCATCTGCCATTTCTTGCCCATTCTCGCAATCTGTCCGAGTCCTTCTGCAGACTCCCTACTTCAACACTACTTGCCCCTCCACCTATCTTTGTATCATCTGCAAAATTGGCCTTAAAGCCATCAATTCCGACATCTAAATCATGTATGTGCAACTTGAAAAGTAGCAGACCCAATACTGAACCCTGTGGAATACCACGAGTTCCTGGCATTTCATTACCTCATTAAATCCAATTTTTAATTTAAAAATTGACCATGGAACCATCATATTGATAAAACACAGCTGATTTGTTGAGCTCCTTAAGAGAAGGACATCTTGTCAATGTCCAAGTCCTCAGCAACTCCAATCTCTCGTCAGCTACTCCCACATTTGGTGAATGAATGAATATTTCTTTCTGCATGAGGATACTTTATAGAACTGAATTTAACAGTTTAGTCAAGATAAGAAGAGTGCCACGGTCCGTTGCTCTCAGTCCCTGAAGTTCCTCCTACCGCTCCTCCCACCCTTGTGCCACATCCTATGTTAAAGCAAGCCTCAAGCAAAAGTACCATCTGCCCGATGTTTTCTTCCATCGAGACGTCTCTGTCAATGTCCAACAAATTTATCAAGCGAGAAATATTCAGACAGCTTAGTTTTATCATTATTAAAAAAATTAATTTCTTGATTAGGACAAATCAAAAATTTACATGAACAATTCATGCACAAAATGAAAAGACATTGAGTGCACTGATTAGTATCTGTGAGACTACACTCTCGACCCCAAGAGCCACACTTCCATTCTTAAACAGATTCGTTGGGGATAAAATATACAAGACATTGCAACAGACTGAAGCCCATTTTGGTTTTGCTTCAGAGGGACCAAGCACAAGAAGATCTTGAATTTAAAATGTAATTACATTATTCTTTCTCTTCTCTCAGAGGACAGTGGCCAATGGAGAGAAGTTAATCCACAATCGAGCTAGTGACCTCACCAGTTCAAATATTCAGTAGACCTCACCAACTTCCACTGTTACAGGTCACAACTATGATCGTGTTAAAGAATTTGCCACTCTCACCAGGCTGGGGTGTTGACGGATGGATTCAGCATCCATGACTGAAGTTGTACAGTGATTTCTGCTCTGGGGTTGGTGAGATCACACATGGAGAAGTGCATGGAGTTGAGGTTGCCCAGCTCTGGAAAGGACATTAATACATTGGAAACGGTGAAGAGGAGATTCACCAGGGCTGAAGGGCTTTAGTTATTGAGAGAGAGACTGGGTCTTGGAGAACAGTAGGCTGAGGGGTAAGCTTTATGAAATCATGAGGGAAAAGGATAAAGTGAAAGATCACAGTCTTTTTCCCTGGACAGGTGATTCTAGAAATAGAGGGGTTAGATTTAAGGTGAGAGGAATGAGATATAAGAGGGATCTGAATGGCAATTATTTCCACTCAAGTTCGACCTGCCAGAGGAAGCTAGAGAGTGGATATAATTATGGCAGTATAAAGACATTTGGACCAATATGTGGGTTGGAGGGGTTTAGATGTACCAAATGCAGGCAGATAGTACTCGCCCAGAATACCGTCTTGCTCAGCACACACAAGTTGTGTCAAAAGGCCTGTTCTGTATGATTTGTTTGGATTAAAGTGCAGAATTCTTTGAATGGGATAAAAATCAACTAAGCATTATAACTATGAGAGATAAGAATTCATCACTTGCAGATTCCCCTCCAAGCAGCCCGCTATACGGATGTGGAATTTCCTTCATTGTTGCAGGGCTTACAAACTCCTACTCACAGCACTCATAGGAGAACTATTGACAGACAGACTGACTGAAGCAATTCCAGTAAAACACACAGAAATGCTGGAGGAACTCAACCAGTCTCACAATATCCATAGGAGGTAAAGATACATCACTTTTGTTTTGGGACTGAGCCCTTCTTCAAGGAATAAGCATATAACAAGAAGGAGTCTGAATAAAGACGAGAGACTGGCTGGGGGTGGAGTCTAGACCAACAAAAGGTGTTAAATGGATATGATAAAAGGAGAATTAATTTTGCCTTTGTAAAAGGAGTCAGAGGGAAAAGGGAAGAGAGAGAGAGAGAGAGAGCCAGAGGAATGAGAGAGAGAGTGAGAGGAGAGAGAGATGGGAGGGAAGAGAAAGAGAGAGACGACGCGAGAGTGAGAGAGAGAGAGAGAGAAGGCCCTTTTATAGGGTAAAAAACTGTGACTGTAATAGTGGAGATTTTCCAACCTCGCGTCGCTGATCCTACCTTCATAAATGCTTCAAGAGCGGCACCAAGATACCGATTCCGATCCTTCTAGGGGATAGTCCCAGCAGTGGAGTGAAGCGCACCACCTCGCTTCATAAATGTACAGCCGCTGCAAGTGGCTGGCTCGGGGCAGGCTGATGGCATCACGGTGATGGGGTCAGCCCACGCCCCAGGACCTAACAAAGCTGTTTAGTGAACCTGTGCTACACAGTTTGTATCAGGCAGTAATTCCTGCAGACATTTGCCTAATGACCCTCCCCTGAGGTTGTTGCTCCTGTGGCTGCCTATGCTAGTTCTCCCCCCCACCCCCCTCGCCTACCCCCTCCACCCCTGTGAGCAAGATGGTGTTCACCTCTTTCCGGGGGTGCATGGCTGTATGCCCATTTTGGGCTGACCACGGACTGCGGTCCCGGTCTCTAATGATTCCCCTCCCCCTCTTCTCTCCCTCCCCCACTAGTCATCCCAAGAGAGAACTCTGCAGTCGGGGGTTGGAGGAGGAAATGGAAGGCAAGCCTCAGGAGGAGCACCCTGTCAGCTTCACACACTGGAGAGGTGGTGCTGAGAGGATGCGCTGGACACAGGGTAGAGCTGGCATGCACCCCCAGGGACTGCAGGCTCTCCTGCTCCGACTTGGTGGTGGCTGAACTATGAACCTGCTTCCCCCCCCCACACCTCCCTCTAGCCAACCAACCTAAATCATGGGGATTCATCAGCAACATTTCACCTGTCGGCTGGGAGCAGTAGGAGGGAGGTGAGGTGTGGTAAATGGTCTTCCCTCATATTCATGCATGAATCTACCTCCCCCCTCCCCACCTCAACCAACCAGCCGAAATCTTCTTGGGGGTGCCTCCCTCCCTCCCCCACCAGTCACCCCATTCCAAGAAAGAGCTCTGCAGTTGGGGGTCAGTGAGAGGATGCATTACTTCTTCTCTCCCGTGGTCCTGGTCTCTAATAAGAATGATCAATGACCAACTTCATTAACCATAATCCCACACTGCATTTCCCAGAGCAGTTCCAGCTGCATGGGGGAATTATGGGTTATAAAGATGACCATTGCTCGCAGCGTATTTATGCCATCATATTGACGGGCGGTCTCATGGCAACAGTCGCCCCACATACAGTGGCTCCGGAGGATGCACTGAGATGCCGCTCCATATAATAGCAAAACTGGAGCAGCTTTTTAGGGTTGCTTTATAAAAAGGTAAGTTCAGATTTGTCTCCATGAAAGGAGTCAGCCTTGAAGTGGAGTCCCGGCATAAAAACAGAGAGAGAGATGGGAGAAATATGACAGGGGAAGAAGAAAGTGGGGAGAACTAACGGAAACTGGAGAAGTTGATGTTAAAGCCATTTCCTTGGACGATGCCCAGAAGGAAGAGGAGATGTTGGTTCTCCAATTTGTGGGTGGTCTCAGGCTGGTCGTGCATGAGATCTTGGGCAACATGTCAGCAAGGTAATGGGACGGGGAATTAAAATGGGTGGCCACTTGGAAATCCACATTATTGCAGACAGCAGTTCACTTGCAGCATCTCAAAGGTAATGAGAGATGATGAAACTAAGTTGGCTTTGTCAGCAGTGCTCTCATCCCATCAATGATTAAGACTAAGTAGGTAAGACTGGATCTTTGGTCGAAATCACCAAATCTGGAGATCATGGTTCAGACGAGCATCTTGTCATCTCTTCCCATGTTCCTTTCTCCCTCAATGTTTTTTATCCAGTTTTCTATAAACTATGCCCAGGGCACATTTTGCTACAAAGGCTGTTAACAGAAAATGTTTCAAGATGGGAAGGACTACGTTTTGGCCAGTGAACCTCCTTTTTCCATGCCACCATGGGCAGTCCTGTCCCATCCACACTGTTCTACTTCCCACCACAATTCTGCAACCAGACTTCCCTGATTCAAACCTAATTCGACTCATGATCCCCAACATTCCTGTCCAACAACCACCTGGACCACCCCTGAACTGAGATCTAGCGGATGCTTTCTTGCATCACACTGCAACAGTGTAGCACCAGAAGGGATGTGTACATGAGCCCTTCACCAGCACCTGATGGATCTCCAGCATAGCTGCATTACACTGCAGAGAGAGCTCAATTTGTCTCCAAGATCTCTGACAACATTTTAATATTCAATTAAAAATAACTCACAGGGTGATTCTAGTTTCAAACATCCCCCTCAACAACACACAAGAATTTAAATATTTTCCAAGACTTGCCTTTTATGTCACTCCTGCCTTTTATGTCTTTCCTGTCACTAACCTAGAGCCTTGTAGCGTAATGCCATGGAGCATAAACACTCTGCATCAAGTGGTTCAGGGCCTATTCATTAGTATCAGTTCCAGCATCTTATTTAATAAACCAATCTCAAATTGAGACTGAGTGCGTGAATGACACTTCAATCCATTCTACCATTCTGCTCGAATCCTCAGACCATAAATCAGATGTTCCTTTCAGGTCAGTTCTCTTTTTTTTTCTCCCTAACCAATTCCGCTTTCTATCTGACCAGGGTAATTGGTCCACTCTGAAATACCACAGATATCATTCACTTTCCATTCCTTAACAACCTTCAGGAAAAATGGGTCAGATATTTCCCCCCACCCCCAACCCTCACTATCTGCAGTTATATTTGAATCTTGCTTCTCCATTTCTACGCAGTCTCTCACTCCATGTTTCTCAATTCTGTAAGTGATGGGACAGTGCCAATGTGTAAAGGTCAGATGAACAACAATGGAACACAGAACACAGGATAGACCTTTCAGCCCACAGTGTCAATCTAAACCACGATGCCAATCTAAACCAATCCCATATTCCACATCCGTCTATTCTCAAACAGAATAGAGTAAATATTTTTTTAAACATTTCCAAGGGAGGTGGTAAAAGGAGATTTGATGGCAATGCGTTTCAGGTACCTACCACACTGTGTGTAAAATTAAACATACAAATTGCCTTTAAACTTCCCCTCTCCCATTTCAAACACATTTTGGGGAGTATTTGATATTTCTGTCATACCCTGATCACACTTTTCAGAATTTTACATACCTCTATCCTGTGATGGTACAAAAAATGTGTAACACCCTCGGGGTTGTAGATGTTTGGTGCCTTATAAATCCCAGTGAGAGGGACTACACTTTTTTTTTCTACAGTTCATAAAACATATACAAAGATTGATTTCTTTCTTATATTTCAGTCACTCCGTTGGTGTTCAATGTGCAATTGGCAATATTATAATATCAAATCAGGCTCTCAGTCTAAGAGAATATAGTCGCATAGATGGAGATTTAATTCATCCTTGTGACATGATTCAATATTTAGGAAAGCATTGAGACAATAAATCAAGGAGTATTTAGAGTTAAATACACCTAAGGCCTCTTCTTCAGGGATTAATTGGGAAGCCCTGAAGGCAGTTCTAAGGGGATAATACTATTCCACATACAGTACTTTTTATATTAAAATAAACAGAATAATCAGAAAATTACAAATTTAGAAAATAAAATCAAAGAGATTGAGATAAAATTGAAGCAGCAGATGTCATCCAAAGACTTGAGAGAATTAACACAGATGAAATATCAATACAATCTAATATTATCCCAGAAAGCAGAATTTTGGCATTTTAGGGCAAGACAAAGGCCATTTGAATTGGGGGATAAAGCTGGCAAACTTCTAGCAAAGTATAAAAAAGGAGAGAGAATCAATGGCAATCATCCCAGCTATGAGATCAGCAAATAGAATAGTTGCAAGACTGAAGAAGGTACATTGTTTCATATGTTTTCATCACACTCTTCTCTTTCCATCTATTGGAAAAGTATTTTTCATTCCTTGTCTTTGGTTCTTAATATTAATTTTATTTTTAACCCTTTTCTTACCCTGTTTGGAACGAGTAAGCCAACTGACTTGAATTTGTCTGGGCTACAATGCCTTTGCTCTATCGCTAGAAGAGCTATATTAATGAGGGAAAGATGCTGTCCCTCCTACTCAATGGCTCTCTGATGTGATGGCATGCCTGACTTTGCAAAAATAAATGTTCTACTACTGAAATTAACTTTAACTTTGTAAGTTTATGGGGTTCTTTTCTTAATTATTTTCAAAACTTATATGATTATTTGGATCCCATTTTTTGTTTTGGTTGTTTTCCCTTTCATAGTAGTGGAACACAAATGTTCAACCAATATCTTTCCAAGAAAGGGGTTAGATTATTAGCATAATTTTTTTTACATGCTGTGTCTTTTTTGTCTTTTTATCATAGTTTATTTGTAGCCATATGTAATAGTATATTTACTTTGTTGGATATTTATTATTATAACCTATGCATAATTTACTTATAAAAATCAATAAAAATATTGAAAAAGAGATCAGCAAGTGGTGATATTTTGACAACGCAAAGGTATTTATGATGCATTTCAAGAGTTTTATAAGGACCTATATATGTCTCCCTCCAACTCTAGTGAAGACGAACTTGATAGTTCATAACCATAGGGTTACCTAAGTTGACAAAAGAACAGCAACAATATGTCAACTCAGCTACAGCATTGGAAGAAATTATATCAGTGATTAAGATGTCACTTACTGGGAAAGCTCCTGGTCCAAATGGATTTACTGTGGAATTTTTAAAATCTTATGTGGAGGAGCTACTCCCACAACTGTTGAATAAGTATATCAAGACTATAGAGCAGGGTAATTTATCCCCTACGTTTATCACAAGTGCTAATTACATTGATTCTGAAAGAGGGTAACGACTCATGTAAATATAAGAATTATAGACCCATTTCCCCAATTCCAATAGATGTGAAAATCTTATCAAATGTTTTTACTAAGTTTAGATACAGTAATAACTTTCTTGATACATAGTGATCAGGTGGGATTTATTAAGGGCTGTAGCTCATATGATATCAGGGGCCTTGTGAATATTATGTGGTCGGTGGTCAATAAACCTATTGCAGCTATTTTCACTCTATGCTGAAAAAGCTTTTAATTGGGTAAAATGGGAATATTTGTTTAAGATTCTTCATTTTAAAAAATTTGGACCCATCTTTTTAAAAAGGATTAGATTGTTATATAATAACCATGAGGCAGTGGTTCAAACTAGTGGTTACATTTCACCTTATTTCTCGCTTCGGAGGGGTATCCGACAGGGTTCACCATTTTCCCCATTATGGTTCTGTCTAGCTTTGGAGCCCCTGAGAGCAGCTATTAGAGAGAATGAGAATTTTGTAGGGATATCTGTGGGAGGATAGATTCATAAACTGATACTTTATGCGGATGATATTTTATTATTTGTGTTGGACCCTGGTCAGTTGGTGTCATGCCTTTTGAATATTATAGTCTTATTCTAGATTCTCAGATTATAAGGTTAATTAGACAAAATCAGAAGTATTATTGATGACTGCACACTGCTCGGCATCTGCTTTCTTGGCCAAAGAAGAGTATACGATATTTAGGTATTAATTTTTCCCTCCAAATGGAAATTTTGATCCGTTATTGCAGAAAATTTCATGTGATCTAGATAGATGGTCACCATTGTACTTGTCAATGTTGGGAAAAGTAAATGCCTTGAAGATGAATAGTATTCCAGAAGTTAATTACCTGTTCCAATCATTACTGGTGCAAATCTCATTAATGTATTTTAAGCAACTTGATAAAATAATTAAGGCTTTTATTTGGAATGGTAAATGCCCACACTGAAACCTTGATAAATTACATTTGCCAGTTGAAGGTGGGGGGGGGGGGGGGGTCGGTGGCTTAAGTTTCCCAAAGTTAATGTACTATCTTTACGCTTTTACTCATAAGCATTTAGTACATTGGTCTCTCCCTCCTTGAGTGTTCTGCTCTTCCTCCTAGCCCTCCATTACAATGTTTGTCTGTCAATTTACCTCCTGAGGCAAGATCTCACCCAATTATATCACATATGCATTTGTTCTGGAATAAGTTATTCATATTATTTAAATTTAATTCCTATTTGAATGAATCCTCGAGTATTTGGATGAATCCAGAGTTGTGTAATGATTATCCCTTTTTTTTCTGGAGGGAATGGGAAGGGAAAGGTATAATTAAATTGGGAGACCTTTATAAAGGAGACAATTTAAAATCTTTTAATCAATTAATCCAACAGTATGATATCTCTGGGTCACAATTCTGGAGATATCTTCAACTGCATCATGTGCTACTCATAACCTTTGGTTCTACACAGCACAAGCTGCTATACTACTGTCTAATGTTCTGGGTGCATATGGTAAAGGTCACGAAGCCTCATTTTATTATTCAACCTTAACCCAAATCTCAGGTGATAAACTTCTGTTGGGTATTCAAAGAGCATGGGAAATAGACCTGAGTGTGGTTTTTAAGACCGAAGAATGGGACAAAATTTGTAGATATCAAAATAATGTAAAGGGAACTGAGAGTGCACCTAATTCATTTTAAGAATCTGCACCATTTATATTGGACTCCAGCAACCCCTGAATGCTGACGCTGTGAGATGGATAAAGGGGACTTAGTACATGTGCTTTGGCCTTGTCCCAAAATTCAAGAATTTTGATTATGATACACAAATATGACTGCAGTGTATCAGGTATCAAGTTTCAGGTATCCAAATTCCTTTTTTCCCCAGACTCTTTGTCTTGGGTTATTTGGGAATAAGTACTCTCAAAATTTGATTCAGACAAGTATAATGGTAGAAAGACAAACTTAGAGATTGGAAGAATTTAGGGTGAACTATTATTTTAGGGCCTGTGAAATGGCCCTAAGTGGCAGCGTTTGAACGCATGTCTGACAAATAGTTTGATAAATTGGACATATCGATACACAAAAATGGGGTAAATATCTAGGTTTCTTGCGGGGAAATAGTGGCAGATGGTGGTGAAGCATATTAATGAACCGCAGTTTTTTTGTTATTAGCGATCTAAATAAATTCACAAGGATATTATATTGATATTTTTTGCTGCCATGTTTGTTTCTACTTCATGGATAAGTTTATGTTTTGTAATTTATGATTTACATAACTAACATTGACTCAAGGATTTGGGGAAACTATTTTTTTAAAGAACTCAATAAAATTTAAATCATTTAAAAAAAAATCGCCATCAATTTTTTTTTAACCACTTCCCTTGTCAATGCGTTCCAGGTTCCTCTGTGTAAAAAGAAACATATACATCACCTTTAAACCTCCCTTCTTCCATTTCAAACCCAAGCTGGGGAGTATTCTGTCATAGGAAAAAGACCATCTATCCTGTCCACACCTTTCAGAATTTTACATAATCAGGTTGATCCTCTGCTTTCAACACTCCAGAGAAAACAATTCATGTTTGTTCAACCTCTCCTTCAAGTTAATATTCTCTAATCCAGGAAAAATCCTGGTAAACCTCTTCAGAACCATCTCTACATCTTTTCTGTAATGCAGCGATATGACTTTAATTAATCCCTATGTCATCGGTGCTCTGTGATTAGTAAGGGATTGCTTAAGGTGGGATGTGAGTGGGAAGGGAAGGTTGAGAATCACTGTTCTATACTCAACACCTCGATCAAAGAGACAGGCATGCCACATGACTTCTTTAACCCCCTTTCAATCACCTGGCCAGTCTCATTTCCCAATACAAGGGCCAGTAAGGTCACCTTCCCTGATTGGACAATCTACACACCATTTCAAGAGGTCCTCTTGGATGTATTAAACAAATTCTGAACATTTAAACAATTGGCAGTTATGGAATTCCAGTCAATATTAGGGTAATTAAAATCTTCCACTGCACGATCCTGTTGTTTTTAATACATGAACTGCTTACATATTGGCTTCTCTACATCCCACTTGCTGTTAAGGAAGGTGAAACATAAAATGTCAGAGTGATTGTATCTTTCTCTTTCCTGAGTTTTATCCACAATGCCAGAGAAGGATTCTCATTCTCTCAGTGCTTATTGCACAAGTGATGCTTTTCAGTCCATTAGAAAAGCAGTCTCTAAGATAAAGACTGTACAAATGAAAAGTCAACTGCAAATTGTGAACATCAAAATTCCATGATGTATCAGCTGTTTTTTTTAAACTTTTTGCTATAGTAACAGTGTATAATGATATTAGCAACAAGTAACAATGTCCTCGCTGTGCACATACAATTTATGTGATGATAGCTTAGAATTGTTCCACAATGAAGGACTTACAGTATATTAAGAATGTTTCTTATACTTCAAGAAGGGAATATTACCCTTGAAGGGTTTGCAGCACTTAACCCAAATGTTTGCCACATGCAATGTCTTCCAACAGCTTGGAATCACCTCTGGATCAATTTAATTATACAACTTACCCAAAAAGCATTAACATTAATGGCGGCACAGTTAGCGTATCCGTTAGCATACTGCTATTACAGCACCAGTGACCCAGGTTTGAATCTGGCGTTGTCTGTAAGGAGTTTGTACATCCCGCCCCGTGTCTGCGTGGTTTCCTTTGGAGGCTCTCATCCTTCAAAAGTGTACGGAGGTTGCAGTTTAATTGGGTGCAATTGGACTGAAAGAGTCTGTTACCATGTTGCAAGTCTAAATTAAAAATTAATTTAAGGATACCTCACCCAAACTGGTATTTCCAATTCATCTGCAGCCAGCATTTTCAGGATTCTCATTCTCTTATTGCTTATTGCACAAGTGATGCTTTTCAGGCCATTAGAAAAGCAGTCTCTAAGATAAAGACTGTACAAATGAAAAGTCAACTGCAAAGTGTGGAAATCAAAATTCCATGATGTATCAGTTGTTTTTTCTTAAACTTTTTGCTGTAGTAACAGTGTATAATGATATTAGCAACAACTTGAATCTGTCCATCCTTTGGGTGGTCCCAGAGCTTTTCAGAGACAAGATCTCCATTAGAGGTTTTCTTTGACAGTTATAGTCTCACAGTCATATGACACACATCATCCAGTGTCCAGCTCCAAACTCTCTCCATCCAGGATGGATGATGCCAGGATTCCCACAACCAACCAGGACTCAAGCTTTTGGCTTTTTGTATTTAAACATTTGCTTTTTTAAGTCACAACTGAAATACCAGTCATTGGAATTAGGTTATTGGGGTCAAATAGGATTGAAAGATCTTGCTTCCTGAACACTTCAGGTGTATTTTAAGGGTTTTGGACTGCTGATCATGAAAATGATCTTAACATTTTTCTATCATGTACCGTTTTTTGGGATATAAGCTATTTTTAAATCATATTTTAAGTCTACTCCAAACACACACAACTAGGAAGTACAACATGTCATTGAAAATTTACTTTCTGCATATCTTGGTGCAGTCAGTGACGAACATGTTGAAAGGTTTCCAACAGACATTGTGACCATGGAAAAGCAACGGCAACTGAAATCCATCAGTGCTGGCCGTCTATTGTTGGAAACTGACGTGAGAGGCATCAGATGCTGAGTACAAATGAAAATCAGCAGCAAAACATTTTTTAGGTCAGCATCATTATTCGATTAAACATGGTAAATTCAATAAAAGTTTATTCCATGTTTCTCCAACTTCCTGCATGATACAGGAAATCTGAAAGTATATTTGTGTTCTGCTTGAAGTTGTCTATCATAATCCCCAATTATTTTTCAGAAAACAAACCTTTTGAAAATATTTGTTGTGCAGTGCAATTGTGTTTTTTTTAAATATACAGCGCAGTAAGTAATAGGCCCTCCTGGCCCACGAGCCCATGCTGTCCAATTCCACACACACCAATTTATTTGCACATAGTTAAAGTTTAAGTTAGATAATTGTATATACATTTCATTAAGTTTAGATCATTTAGGATCAACTGCAAGATGAAAATAGAATAATTGAAACATTGCAGATCCAAAATAAAAATTTAGCAAAAAAGGTTGATTATTTGGAGAATCAATCTAGATGGAACAACGTGAAAATTGTTGGTTTGCCAGAAGGCATAGAAGGACCAGATCCAAGAAAATTTTTTACTGAATGGATTCCACGAGTGTTAGGACAGGATAAATTCCCTGAAGGTTTAATACTGGAACGTGCTTATAGAGTTTTAAGAAGAAAGTCTTTTTCATGACAGAATCCAAGATCTGTTTTGATCCGTTGTTTAAACTATTGTGACAGAGAGACAATTTTACATACGGCTATTAGAAATGCCCAGTAATAGATCTCCTTTGATGGTTCAGAATAATCCTGTTTTCTTCTATCAAGATTTGAGTCAAGAAATTATGTTTCAACGATGCGAATTTAATTCTGTGAAAGAACGGTTGTGGAAAAAAAGACATAAGGCAACATTCAGGTATTCTGCGGTACTGAAGATTTTTTAGGATGGAAATTAGCCAAAGTTCTTTGACAATCCTAAAGAGGATATGGACTTTGCTCAGTCTCTACCAATCATGCAGTTTCAGGAATTATGTAGTCCTTCAAGGTCTCCAAAGAGAGTAGAGATGTAAGATGGGATCCAGATTTTTAAAAGAAATGGAAGCAATGGTGACTGAAGTGGTAACGTTGATTTAAAAAAATAAATCTTTTATCTTTTTTTTGAGAAGAGTTTAAATAGTTTAAATAATGATCATAGTTTAATGAAATGGGAGTTGGGAGAGGGAACTGGGTGGGCACTAGTTTCCAGAAGTCATCAGCTACCTGTGAGTTATCTCACACCCAATATTTTGGGGGAGTTACCGCTTTGGGCGGTTTAAACAGGAGGAGGTAGTTGTGACCTCCGACCTGTTTTTTTTTCTTTTTAATTTTTGGGTTAAGAAGTGAAGGTTTTTTTAAATATTTTTTTAAAATAAATAATTTTTTTTTAACTCTTTTTGTTTTCTGATTGTAATTGAGAGGGAATTAGGAGGTTTTTTTTCTCTTTTTTGGGGGGGATTTTTTTCTCTTTTTTCTTTCTTTTTTAAGAGGATGATGTCACAGAAGATAATAAGTTAAAAATTGAGGATGTTGAATTAGATGAAGAGGAAGATGAGGGGAAAGGTGATAAGAAGAAAAAGAAGAAAATTAAGTACAAATACATTGAGGGAGAAGAGTTTAATAAAATTAAGTTAATTTCGATAGAGAATTTTGAAGATGTTATAAATGAAGAATATGGAGAATTTTATAAGAGTTTGAACGTTTTTTTCTTTTTTTTATATAAGGGGAGGGGAAGGGAATAAAAAGTTTATCTGATTGTTTTTCTAAGGGATGTTTTTGTTCTCTCGATGAATTATAAAGGAAACTTGGTATTAATGGAAATTCTGTATTTATGTATTATTAATTATGATTTTTTGTATAACAGATATGTGGTTGATATATGATTTTAATATTTGAACTTAGTTTTAAAGTGGATTTCATTTGTTAAATACATGTATTATGTTTGATTTAAATATATGTTTAAGGGTATTATTTTAGTATTGATTTTTTTTTGTTGTTAGTAATTTTTTTTGTTGTTAAGTTTTATCCTTTTTTTTGTAAGTGGGGTTTTTTCTATTTTATTTACAACATTGTTAATTAATTCTTCACTCTTTATTTTGGGGAGGGAGGGTTGGACTAATTTTAAATTAGATGATTAATGTTGTGTTATAATTATTGGGGGGGGTTAATTTGTGTAGTTTAATGATGTAGTATTCTAATTTTTATTATCTTATTTTTTATTATTTCTTTAAATGTCATTTTTATTTTATTCATGTCATAAAATTTTAAATAAAGTTTAAAAAAAAAGTTTAGATTATTTAAATAAATTAGAGTAGGTGTTATATAATTGTTAATTAATAACTAAAATATTATTTTAATATCCAACAATGCCTGGACTAATCTTTATTACTGCTGTCGTGTACATTACAAATCTAAATACTTCAGTTCCCAAAAAAAAAACACAGGTGTCACCTGCGTCAAGATGACATTTCTTCAACATAAATTATGCATGGTTAAAAATACAAAGTGAATCTACAATGGTGTGCTGTGTAATTTAAAATGTATTGATATAGGTCAGAAATAAACAATTACTTGGCTAGCTGTAGGCGATTGAACAATTAGATTATTAGACTCATTGTTTTGATTGCTCTGAAGATCTACCTTGGGGCACTCATTTTGATGCAATCATGAAAAAGGCTCAGCAACAGATATAATTCATCAAGAGTTTGAGGAGACTTGGTATGACACAAAAGACTCTTCCAAATTTCTACAGGTGTTCAATGGAGAGCATTCTGACTGGTTGCATCATTGTCTGGTATGGAGGTGCCAATGCACAGGACAGGAAAAGGCTACAGAAAGTTGTGAACTCAGCCAGCACCATCATGGGCACTAGTCTTCATTAAGGACTTCTGCAAGTGGCGGTGCCTCTAGAAAGCAGCCGCTATCATTAAGGACCCTCATAATCCAGGCCATGCCCTCTTCTCACTGTTACCATCTGGAAACGGGAACAGGGTCTTGAAAATGAACACCCAATGGTACAAAGATAGCTTCTTCCCCTCTGCCATCAGATTTATGAATGGACAATGAACCACAGATACTACCTAATTTTTTCTCTTCTTTTGCACTAATTTTTAAAAAAATGAAACTTATAGCAATTTATAACAATCTGAGATTATTCCAGCAGAAAATAAATTTTTAAACATTTAAGGAGCTGCGAGAGCATGATGAATCACTGCCCCAATGACCACATTGGACCAAAGCAAGTATAAGAGTGAATTGAGAGGATTCTAGAGAAACACAACGGCAGATGTTGGAATCTAGATAAACATTGACAAGCAGGTCAGGCAACGTCCATGGAGAGATATGGAGAGTCAATATTTATCGAGTTTCGGACAAAGAATCCCAACTGAAACACTGACTGTTCGTGAAGCTGCTTAACCTGCTAAGACCCTGCAGCTTCTCATTTTGAAGAGCATGATGGTTGGCAGATTCAGAGAAGAAATTGATAGTTGCACATTTGCCAACCTTGCTTGGACTTCTGGAGGAGTCGTCATTATCTCTTGTCCAAAACTACCACCTCCAATTCCATTCCCCCCACCCCACCTCACCTCTGTTTATCCTTTCCGTGTCCAGCCTTGCTGGAAACATTTTGACATGGCTATTGCCTGATTGGATAATTATGTATTGTCAGTCCAAATATCAGTGCAATGCCTTTACAACGGCAGTGATGTCTGTAAGGAGTTTGTACATTCTCCACGTTTCTGCGTGAGTTTTCCCCGGGGGCTCCAGTTTCCTTCCACTGTTTGAAACGACCTGGGGTTGTCGGCTAATTGGGTGTAAATTGGGCAGCACGGACTCATGGGCTGAAATAGCTTGTTACTGTGCTGTACGTCTAAATTTCTCTTTAATTAAAAAAATAGATTTTACCTATGGTTAATATTTTTATGAATAACTCAATGAATGTGTTCATAAAGAGTTAAGTTTATTTTAAATTCCCCCTTTATTACTTTCTTTCCAGGTGTTGGTCATACAAGATCTTAGAAATTAATCACTAATTGCTGGAAGCTCGTGTAGACCTGGGGAAATAGCAGCCGGAATCCGTTGTGGCCCACTTCTGCTCCAGCGGCCAGGCTGACTCTCTTTGCACTGACAGCTAAAATAAAGAAAATTGATCCATTGCTCAGGGCCGCATCTAATCTTGAAAGAGATTATTGGTTCTCTAACATGCAATAATACTGCTATTTTAGCTTATAGATTTTGATAGACACTTAATATTTCATCACACCAGGGTTAATAATCATCAACACTGATATCTTGCACCTTGGTGAGATTCAATGCGATTGATTGATTTTAACAGAGTTGGAATTGTGGGTGTTGACACTGTGTTGAACAAGAGGGAAAAGTGGAACAAAATATGTGTTACTTTTCTCTCCTGTCAGGATAGGAAATGAAGACTCAGATACCAATTGTGTAGGAGTGCCAGAAAACTGATAGAACTAATGGCCAATTTGGCTGGAATCCGACAGCTACCAAGGGAAAGGAACAATTAAGACAGAGGTAAATATTAAGTATATTATGTGCAAAAAATAACGGATTTGAGGAATAACAATTTAATGTAGCATTTATTTTGGAATGTGGATTTTCTGATGAGGACAAGTGAGATTAGATTTTCTCATAGTGCCAAGTTATCTAGTCCCTGTTGGCGTCAGGGGAGATGTCTGTAGTTTTGTCAGTCCAGTGGTTACATTCTTGTCTCTGCTTCAGAAGGTTGTGGATCTGAGATCACTGATGAAAATGGGCAGTTCATTTGAACACTGGGTTCAAGAGCAAGCCAGAGGCTAGGTATCTTCCCAACACCCCAAGGAGTTTCTACAAAAGTGTGATGGAATTCTCATTACTTGCCTGGAATGAAGAACATTTGCTCTCTCAAACACCTATAACAATTGGATTTTATTAGGATACTGCAGGATTCTAAAATGTGTGTGCGTGTGTCACACGTATGAAAAAGTGCCTAGCAGGAAAGTGCACACTTCCATTCCACCATTGTACATGCATTTACCTGAAGGACTGTTAACTTGTGAACTGGGATTGTGTGTATTTGTCTTGCCATGAGCCTTTGGGTGTGTTCTCCCTGCTTATGGAAGGCTTGAGACGGAGTCTCCAATGGTGTTTCCTTTCATAGCATCTATCACCTTGATTAAATCAGAAGACCCATTGAATTAAACCTTGAGGCATTATGAAACAAAAAAAAACATGGTCAGTGCTGGATGAATCTTCTAGTAAAAGATCAGGAACTCTTCTTTGGACTGACTGATCAAAAACAGCAAAACATTTGATTTCTGGCAAAGGACCAATTAAAAATTAATTTTGGCACGAACTACTTCTGAGGAATAAATCAGCCTCAGTGGTCAGGGATAATAGCTGAACATCAGTCAGATGATCTCGTTGTAGAGGTGTATAAAATGTCAAACATTGCTGGGCAATTAAATTGTGCATGGCCATGAACACTTAATGTGAAAGATGATTGTCAGAAACTGCTTCAGATGATGATATCAAACCAGAAATGGAATTCATGCACAACACCTCGTCATTGGTTCTGATTACTTGCTATATAACACAGCTTTTTTAATGTCATCCATTAACCTCAGAGGGAACAGGGAGAAATAAAAAGATATCTATCTAGATTAGGGAGGAAAAATAAGGATCTGAATTTTTACACAGCAAAAAAAGGTTTAATATGTTTGAAATCTTAAATTTAGACATATAGCATGGTAACAGGCTATTTTGGCCCACGAGCCCAATCTGCCCAATTTGCACCCAATCAATCTACACCCCCAGTACGTCTTGAATGGTTGGAACAAACTGGAGCCCCCAGCAAAAACTGTCACAGGCACGGGGAGAATGTACAAACTCTTTACCGACAGCGTGGGATTTTAACTCCACACCGTTCGCTGGCACTCCAAAGATGTTGAGCGAATCGCTACGTCAACCATGCCTCCTCTCCTGTGCATTGAAGTGCATCAAAAATCGCCAGCGGCAATGTTGTTCCATTGTGGACACTTCATAGCTAGAGCTGAAACAACTGTGCAAATCACAGTTACTTGCATTTATACAAGACAGAAAAATATTTCAAGGTGTTTTTATTTCTGTTATTATCCTGGATTTTAGTCAGTGGGTTATAAAACTGACTTGGGCACCAGCCTTTCTTTGAGCTTGTGAAAAGAAATAAGAGCAGAACTTGGCAATCCGGCTTGTTGAACTTGCCCCATCATTCAGCAAGATCATGGTTATTTGGACATTCACTCAGCTCCACTTACTTACCTGTTCTGCAAGAATTCTCAAATCCCCTATTCTTCCAGCACCTCTCTGTGTCTTGAATAAAATTAATGAGGTTGCCTCATTTGGCAGGAAATTTTACAGACTCACTACTCTCTGGGAAAAGCAGTTAATCCTTATCTCAGTCTTAAATCTACTCCCTTGAATCTTGATGCTATGTCCCCTATTTCTAGTCTCACCTACCAATGGAAACAATCTTCCTGATTCTGTCCTATCTATTTATTTCATAGGTTTATATGTCTCCATAAGATCCCCTCTCATCCTTTAAAATTCTAATGGGTATAGTCCAAGACTACTTCATCTCTCCTCAGAAGCTTAACTCAAATTTCAGAATTAACCTGGAGCATCTCCTCTGCACTTCCTCCAAAGCCAGGGTACTGTTGTAGCGGAACCTCCCTGCTCGTAAATTCAGTGCCTCCAGCAATAAAGGCCAAAATCTCATTTGCCTTCTTGATTATCTGCTTGACCTGCAAACCATCTTTTTTTAAATTCAGGCACAATCACTCCCAGGTCACTCTGCTGTGACATTCACCCCATTTTAAAGTTAATTTTATTTGTGTGGGACTTTCAAGAGAACAGATTTAACAAACTGCCTGCAGAAACTGAGCTGGCAGGCTGAAGACATTGGGTTCTGAAGATGGATACATTTGAAGAGAAGCAAAGCAGCATCTCTAAAACCTAGGTGCAGAGACCATGTGACCAACAGATTAAGAATGAATACACAGGAGTGCCTGGAGGCCATTATTTATAGGAAGCAGCACAAGAAAGACATCTCTTCGACCTCCTCTGTGGGATTGAGAAACCCACTCTGCCTCATTGTGTGGTCATAGATAATACTGTCAGAGTTCCTCCTTTCGCTTACCGAGGAATGAGAGACCACTCTACTTCTACTGACCCATGAAAGGGGTTCACATTGATGAAGAAGGCACTCATCTAAGAAGGACATTTCTCTAAAGCCCTTCAACCAGGGTGTCGTGAGTAATCAACATTCTGTCTTCCCTGGTCTCTTTCACCCAGTTCAGGAATATTAACTTCATCTAAGTCCTGTGTGCCTCAACTACACACACACACACACACACACACACACACACACACACACACACACACACACACACATACACACACACACACACACCCACACACACAGACACAAATACTAATATATTCACGCATAAAGTTAGACAATTGTATATAAATGTAAAGTTTAGATAAGTTAGTTATGATCCATCAGTTAAACAAGCATATGAGTTATATAATTGTTAATTAATAATTAAAAATATAACACCTTCTGGGCTAATGGTTATTGCTGCTGTCATGTACATAACACTGCAAAACAGCATGCAGCGATATTACACCATTTAAATAATGGTGTTTTACTTTCCATAGTGGATGACCTTAGAGCTGCTGACATTGTATCCCTTGCCCACTTGCATCTTATCTATATCTCTCTGCAGACTTTCTAGACTCTGCACAATTTACATTTCTGTTCAATTTAGTCTCATCAGCAACTTAGACACACTACACTTGATGGCCCCATCCAAGTCATTTATGTATATTGTGAACAGTTGTGGGCACAGCACCAATACCTGTGGCATCCTCTAGCCACTGATTGCCCATTTGTCTCAACGCTCTGTCTTCTACTGGTTAACTAATCCCCTGTTCATGCGAACAGATTACCCTGAACTTGATGCACCCTTATGCCAAAGCCCTTTACCTGGCATTTTATTGAACACTTTTGGGAAATTCAAGTTTGCAATATCCACTTGTTCCCCTTTATCTACTGCACACATTATATCTTCAAATAACTCCAGTAAATTAATTAAACATGACCTGGCCTTCTTGAACCCACGCTGCATCTGCCTGTTGGAATAAAGTCTATCCAGATGTCTTGCTGTATTTTTCCAACTACGAACATTAAGCTAACTGGTCTTTCAAGCTAGTCAAGAAGAAAGGGTCCCATCTTCAATTTCCCACTTGATCTCATATTTCTGATTCCCTTTACACTCCTCAATCTAACCACAAAAACTCTCAGCAGAGCCAACCACTTCCAGAAAAGAGTTCCAAACATTTGCATTCTTGAGTTGAGGAATATTTTTATCATTCCAGTCCCTTACCTTGAAATTTAACATGAAACTTTTCACCACCCCCACCACCACCACCCCTTCCCCAATACCCTCCCCCCCCCCCCTCCCCAGTGACACAGCCTTTTAACATCTACCATCTCTCCTGGAACCTTCTACATTTCAATGAGATCACATCTCATTCTGAAAGACATCCAATTCACTATCCTCTCACAGGACAACTTATTCAAACCAGGCAGCAATTCAGCCAATGTGGCCATTAACATTTACCTCTGGACCTCCTGGCCAAACTTGAGTTTTATGCTGCTTTTTAAAAAAAAACTCCTAAACCAGAGGAACAAGTTTTCCCTTTCAAATCCATTAATCCCGTTAAAACCCTTCAAATCACATCTCCTCAATTATTTTTTTTCTCTGTGTGATGCAGCAGTATCTAGTTTAGAGGTACCATCACGACTGACTGAAACAACGGTGGAATTCTTAAAATTAGCCCTATGGCTCCAAAGTGGAGTGTAAACCAAACCCTTTCTTACAGTCCAGGTCAATATTCCTTTTCAAGCATCTACATAAATATAGTTTACAGTTATTACAGATACTGCTCTAATAACTCCTTCTGTTGAATGTCTACCATCTGTGCAAAGACATCGCCCCCAGACTCTCTTTAATTCTGTTTGTGAACATCTTGCTTATTTGCTTTTTACTGCTGTCTCACTAAACATTGATCCTTGGCTAGACACAATCTATTGGAGGAACTCGGAGGGTAAAGCACCATCAGTGAGAGAAAAAGAATAGACAATGATGAAGAAATTCAGCCCAAAATGGCAATCTTTCTTTTTCTCCTACTGATCCTGATTGCCCCAACAACTTCCTCAAGCAGATTGTATTTGGGTACAGGTTCCAGTATCTGAAGTCTCCTGTTTACTCCATATTTTTGAGCCAGGAGACACAAATATCAATCCATCACGAGTGAATCAAAAAGGATCGAGTCCAAGAGCCGTGAGGTAATGTGACAGCTGTACAAAACCTTGGTTAGTCTCCACTTGGAATATTGTGTTTAGTTCTGGTCACCTCATTAAAGGAAAGATGTGGATACTCAAGAGATTTAGTGGAAAGAGAAGTGTTACAAGGACGTTGCCTGGATTGGAGAGCACGCCTTAGCAGGATAGGTTGAGTAAACTTGGTTTTCTTCTTCCTAAAGCCATGGAGGATGTGGAGTGACCTGATAGAAATGGACATGATAATGAAAGGCACTGATCATGTGGATGGTTTGTTCCAAAGGCTGAAGTGAAGGAGCATAGTTTAAAGGTGTATGGGAGTAAGTACAATGGATCATTTTTTTCATGTCGAGTGGTGGGTGCATGGAATGAGCTGCCATCAATGGTAGGTACAATAGAATCTTTTAAGAAGTTATTAGGTCACAAGGAACTGAGAAAAATGGAGAGTTATGCAGTAGGGGAATTCTAGGTAGTTGTTAGAATAGGTTATGAGGTTGGTACAACACCGTGGACCAGAGCCTGTGTTTGCTGTAGATTTCTATGTTCCATATCAGGCACAACTTCTTTGCTCAGAGAGAGAATGTGGAACACCCTAACACAAAGGGGGATTAAAGCAAGCAGCTGAGATGCAAGTCAAAAGCCGGAAACTGCATCAGAGAGAGTGAGAGAAGGATGTGGAAAGGGATGTGCTAACACAAGATGAGAACAGATTTAAAGGATATACAAATGCTGCTGCCATATTCAGCTGCATGGCCTATGCCTGGCCTTTGGACTCTTTGTCATACCAGCTGTATCCTATAATGAACGTTGCTCATTTTTCCTATATTTTTACTGAGGGGTGACCAAAAACATCACTACTCCTCCAAAGGCACCTTGTAAAGGGCAGCTGCATCTCCCCATGTGTTCTTTCTCAATACATACAAAGCTAAGAATTCCATTTGCTTTGTAATTAAACTACAGTGCCTGTCAACTTTAATGCTCACACAAAGACTGACCTTCCATTATATTTTAGAGTTAATTGCCTCACATTAATCTACAATGAACTGCAGTAACCATTTAACCACACATTGCATTGGCTCAGAACAATATTAAAACTCTGTTACAACATGGTCTTTAATTTTTTTTTGCAATTATTAAATTTGCATTAGCATATTCTGATATTGTTACTTCCCTTCTCAGCTCCAGATCATTTGTACAGATACACTAACCAATAAAAGATGAGAATTCATGTAAAATGTTGTAAAATTTGATCATTCAACTCCAATATTGCATCTCCATCATATTAATGTATCATGTTCGCTGTGCTGTAGAGTCATAGAGAGATACAACCTGGAAACAGGCTGATCGAGCCCACAATCAACATTCATTACTAAAATGAACCAACCCCTAACCCATTTAATTCACTTTATTGACATGTAATAGTACAGAACATGAAATTTTACAGCAACTTGCCTTGTGATTGCTGTAAGACAAAGAGTCACCACTGGTGTTGCCCAGTGCCACTTACAGTAAGAGACAAAGAGAAGCAAAAGCGAGTTCCTTCAGAGAAATGGAGTTGATTCACATCCTCAGGTGCACAGACCCCTGTTTGATCCATCAGCAATCCAAGCTCCAGATCCAAATCTCCAAAACAATTAGGAAGCCTTCAGCACCCAAGGCCATTTGGGAGTGTTTTTGCCCTTAGCACCTCCATGAATCCAGGTTCCCATGAGCCAGCCTCCAGCAGCCCATACAAGTCTCCTGACTGCAAGTCACCTACAGTATGGGTGGGTTCCTCAGCCTCTGAGCCTACTTGCTGATCCACAGTCATAGTCACTGGACTGTAGGTTTGACTCCCATGCTCCTTCTCAATTTGGGGGGGGTTGGAGTTCTTCCCATTTTTGGTGCTGTTCACCAGTGTCTACTGCCGCCATATTCAGGACAGAGATTGTAGGATTTTAAATTAAAAAACCGTTGGATCCTTTGAGAGGTCCTTTAAAGCCAGTGCAGAGCCACTGGCATTGGGACTGTATGGTTGAACCCTTTGGATCAGTGCTATGTCTTTGCTCTCTGTTCCCCCAGGTCTGCGCCAGGGTTACAGCAGCTCTGGCAGCATCACCCTTCTATCCTCCCCACATTTCTCTCAATTTCCCCCAAAATTCTACTACGAGGGAGTTAGTTGCAGTGGCCAATCACCACCAAGCCACATATTTTTGGGTTGTGAGAGGAAACTATTACATGAAAGACGAGAAAGCTTTGGAGAAGGTGCAGAGGAGATTTTCCAGGATATTGCCTGGATTAGAGAACGTGACTTATGAGGTAAAGTCAACAGAGCTAGGGCTTTTCTCTTTGGACGAAGAAGGATAAGTGGTGACTTAATGGAGAGCTACAAGATTATGAAAGAGATAGATAAGGTTCCCTGCATGACAGACACAAATACCAGAGGACATTTGTTTAAGGTGAGAGGAGGAACATTTAGAAGAGATGCAGAACATAGAACACTACCGCACAGTACAGGGCCTCGGCCCTCAATGTTATGCTGACCCATTTATTCCTTTAAAAAAGTATTAAACCCTCCCTACCCTGTAACCCTCTATTTTACTTCCAGCCATGTGCCTGTCTTTCTTTCTTTGGCTTGGCTTCGCGGACGAAGATTTATGGAGGGGGTAAAAAAAGTCCACGTCAGCTGCAGGCTCGTTTGTGGCTGACCAGTCCGATGCGGGACAGGCAGACACGATTGCAGCGGTTGCAAGGGAAAATTGGTTGGTTGGGGTTGGGTGTTGGGTTTTTCCTCCTTTGCCTTTTGTCAGTGAGGTGGGCTCTGCGGTCTTCTTCAAAGGAGGCTGCTGCCCGCCAAACTGTGAGGCGCCAAGATGCACGGTTTGAGGCGTTATCAGCCCACTGGCGGTGGTCAATGTGGCAGGCACCAAGAGATTTCTTTAGGCAGTCCTTGTACCTTTTCTTTGGTGCACCTCTGTCACGGTGGCCAGTGGAGAGCTCGCCATATAATACGATCTTGGGAAGGCGATGGTCCTCCATTCTGGAGACGTGACCCATCCAGCGCAGCTGGATCTTCAGCAGCGTGGACTCGATGCTGTCGACCTCTGCCATCTCGAGTACCTCGACGTTAGGGGTGTGAGCGCTCCAATGGATGTTGAGGATGGAGCGGAGACAACGCTGGTGGAAGCGTTCTAGGAGCCGTAGGTGGTGCCGGTAGAGGACCCATGATTCGGAGCCGAACAGGAGTGTGGGTATGACAACGGCTCTGTATACGCTTATCTTTGTGAGGTTTTTCAGTTGGTTGTTTTTCCAGACTCTTTTGTGTAGTCTTCCAAAGGCGCTATTTGCCTTGGCGAGTCTGTTGTCTATCTCATTGTCATAATCTCAAGCCATGAAAGACCCCAACAATGAAGACGCTGTTTACATCCGGTACCGCACGGATGGCAGTCTCTTCAATCTGAGGCGCCTGCAAGCTCACACCAAGACACAAGAGAAACTTGTCCGTGAACTACTCTTTGCAGATGATGCCGCTTTAGTTGCCCATTCAGAGCCAGCTCTTCAGCGCTTGACGTCCTGCTTTGCGGAAACTGCCAAAATGTTTGGCCTGGAAGTCAGCCTGAAGAAAACTGAGGTCCTCCATCAGCCAGCTCCCCACCATGACTACCAGCCCCCCCACATCTCCATCGGGCACACAAAACTCAAAACGGTCAACCAGTTTACCTATCTCGGCTGCACCATGTGCCTGTCTAAGAGTCTTTTAAATGGCCCTAATGTTTCAGCCTCCACCACCATACCTGGCAAAGCATTCCAGGCACCCACTGTTCTCTGCATAAAAACCTTACCCCTAATGTCTCCCCTAAATTTCCCTTCCTTCAATTTGTACACATTTCCTCTGCTATTCCTGCCCTGCGAAAGAGGTGCTAACTGTCCACTTTATCTATGCCTCTTGTATCTATGAAACTTGTAGACCTCTATTAAGTCTCCCCTCATCCTTCTTCTCTCCAAAGAGAAAAGTCCCAGCTCTGCTAACCTTGCCTCATAAGACTTATTTTCCAATCCAGCCAACATCCTAGTAAATCTCCTCTGCACCCTCTCCATAGCTTCCACATCCTTCCTATAATGAACACAATGCTCTTAAGTTTGGTATCACCAGAGATTTGTGGAGTTGCAACATGAACTCTTTACTTTTGAATGCAATCACCCTATTAATGTACCCCAACATCGCATAAGCTTTCTTAACTGTCCTATCAACCTGTGCAATGACCTTGAAGGATACATTGGATTTGGGGACCCCCCACCTCCAATGTCCCAATGTTCATCTACACTCTTAAGTAACTGATCATTAACCCTGTACTCAGCCTTCTGCATATAGTAGTGGGTGCCTGGACTGCATTACCAGAGGTGGTGGTGGAGGCTGGTACAATGGAGATATTTAAAAGACTCTTAGACAGGCACATGGATGCAAGAAAAATAGAAGGTTATGGGTGTGAGGTAGAGAAGATTGAGATGTATAAGTTGGCACAACGTCATGGACTGAAGGGCCGGAACTATGCTTTAATATTCTATGTTCTATGAAACTGATCGAATCAACCTGTGAATGAATTCCAAAATGTTAGACTAATTAAAGGGTTCATAGTCATCAACATTTGTAATGGAATAATGAAAGTAGAATTTGGACAGATCTGGATCTTTTGATGGAAATATATCACTACCCCTTTCTTTTTACTGTATCACAATCCGAGAACCCTGCCCAAAACCACAGTGGAAAGACCTACCATAGAAAGACGGTGCAAAAAAAACGATTGCCACCTCAACCTCTTCAATGGGCAATTTTGATGAAACACAAGTGTTAGCCTTATCAGCCATGCCCAAATGCTAAAAAAAATTAACTATTTTAACAAAAGTTTCAATCGCCTGATCTCATATGCCATTAAATGTGAGCACCCCCCCCCCCACCCCCCGCAACCCCACCTAGGGGCATTCTGGCTGGTTGCAATACTCTCTGGTACGGAGGTGCCAATGCTCAGGACAAGAATAAACTCCAGAGGGTTGCTAACTCGGCCTGCGACATCACAGGCTCCAGACTGCACTCCATCTACGTGAGGCGGTGTCTTAAAAAAAAGCAGCCTCTATCCTCAAAGACCCCCATCACCCAGGCCACGCCTCTTCACTCTGCTACCATCGGCGAAAAGGTACAGGAGCCTAAAGATAAGCACTCTGTGGCTCAAGGACAGATTTTCCCCCGCTGCCATCAGATTCCTGGATAATCAATGAACCAAAGACACTGCCTTATTTTTCGTGCACTAATATTTTTATTATTATTTTATTTTTATAGTAATGTCGTAAGATGGTTACAATATGTATGTTTGCACCAGGATGCTTCCGCAAAGCACCAAATTTCATGACATGTTCAAGACAATAAATCCTGATTCTGATTTAGTTTAAAAACCAGCAGCTGATGGAAGAACAGGCTTGTTCATTTCCCCACTGAGGAGTTAACAATGTTCAATTGCAAAGGAACAGAATGTTGGATGGATTTAAAAACAATGAACTGGTAAATGAGCATTGGAATAAAGGAATCAATGCAAGAGGCTTTCCAGATCAGAACTGACCCAACCTCTGCAATCAGTCACGTCTCTGCTTCATAGCCAAAAGAATGATGAGAACAAAATGTACAGTCGTGGAACACTGGGAACCACTGTAATGGGAAAACAGATAGCAATTTAAATGAAAAGTCTTAGATGGCATCATTAGCTCTGACCAAGACCTTAGGGACTTCTGGATGTGGATGTTCATGCAACAGCCGAATTAAATTGGAAGAAGAAACTCACTGTTAGATTACTTTGGAAGATCGACTTTGTATCTTTTTGCCAAAAATATTAATTTCTTGGATTAGGTTTAAGCTCTCTCTTTCCCTGATCCTTAATCATTTAATTTTACTTTGTTTTCCTACGTTGTGACCAGTGATCCATAATTTAATTCTCATACACATTTATTGTGAAACAGACATCCTTAATATACAGAAGTATAATATCCATAAGCAAGAAGTTTAGAAATTTGTGCAAAAATTATAGGCAGACCATGATTCGTCAAAAGAACTCCCACTGGAAGTAAAATACAAAAGTCTGCAGACACTGTGGTTGAAGTAAAAACTAAACACTTGCCGACATTTTTCCATTCCTCGATGAAGGGCTCAAGCCTGAAACGTATTTTTATCTTTGCTACATAAAGGATACTGTTTGATGAATCCATCGAGAGAGGAAAAACTGCTGATTTTTCAGAACTAGAAAAAGATTGGAGATGTGATACACGAGGTTCAAAGGCAGGTGGGGAAGCAGACAGGAACAAAGGAGAACAAGTGTGATTGTTTGCAAGGCAAGACTGACTAAAACTACAATCTGAAAAGGAAATGGAAGCTGTGGACTTAAACACAAAATGGAAAAAACACTGCGGATGCTGCAAATCTGACAGCAAAATAGCCAGGCAGCGTCGTGGAAATTATTCAGTTCTGATCCTTCACAGCCCAGGACATTACAAGCAAAACCCTCCCCACCATCGAGAACATCTGCCATCGGAGAGCAGTAGCAATCATCAAGGATGCACACCACCCAGCACACGGTTCTGGAAGGAAAGAGGTTTAGGTGCCACAGACTCGCACCAGCAGGTTCAGGAACAACTTCTCCCCCTCCACCATCAGACTCCTCAACACCAAACTCAATCAGACACTCATTTAAGGACTCTTACTTGTGCACTGTGTTGATTTTTTTCTCTCTGTGTTGCAGTCACTTTGCTTGCATTTCTTTATTTGTCGACATGTGTACATATCTTCGAGTACAGTTTTTGCACTACCAATAAGTGGTCATTCTGCCTCACCCACAGGAAAGAGAATCTCAGGATTGTTTGTGATGTTGTGTATGTACTCTGACAATAAATCTGAATTTTGGAGTAACATCCTAGAATTGCTCCATCTGGACTTGAGGCCACCCTACAAATGGTGCAGGTGCTTAGCATCAAGCAGCCTGTTTTTAAGCATCAACTGGCTATACAAACAAAATAATTGCTCATAAAGGAAGCAACCAATCTTCCTGTCCTCTCAGAGATAAGATAAAGTCAAAGCACTGAAAGTAGCAGCCTGGTCAAGAGCAATGGAGATGGAAAATCCCTGCAGGGCAACTAATGCTGAGAATGGGGAAGTTCTTATAAGCAACCCAGGGGAAAGAGACTGTGAAAATTTGTTAAGTGCCAATCATGCTTCACCAACTTACTTCCAGAATGTTAACACAAGAGTTGGACAACATGGCTAGAGTACTAAGGCAGGGAAATGGGCTAGAATTGGATAGAATAGGTTGGATAGACTCACGTTGCTTCCTTCAGGATTACTATGGACTTCAATTGTCTAGGATTCATTGCAAGAAATGGTGAATTCAAAAAGCCTTGTTGCCTGTCCCAGCTCACTGAATAAATACATATTTCTAATAGCTGGAAAGCAAATAAAAAAATATTCTTGCCCGAATGCAAGAATAAATTCAGACTTTCATCACTCCTGCAGAGTGTACAATGTAATGGCATTATTCAAATACAGCACAGAAAAGAGAACCAATAATAGTCTGTGGGTGCTCTAGCATGGAGGGGCGAGAAATATCAATCAAGCTTCCTTATAAAGAAAGCATGCCGATCCCGTGCTGTCTGTAAGGGGTTTGCGTGGGTTCCCCCCCCCACCACCCTTCAAAACATACCGTTGTAGTTCAGTTGGGTGTAATTTGACGGAACGGGCTCGTGGGCCAAAGGGGCCTGTACTGCGCCTAAATTTTAAAAAGAATTAGTAGGCCAAATTGCATTATAAGAAATATTGACAAAACAGCCATTTGAACTGAAATAAAAGGCTGCAAGCTGACGAGCAAATCCAATCACCCTGGATCTTAAAGTTAGAAGCAAACCAGTTAAGTGAGCTTGATTGAGATACATCAGTGACATCGTTCCCAAGCTCCAGTGATTCTGATCTGCCACAAAACAACTATCTGCTATTGGGGGCTAGGGAGATGGGGGTAATGGAGAAAGATTAATTTGCTATAAAAACCAACCAACCCCAAAAATGAGATTATGCATTATATCTGTCAAACTTAATTGAGGACATCTGAAAGAATGATTGATGTGTTCTCTCACCATCTTCCACAGTGATTAACATTTTATTGAGCTTTTCACATATTCCCTGTGGGCTGTTATTTCTCATTCCTGTTCCCGACAGAAATGCCTTCCAAAGACACACAAATGAAAAGATAGGCAGAGGAAGAGATGCCAATTATAATCCAGATGCATTCATTCCCAACTGTTGGAGTAAAACAAAACTCACTTCTCAAATAGGAGATCATGGTCACCCATAACAGACAGTGCCAGGAATAAGGGTGAGAACTTCAGAGACTTCTGCACAGAATGCACTGAATTGGCTGGTCAGGTTTCGGAAGCAATATCCCTGACTCTCCAATGCTGGCGTCTTTGTGGGCACCGTGGTTCTGTCGTAGCAGTTGGTACTGCTGTCCTGCAACTTCAGGAGCCAAGGTTCAAACCAATATCGGGTAATACATGCCTGGAACTTCTCAGTTCCTTCTGTGACTACCTTCCCAAACCTCAAAGATATACATGCATATGGTGTTTTCTGACATGTTAATGACAAAAATAATATAAAAAAGGATATGCGTAAAAAAAATATGTTGCAGTGAATGAAATGCAGGGAGATGGAGTAGGATTAATGGGATTGCATCCCTGCTGGTCAACACGAGCCCGATGGGCTGTATAGCACTCAAGGTCCTGAGAGCCTGGTGGCACGTGCTGAAATTCTCCAGCATGATTTGCACCCGACAAGTCCTTGCTTTTGAATGTTCGCACTGGATTTGTTCAGGTGAAGGCGGCTGGAAATCCAATCTTCTTTTCTCTCAGAATGAGATGTTGGAAGACAATCGAAAACTCTGACACTGAGCTTGTTGGATTATAGTTAGGCAAAGGAATCAAGGATATAAATGAATGGCAGAACAGGCAGCAAAGACCTCTCCAAGTGTACAGCTAGGTTTCACTCCGCTCCATCAAATCATTGCTCAGAAGTCAGCAGACAATTTGTGTTAGGGAGAGAAAATGATTCAAAACATTGAAGAGCATTCACAGAACCAAATGAGATTTTGAGTATATTGTTTTCATTTGCAAAATTACCTTTAAATTGTTCATGAAAATTGGAATAAGGGAGAGATTCAATTTCTCATGGGTTCCCGTACAGAGCACCCTGAGACATTTTCCATTTGTGGCAATGCTTACGGTGTTAGCTTTGGATTTCATACAAACTTCTCTCCCACTTTCCCATCTTCATGATTAGTTGGGCTGATTGATTTGTTTCTGTGCTGATATTCAAACAAATACTATTTTATGCTGGTCTCTCATGTGATTGGAAAGAGTAAGGGGACAGGGAGACAAATACAGCAATGGCCAAGTTAGGCCAGAATTGAATAAATAGTGTGGATAGTCCAGGGTGGTGCTCTTTTCTTCAACAAATGTACCGTAAGAAATGGAGGACTCAGACAATAATCTTTATTTACCCTCCCCACCGTATGGAGATCAAGGAGCTCCCCAAACATGCAATTACATCAGTTTATAGAGCCCACCGCAATCTGACAACCAATTACAAAGCAATCTTCTACCATGTGATAATCCCTAATCAGCATTAAGCTACACACTATTCATCTGCAAATTATGTCATTTTGTGAACTGGGATCCCCCTTTCTTCAGGCATTGTTCTTGCGAGTCACCCGATCTGGGGAACTCCGGCTGATGGAAATTTACTAGCTCGGTTGGAGTTATCCGGCAACATGCGTCAAGGAGCCCCTCACTTCTCTTAAAAATATGTACAACCCCCAAAGCACACGTAGGCATCATTAACATTTATGTTTTTTTTTACACCGAATTCCAGGAAATTATTCCCATTTTCCCAGAATGCATGCTGATGTAAAAACCTTGGAGCATGAATGAGGCTGCCATTCCTGTTCCGACATTTTATCTCCGGCATTCCGTGACCAAGGGGATAATGGATACGATGTAACGATGACACGGGAAGATGCACTGCCGGTATGCTATCTAAACTCACAGAGAGAAACGGAGATTTGCAATTTTGGTTTTTCCTGTGTGAATGACCATTGCCGGGATGTTGGGAGACTCTTCCTAACAGTAAAATCCCACAAAGTCTATGTAAAAAACACATTTGGGTCTACGCCAGGCAGAACCTTATTTCCACAATAGGTTAAGTTGACTCAGAAATACCATCTTGCGTGACTATAGAATGAAAGAGTGAAGCCCCCAAACGATATTGAATTTGCACCCTTAACTCTCACGCATGTGCTAAATGAACTCCAATACGCCAACATACCGCGCATGAGCCAAACAAAGACTCGCGCATGAGCACAGGAATCAAAATGGCCGGCCCCAGCCTACAAACCCGAGGGATGCTAACAAGGTAAGTACGCACATTTTGGCTCTTACATGCCCTGTGTATCCCTGTTATACTCTGTCAAGTACTTAATCCGCATAAAAATTATATATTTATTTATATTTTAAAAATGTTTGGACGTATGTGCAGATGGATATAAGTCGCAAGTTGTGGAGTACCTGTACTGTATCAGATGTTTGGGGCCTGAGCCCTTCTTCAAGGCAATCCTCGGGGCAGTGGAGGGCACTTTCATTCATGAGTATAGTGATTTTCTTAGCCAAAAGATTGTCGTTTGTGAAGACCTTCTCAATGAAATTCAGAGCAATACATAATTTCAACCAGAGGAATTCAGTGGGTTGAGCATTGTCAGTGAAAAAAAAATGGTCAACATTTTGAGGCGGAACAGTTCACCAAGCATTCTGGTCTAAAACATTGACCATTTTTTTTCTCTCACTATTGCTGCTTCAACCCACTGACGATGGCAGATTGTGTGTTGTTCCAGATTCCAGTATTCGCAGTTCCTCATGTGCAACTTCAAGTTTATTATCACCTGATTGTACATATACAACCCGATGAAACAACGTCCTTTCACACTGAAGGGCACAACTAAAATCCCACAATACACAGCACATAATGATCACCTAAATAATCAAAGTCCAATTCCGATTATCCAAAATGGTCAGGACCAGGCCTATTTTGGATAAACAACATCTTTGGATTACAGGTCATCTTTTAAAAACAGCCCAGTAGCTACAGCAAATCACTTGTAACAGTCTTTAAACAACAAACAACAAGGGAAGGCTTTTAAAGGATAAAATAATGTTTAGTTCTCACTAAAAAAGAACCTGAAAAAAAATCAATGAATTCAATACCAAAAATTCAAAATTCTACTCAGAGGTTTTTACAAAATTCCGAAGATTTTTCTACCTGTGATATCCAGTTTAGCTTTTAAAAGAATTTGGATAAGTGAAGATTTCTGACTGTTTCAGAAATCCTCATTTATCCAAAATTTTTCGGAGGCAAAATGACGTAATTTCGGCATCTAAATTCTTTCAGATAAATGAGGATTTCTGATCTTTTTTAAATTCTTAATTATCCTAAAAAGATTTTGGAGCAGAACAGACGTCATATCTGGGTCCAAAATTTTTTTTAGATAACTGAGGATTTTGGATAATCTGATTTCAGATCATTGGAGTTGTACTGTATTATATATTATATATTTGGGATAATTGTCACGGTTACAGCCTGTGGGAAGAAGCTATTCTCCAGCCTGACAGTCCTGATTTTGATGCTCCGATACTTCCTTCATGATGGTAGAGGGTTTAAGATATTGTACAATGGATGAAAAGGGTCTTCTATAATCACTTGAGCCCCATTTAGACACTGATCTCAGAAAATGTCGTCAATAGGGTAAAGGCAGATTCCAGTGATCCTCTTGGCTGTTTTAATGATCCTCTGTACAGACTTCCAGTCTGATGCTTTGAGCATCATGTGTCTCCAGTTTAATGAAATTCAGTCAGCCAAAATTGCTCTCTTGTTAGTGAAACCGCACAACTACTTTCAATGGTCTTTAAAAGCATTTAAGTCATGTTTGTGAAGTGATTTACTTTAACGACAGGCAGTTTTTTTTGTTAAATATACATCACTGGACAATGGCAGCTTTACTGCAATTCAGGAAAGTGAGTGATTCTGTGCATGGGTCACTGCAAGAGCAGGTGAGCTCTGAGTCTGAGTGACAAGCCCCAGAGGTTACTCAAACAGGGATGGCCAAGAGGATGGTCAGAGACCTCTGTGCAACCATGGGAGGCTGAGTGAGAAATCGGAGAGCTCAAGAGTGGCCAGAGATTCCACGAATGGCTGACAGGAAGGTCACATGCCTCAGGAGCACAAGTGAGTCAGTCAATTCAACCTAATGAGAAAGAATATTTGCAATCTTACCCACTTCAGCCATGCACTTTTAATGAAATCACCAACCGTACTCTGCAGAGAAAATGGCCAAGTAGTAGACCAAATTCAAAAATAAAGTGGAATCTTGAAGTTTTCTTTATTTCATCCCCAGTGGTGTAGAATATCTCATTTAGTTAGTTGTCACTTAAAGAAGAGTTTTCTTGCACTGTCTGTCAAGTAGGGACATCTAATTAGTGTTACATGTATGGGGAGCACAGTGCTAGGAATTCATTTCTATGAGGAAATGAGAATTGTTTCTCACATTTTACAATAGATCTTTAATGAACCACGGTCTGTTGATTTTCTTATGATGATTGGATTCCCCTCCACCCCCCTACCCACCCACCCCGAATCCATATCACCCAAGGGCAGGATGTGAGAAGGTCAGCATGTTTCTCTCAGCAGTAGAGTCTACACTTATTGATCAGAGTCTCATGGAATCCAACCAGGCAACTTCACAAAATTCCTGGCTTTTTTCATTTTTTTCCACTGTTATTCTTCATATAGATATTTAATTGATAAGAATGATTTCCCTGATTGAGGTCCATGAGAAAAATAGAAATTTGTAAAACTTCCCTTTACAAATCAGGTCGACCATTAGTATCTGCAACATCTTTATGTCAATCGCTGCAAAAATGAATGAAGACATTTGGCAGATAGATAGAACCCCTCATGGAATAGCTTAACTGCTTTGGGTCAGGAACTTGCACTTTCAAACCCCACTCTTCAGATTTAAGTGTGGAACGGGGAGAAAATAGAACTTATGAAAATTAAGTTTGGTGACAAATTTATTCCTTAATTTAATGGAACCATCGATCTCTTTATTTTAATGAGATAAATCAAAGAATTTGACAAGTTGTCCAAGCAGAAATATTTTAGCAGAAAAATGGCTTTTAGTTTATGGCCTTCGTTTACATTAAACCACATCTCATTTCCCAAAATGAGCATCTAAATAAGTTTGGTCTTGATGATGGAATAAGCCATTTGCCTCGTTGGCAAGATCATTAGCCACATGGAAATATTATTTCCCTTAAGTCACATAATTGACAACTCAATGGCATTGTGATCAAGTTACTGGATGAGCATCATGCCTGGTCACTAAACTACATGCCTTGGACATGAATATGAATAAAAAAATAGAGGGTTACGAGGTCAGAAGGTTTTTGTACTTTTTTTTGGTAGGAATATATAGGTCAGCACAACATCGAGGGCCGAAGGGCCTGAATTGTGCTGTAATGTTCTATGTTCTATATTCAGTATAGAGATTACATCCCACTACAAAGAGTAATTCAGGCAATTAATTAAGCTTAGAACAAAATATCACCATAAACCATCATGAAAACAAAAGGAATGAAGAGTTTGGTCCCTTGATGCCTCATAGGAAATTAAATCTACTCTCTGTGTTCCCATAGTTCTCAATTTTACCACAGACTCAAATGTGTTTGACACTTCACTACTTTAGTTCAGGTGGCACTTAGAAATGGATAATAAATTCTTACCTTAACAATAATGTCTGCTTGAATAAATAAAATAACAGTGTGGAAATGCATCAATGGGTCTAAATCATCACTGGGTCGAAATCTTTGTACTTCCGACCCAATGGCATTGTGGAAGAACTTTCACAATTAAAGGCTGTAGGAGATTAAGAAGTTCTTCCATCATGACCTACTTGTGGGCAATTACGAAGGGGAAGAACATGCTAGCCTTGTCAGGAACACCCACAAACTACAGAGGAATAAGAAGAGGAATGTTTGGATACACATCCTATTACATGTGAGGCACAAGGATGGCAAGGAGGTTCAACTGACATTGAGCATCTTGAAAACAGACTATGTGAGCAAGTGAATTTCTCCCCATTACCAATCCTTTTTCAGGATTCAGGTTATACAGCCAGAGTGTGGCTGATCAGTCACATACCAAATATCATAAGGAATGTTCTTTTTTTTTGCCTCCAACTCATTCTTAACTCCTGTACAACCCTAGGCATTGATGGCCCAATGTTTGAATGTTAATACATTGTTCAGCAATCTTTCTTAATGATCTTCTAATTTTGTTAAACCTAAACCATTAAACAAAAACTCGCCTTCATACATTTGTACACTTGGCCTTGCATTAATGAAGTGCTGAGAATGGCATGGAGTATGAAGATCAAGGAAGATTCAACAATGATTCAGAATAAAAAATGGATTTCTGTTCCCGGGATAATCCAAAATGTGTCTGTCTAATTGTTTTCAAACCATAAAGCATTTGTGTGCTCAAAAAACCTTGCTTAGCAATTTGCATAATCAATACATGGTGGAAACAACATAACATGATTTATTAGTGCTACAGGGATAGACAATGTCAACAGAAGAGAAAGCTATCATGCCAGCAGAACGAGAAGGAAGCTTTTTTCAGGCACTTTTGAAATAGTTCCAGTGCAATCAGGATTCAGGTTAATTTTTGCACCAAGCTTTTCTAGAGACAACACAAATCGCAGCAAGAAGTGGGCATCTGCATGTGTATAATGAGTAGATTGTTTATTCACTGGTTGAGCGATTTAACTAGATAAGCGGGAGATAAAAGCAGAAGCCTGGAAATGCACGCACAGAAACACAATTAGCAAGACTTGTCACCAATCCTTCCAGCTACCAGTCAATGCTCATGAGGTACAGTAGATGACATACAACTAAAATCTTCACATGGTGTGACAGTGATGTCAAGTCAAGTCATTGTCATCTGATTGCACAAGTACAATCCAAATAAACAGCATTCTCCAGACCTCGGTGCAAAACATGTACTCAACCAGATAAGACAAACAGGACAAGTATATCATCTATACAATAAAATAAACAAATATTGTTTCATGAATGAGGGTCTCGGGCGGTTAGTGTGAGCAGTTCCTTTGGTCGTTCAGCGTTCTCACTGCTCAGGCCTGAAACGTTGGCAATATATCTTTACCTCCTATGGACACTGTGAGATTGGCTGAGTTCCTTCAGCATTTCTGTGTGTTCAAGTTCATGTTTATTTATCATCTGATTGTACCCAAGACAACCTGATGAAATAGCATTCTCCGCTCCACAGTGCAAAACACATAGACATAACACACATACAAACAGTTACATATACACAGAACCAATATACAAATATTAAAATAAATATTATTAATAAATAGTGAGTCATTCCATAATCTCACTGCCTGTGGGAAGAAGCTGTTTCTCAACCCTGTGGCGCTGGCTCTGATAAACCTGTATTTCGTTCCTGACGGGAGCAGCTGAAAGATGCAGTGTGCTGGGTGGAAGAGGTCCTCAATGATTTTGCGTGTCCTCTTCTCACAATTATCTCAGTAAATCATGTCAATGAAGGGGTGGGGTGGGGGGGGGGGGTGGGGGTTGGTAAGGAGATTCCAGTGATCCTCTCTGCTACTCTTATGGTCCTGTGGATTGACCTCAATCCATTTCTCTACAGCAAACGTACCACACTGCGATGAAGCTGACCAGGATGCTCTCGACATGATGCTGTCCATGCCAAGCATGGGTCCAATAAATTGATTGTCTCAGTTGTAACAAATAACTTGAAAACTCATCGATTTTAAAATTCTCTCCATTTCACATGCACTGAGATTCCAGCAACTTCCCAGGTACATGAAACACACTGACAAAAAAAAAATTCTAACCATAATTAGCACAAAGGTGCCACAAAGAGAAAACAAAAATAAGGAATATAAGAGGAAGAGAAAGAAAATCAAATAAATATGTATTCATAGCTGGGTGGTGGTGCTAAAAATGAGCAGTGTCTGTCATGGAGACAGATGGTCTTGGAGGTGTGTATGGGGATGTTCGGGAGACTGAAAACTGTGGGTGGGGGGGCGGGGAATGGGACAGTTCATTTCTGCAGAAAGTCACAAAGGTTCAAGGTGCACAGAAAGGTTTGTCTTTTTTGGTATTGAAAAAGAAATTTGGAGAGGAAAAGAGAAAGGAGAGAAAAATAAACCTCAAACAAATTAAAGAAAGCAGCTGTTGCTTTTGTGCCACATTTTAGGTTCCTGACTGACATATTAAAAATAAACAAAAGACTTGCCTGCTTAATAAATTTGTCAAAAAAATAATGAAGCCAAAAATACTGTCACATTCCTCCCACTGTTTTTTTTTTAAAAAATGTTTTTTATTCATTCTATTAATGTAATCAATGAATCTTAACAGATTTTACAATAGTGCAGCAGAGGAGGAGGAGATTATTAGGTGAAATCTTAGCCTCCGCATTCTAAATTAATCCCTCCTCCTTATTTTACATTTGCGTAACATTTCATGCATAATAATTTCTAACTTTTGTGGGTGGCATGGTTGGTGTAGCAGTTAGCGCAATGCCTTTACAGTGCCAGCGATCAGGACCAGGGTTCGAATCCCACGCTGTCTGTAAGGAGTTTGTACGTTCTCCCCATGTCTGCGTGGGTTTTCCCTGGGGGCTGCGGTTTCCTCCCACTGTTTGAAATGAACCAGGGGTGTAGGTTAATTGGGTGTAAACTGGGCAGTTGGACTTATGGGCCGAAATGGCCTGTTACTGTGCTATATGTATGCATGTCTAAAATAGTCACACATGCTTAAAATAATCTTCCATTTGTTGAAATAGGCTTGCTCTTTTCCTTTTAAAGTGCAATGGCTTTGGAACTAACTGTTCCCCCTCTTAAAATATTATACGCCCTACAACTTGGCAAAAAGAAACACAGTCCCACATTTCCGCTTGCCCTGTTATGCCATTTTACGATTGAGGTCTCTCGTCACTCACTTCCCGACCAGACACAATTGTCTGACGATATTCACACTATGCAATCCTGCCATCATTTTGAAAGCCTCTATTGAATCTCCTCATTGCCTTCTCTCATCAACTGGAAACCGCCTCAGTCATTTCATCTTTCCTCATCACTTACTTCCAATACCCAAAATGCTCGTGTTTAAGAACCAGAAAATATGAAATTTTTTAAAAATTCCCACAGAAGCAACAGATTTATGAGCCAAAATTACAGACTATACATTTTTTTTAAAAATCACACAGAGATTTTCCCAAGTGTTGATGATCCATAGAGTTAATTTACAAAGCGACACTCAGAATATAGAACAGTGCAGGAATAGACTTTTCTGCCCACAGTTTCTGCACTTAACACCTTGCCAAATTAAAGTAAATCACTTCTGCCAACACATGATCCACATCCCTCCATTTCCCGCATATTCAAGTGTCTATCTGGAAGCCTCTTAAATGCACCCATCGTTCCTGCTTCCACAGTTACTCCTGGCAGGCTGTTTCAGACACCCACTGCTCTCTTGGAACCCAATCTGCGTGATAAAGACTCACCTAAACACACTCTGACAGCTGAAGCGGCATTCACAAGATGAAAGAGAACAAAACTGCTTTTTACTTCAATAACAACACATTCCTTCCGAAGTGAAGGAAACTGTGCGATCTGTTTAGCATTGGTTTGGTCCCCATGCCAGGAGCCTGCATTGAGGGTGAACATGAAGCGGAACCCAGAATTGCAATGCAGCAAAAAAATTTTAATTTTCTCCATTCACACGAGCAGCTGAAGACAACAGTAAGAAAATTTGGCACACTTTTTCACTCATTAAATTAACAAAGTCATCACCAATCATTTCAAAGCTGATATTTAATTTCTCTTCCAACCATTTCAATAACATTAAGAATACTGTGCGTACTACTTATATACTGGGGCCTTCTTAGCTGGAGCTTGTCTTGCACCATATCGCAAACATGTAAAGCAAATTAAACTGATTACAGATTCACAGGCATTTCAGATGAGGGATTGGTCACTCAACATGCACCAAGTCCATAGACTAAGGAGAAAGGAAGATGAAAGAGGGAAGTGGAGGAGAGGGAGAAATAGAGAGAGAAGGAGGGTCAGATAGGAGAGAGGAAAGGGAGGGAGATGAGATGGATGAGGAAAGGATAGGGGGAGGGGGAGGGAGGGCTGGGGATGGGGAGAGGAAGAGACCATATATGTGGGCTCAAGGCACATGTGTGTGTGTGTGTGTGTGTGTGTGTGTGTGTGTGTGTGTGTGGAGAGCACATGGGAAGATGTGTGAGAGAAGGAAACCAACAGACAAGGCAACTAGCCTGAGTGGGATAGATTCAGAACACTGTGAAAACACAGTACCATGTGAATAAAACAGATGAAAGAACCTGCATCAAAAAGAACCTTTCAGAATATCCTAAGAACTTTATCACCAAAGTACCTTAAAATTTCTTTCATTTGTAAAATGGCTTTATTATGTAAATAAAATTTGGAAGTTAATTTGAGCAGTTACTCAACTATTCCAAATGCCAAATTGATATCTTTGCCCCCATATGGTGTAGAAGGGATAGAGATGAGGATGGGGGGGGGGGGGGGGGGGTCCAGTAGCTCCTGTTTGTCATTGCTTTGAAAGAGTAAACATTCAAATGTTCCACACTGATTTGTAACAGGCTTACCCACTGAGGGGCTGGGCTCTTCGGTTGTGGTGTTACTTGAGAGGGAGAAGCCTCCTCCCCCCCCCCCCAAAAGGTTCAGCACTCCCTCGAGAGTGTCATCACTGAGCTTCTGGCTGCTCATCAACTCACAGCGTGTCAGAAAGTAGAGAGCCATAGGGAGCAAAGCCAGCTGAATGCAACAGCCGAGGAGTGAACAACGATGAAGCAGTTCCAGAGCCAATTGAGAGGAAAAGTGATCGGAAACTGATGATCGGCAAAACTATTTTCAGTCATGCTCAAACACCCAGCCCACATTGCTATTAAACACATAAAAATGGGCATTCTGAATTTTGGATGTGAGTTCTCATTTCTCATTCCTCATGTACACAGATAGATTTAGAACCAAGCACAAAGACTGACTGCACTTTTTTTACACACTGATTACTGTGACTATCTATTTTATGTATTTCTTGTCATTTTTTAAAAATTCCTTTGTTTACTCTTATAGTTTTTTGACTTTAAGTACAAATTTTGGTGCGCATGTACATTGTATAATGTTTTTGTCAACAGTTAGAGTTAAGCAACCTAACTGACCAAGCAGTGAGCCAGCAAGCTTGCAGGTATCCAGAGCAAAGCAGAGCAGTGTGTACATGCAAACAATGAGAAGCTTGAGGGACTCAGCATGTCAGGCAGCATCCATGGATAGAAATGAACAGGCAGCGTTTCAGTTCAGGGCTCTCTTTCAAGTCATGTACGTACTTCAGTTCAGAGGACGGGGCAAATTAGGAAACACTGATTCTACGGATGTAGTAACCAACAAAATGGTCTACTTGCAGACAATGCCATTGATTTTCAGGTTCATAGCTGGTCTAATTCCTTCACTCTTAAAGTTAGTTGTTGAGTCATTCTGGGCTTATGCGAAACCTATGCCTTGTATCACCCATGTTTAAACATGTTTAAGTTCCCCTCCCCAGAAATCATTCTACCATGGGCTTTAATTCACCCCCCATGGATTGTATTGGCTTAAAGTAAAAGTGGCCAAGAACTTCCCAAAGGCAACTCGAGATGGAAAATAATTGCAGGACTTCCCAACAGCAAAAGTAATTTGCTGCCCCCTCAAATTGCCTTAGTCATTCTCGGTGTAAAATGATGTTAGTATACAATACTCTCTTCATGGTTTTCTGGGGGCCATTTGGAGTTGGGAGAGAGGGAGTGACTCTCTGAGAGAGAGATGTTACTCCAGTCACCGGAGCATTGAGAAAGTTGTGCACATTCATGTGATGTGGTACCTGTCACTCAAACCAATTTTCTAGGTGCTCAGGTTTACTCCCACCATTCAAAATATTTACCAGATGTTGTAGTTCAATTGAGTGTAATTGGGCAGCGCAGGCTCATGGGCCCTTAGGACCTGTTATCATACTGTATGTCTCAATTTAAATTTTAACAAATTAACATTTAAATTTAATTTCAGCAGGTTACGCGGCATCTGCAGGAAGTAAAGGATAACCAATGTTTCAGACCTGAGCCCTTCATCAGGACTTGATTTGTTGATTACAGAAATATGTTAATATGGAAATGAAATACCTTGACAAAGGCCTCAGACCCGAAACATTGATCACCCTCTACTTCCAATGGATGCTGCTATGCACTTCACTCGACGCCAGCATCTGCAGACTTTCTTGTTTACATCCTTAAGTGGCAGCTTCTTTTATTTCAAGGAATGGAGCCTGTGCTGGATCAGGGCAACCCTCGATTATTTTTGCAAGACAGAGATCAAGTGTCAGATGTGGACACCCAGGCCAGGACCATCAGAAACCCACCAAGAAGATCGATTTACCTGGGGCATGGATATGTTCAGGAGATTGCATTTTCCTCCCAGACTCTGATGGAAATTGACATGGGTGCAGGCCTGTCAACTCAACTGGGGCAGACTTTCACCTGCTTCTGAAGGTCTTTTCCTGCAACTAGTCTGTGAAGTGCTTAAAAAAAAGGCACGTCAGCGGCATAAGTGGTGCCTTACTCGCTCGTCATCCCCACGGCTGGTGGAAAAACACGTGCAACATAAAAATGGGCCTCAGCTACAATTCCCCAAAGTGGTCTACACACTCACAGGGTCACTAAATGCCTTCAGCCATAGTTTCTCTGAAAGCAAAACATCCACCGTGAGGAAACTCTGTCACACAGTCGGAATTCCAGCTGGTAATTTTAACTAAAAGGTCACAAAGCCTGCAAGAAGAATCTTTGTACAGGAGCCACTTTTTTGAAGTTGTTGCTCATTTCAGAGAGAGAGAATGGAAAAAAAAATATTTGGACCAGTGACCATTCGCTGCTAGGAGTGAGATCCTGCTGAAGTAAATAAATGTTTTATGCATTTACTTCATTTCCATGTTCACATATTTCTGTAATCAACAAATCGGGTCTTTCATTGATGCTGGATGCCCTGTGGCTTAGCTGTCATTGAGCTGGATGTTAGATGTCATTTGGTTACTATGGAAATTGTTGAGGCACTTGGCCCTGCCGAGGTTGTATTCCCCAAAGTATATCGAGCGAGAAGTTTCATAATTAGAATAATGGCAACTCAGAAAAGATGTTCCAATTCAGCTGTTTCATTCAGGGCTTTGAGCTGAAGGCAAAAAAAAAGGAGGGAATGGATTTTTTTTTAGATGAAAGAATATTCTCTTTTCTCCACAGCGTTAACAAGCTTCCAGTCGTGATGTCCACAAGCACTCAAAACACTGGATATTTCTCATCAATGAAAAAAAACTTATATAACCAGATGTTTCTAAAAATATACAATTTAACACAAACTGATAATAATTGATAGGCAGGCAGGTGATCTTTTCACATTCGCCTCTTTCACTCCCCAAACAGCAAACCAACTCATGGCTGAGTATTCCACTGGGTGAGAGGTTGCTCAGTACCTTGCCTGAGCAGGTATTTTAATGGCCTAATATAGCCCTGGGCTGTAGTAAATTGGAGCAATTGCCATTGTCCTTCCGTAGTTTCCAGTTTAAAGCTGGAACATGAATCACAGATTGACAACTCCGATCAGAGTTGCCATTGCAACAATCACCAAGCGACCTCCTGCCTGCCACCAATCACTGCAGCAGGTCAGCTAGTTCCTCTTCCCACGTTCGGGAGTGCCGAAAGGTAATGGAATCCTGAGGAACTCAGGTCAGACAGCATCCGAAGAAGGCAATAGATCGTCAACGTTTTTCAGCAGAACTCTTCATCAGGAAAGCACCAATCATGGAATACCAACATTTCCTTTAAATGTCAGACAGTAAGTCACAGCAAATCAAGGCATTCCTGGACTAACATTCTGTCAGCCATGCATGAGGGTGGTCTGTGGGTATTTTGACACAAGTGATTTCAGAAAGACAGACTTTTTGGGGTGGCATGGTTGGCATAGCAGGTCAGCAGAATGCCTTTACAGCGCCAGAGATCTGAACCAGGGTTTGAATCCCACGCAGTCTGTAAGGACTTCGTACATTCTCCCTGTGTCTGAGTGGGTTTTCCCCGGGGCCTCAGATTTCCTCCCACCATTCGAAACATACCGGGGATGTAGATTAATTGGGTGTAAATTGGGCGGCATGGACACATGGGCCGAAATTACCTGTTACTGTGATGTATATTTAAATTTTTTAATTCATTACGGATACAAGCCAACAATTAACTGACATTGAGCACTCTCCCTCAAATGGCAAGAAGATACTCTCTCTAGTAATTTTAAAATAAAATGGTGCTGGATGCCATTTTATGTCGGCCGTCACAATTTGAGTTCATGGGTATTTTGTCTTGAATCCCATGTGATGTCTAAACAGGGAAAATAAGAACCTGCAGGGAGTAGATTCCATCTCCCCATTCACCTTGAAACAAAGTATAGGGCTAGAAGTTAAACACGAAATTCTACAGATGCTGGGGTCGATTGCAATGGTGGAAACAGCAAGTTAGAAGAAAATGCTATATTTGAACACTGGTAGAAATGACTTTTAGTTGGTTCCTTGTCCTGTGTAATACACAAAAGTGCTGGAGAAACTCAGCAGGACATTCAGCATCGACAGGAAGGGAATATGAAGATGGGCTCAGGTCCAAAACTTTGATTGCCTTTTACTTCCTGTCGATGCTGCGTGATCTGCTGAGTTTTTATAGCACTTTTGTGTATTACACAGGACAAGGAATCTGCTAAAGGTCACAACTACCAGTGTTTAAATATAGCTTTTCTTTTTAACTTGCTTTAATAATCCTTTCGTTCCACTGCACAGAAATTTCACAGGCTGAATTCAAGCTCATGGAAAAAGAATAGTGTTTAGACATCTCCCTACAGCTATATTTTCCCCTTGACTGACTTCTCATTTCAGGGTTCAGTTAGATGGTGACAGGGAAACAGCTGGATTTGATGTGAGCAAAAGTTGCATGGATCAGAGTTATACACACGTGTTGAAGATCACAGAAAGATCCACATCCCTGGCACTACTGCTATACTCTGGCAGGAGGACACAAGCCACCAGATCTCATTGGGATACAATTTTAATTTTACCAGTTGCAATAACATAAATAAATTTGTACATCACTACTGACATAATAGCACAACAGTATTAATGCACCAGCGACATAGGTTTGAATCCGGCTCTGTCTGTAAGGAGTTTGTATGTTCTCCCCCTATCCGCATGCATTTCCACCAGGTGCTCGGGTTTCCTCCCACCCTTCAAAAAACGTACCGTGGGTTGAAGGTCAATTTTGGGGTTTTTGGCTAGCATGGGTTCATAGACCAGAAGGGTCTGTTACCATGCTGAATGCCCAAATTTTAAAAATTAAACGTCTTAGGGGCTTTGATACGATAGATCCTAAGAGGCTTCAGCCAGCAGGAATAAAATCTCAGGATAGGAGGTTGACCATATAGGACAAAGATCAGAAGAGATTTTCTCATTCAGAAAGGTGTGAATTTTTGTAAGTCTCTTGGCCAGGACTATGGATATTCATTATATTGGATTCATGAGAGAGCTGAATGGACTATAGGAGATGTCAGGGATTGTGGGCTAAGGAGAGAGTGGGAAAATGCTGATAATCAGATGGAATCTTTCAATGGTGGAGAAGGCTTTTTTCTTTTTCAAATTTTTATAAGGTTTCAGAAGAATAAACATGAATGATACAAAGAAACTGTGGATGCATTCACAATGGTTAACATACACAAACAGAGACATCGAGTAACATCTGTAAACTGCTATAGTTTGGGAAAACCATTGAAATATATTTGATGGTTTAGGGTCTTTCCATTTGAGAAGAATGGATCTCCTGGCTAATAAAGTAACAAATGCAATCACATAACAAGCTGAAGCAGATAAGTGGCCAGACTCCAAAACTGGTCGTCCAAAAAGGGCAGTAATAGGATGAGGTTGTGGGTCAATGAGCAAAACTGCTGAATATCAAAAATATCTTTTCAATATTTTTTTCAGGGAAAGGCAGAACCAAAACATGTGTCAGGGAAGCCACCTCAGAATTACATCTGTCACAGATAGGGTTTATATGGGAGTAAAAACAAGTTAGCTTGTCCTTGGACTTATGGGCCCTATGAACCACCTTAAACTGTATCAAAGAGAGTCGAGCTCACATTGAAGAAGTTTTAACTAATTGGAGAATTTTCTCCCATGTCTCGATAGGTAAAGGTATCTGAAGTTCTCTTTCTCATTCATTCTTCATTTTGTCAGAAATCACTGAACGTATTTACAGGATCTAATCATAAACTGTTGCTATTAAACTCTTTTGAAAAGGGTTTGAACATAAAATTTTATCAATAACTTCAGTCTGATATGGCATCTGAAAAGTAGATAATGTTTAAAAAGTTCCTAATCTGTAGATATCTGAAAAAAATGTGATCTAGGCAAATTATATTTTTAGACAACTGATCAAAATACATGAGATAGTTATCCATAAATAAAGCGCAAAAATGTATTGTTCCCTTCGTATTCCATAAAAGAAAAGCTTGATCAATTCTAGATGGTTGGAAGAAAAAGTGAGATAGAATAGAACAGGAGGAAAATGCTTGAGGAAGCATACACCTCTCTCCTTCTCCTATGGTCTATGAACCCATGAAAACCAAAGTATGGAGTTTTTCCCCCCCAAAAAAAAGTTATTCAAAATAAAATATGTGTTCATACAAAGGAAAAAAGAAGTATGTGCTCTTAACATTCTTACTGTCCTTTGTTCTATACATTCAGGTTCCATCCACAATAGTTTTGGTACTTCTCTTTCATACAGAGTAGCTTTGCCATTCAGGGTGATACAACACTGCTGCAAGCTGCAGCTGCTTGAGGGATTTTTGAGCCTGGAACTATTCATCTCACCTCAGAAATGAACCACATTCAACTCCAGTAACTATCAATGGCCCAGAACTATTTTGGCATTGTGTTGGGTTCTGCTTCTGCCCTTGACCTCTGTGATGAGATACATACTAACCACTTGGGCCCAAGGCATTTGTCATGAAGGTTATTGATCAAAAATTGGGCTCCAAGCCACATCAGGAGGTATTTAGGACTCATGGCAAAAGGTTTGGATAACTAGGTAAAGATTGTCACAATTCTGAGATAGGAAAGGGGTGTTTGTGAAGATAATTCTGGAGCTGAAGACCTCAACAGATGGAGGCAGGGCCATCAAATGTAGAGGGTTAAAATTAGGGTTCAGCCAGAAGGAGAATGAGCTGAATATGGATCCACAATGATCGTGAGGCAGGTGGAGTCACAGAGAAAGCAAGAGGATAACACTGACTAATCCCCCTGTTGCCCACTGGTACACTAAGCTGGTGACTGACAGAGTACTTGCAAGCCACTAATGCCTTCTTTACTTCCCTCGTTTAAATGATACATAAACATGGAGCAATGCAATTTCACACCTGACAACCTGAGCTCTTTGCAGTAAGGCATGGACACGAACACAATAGCTGAGATGGAACTTAATGCCTTTGCAAGGATTTGGTGAATTATTAATTATTAGTCATTGAAATAATTCATAACCACAAAGGACAGCCTTTACACGAGGCAAGTGTGTCAAATCTACATGCTTAGAAATGATAAGGCGAAAAGGAAGGAGGTCACAAATTTCCTATTTGCAATTCTATCTCACAACTAGTAGGTTCAACATTTAGTGCTGGTATTATGAATGAAAACAAAATAGCTAAGATTGGGTGAGAGGGGTCTAATCTAATAAAATGCATGTTCATATTGTATTATCCATGGAATAATCTCAGAGGCTAGAGGACAAAAGACCGTCTTTCCTGTGCATTACATTTGCCACAGTGACCCAGGATAAATTTGAAGGCATATATACACATTTACATGCATGAATATATTGCATTTCACATTTTATTCCATATTTAGCACCATTTGGTACATCGAGTCTCTACTAGCTCTGAGATAAATCCCTTCAGTCCATTATTCCACTTATTTCTCTATGGCCTAATGTCTCTCACAAGTCCATTAGTTCCATCCTGATTTTCCTTGCATCTATCTGGCGGAAGGCCAATTAGCTCATTAACCAGCATACCTTGAGAATTTGGGAAACCAGAGAACCCCACCCGGTCACAAGAAAAACAAGAAAACTCCACACCAACAGCAGTGAAGATCAGAACCGAACCCAGGAAACTGCAGATGCGAGGCAGTGATTCTCCACTCTCCTATCTATCAATTTAACATGTGTAGTTATACTCAAGCTTGTGTTTTTAGCCAATTTTATATAACTATTTAATTTGAAGCATTCCTTTAAAAGAACACATGATGCACAGGTATCACAGTGTAACTTTCTACAGATGAATAGTTTAATAATGATTCACTGCAGCACTGAAGGAGGCTGTGTTAGCTGTCACCATCAGTTGGATTCAGTGTTAACCAAGTTCCCAACTCTCTCATGTGAATGGAAAGATCCTGTGGCATTGTTTATGATGAAGAACTGGAGAGTTACTATTTCTAGTTTCCCAGCCAAGATTGATTATCCTCAGAAATGGATGAGCTTTCATTAACATATTTGCTACTTGCAGAAACTCCCTGTGCATCAACTGGAATCATAGTTCTGACATTACAAAGCAGACAGTACTTCGTAGATAAAGGGTTGCAGAAGAGATTCACCAGGATGTTGCTGGAACTAGAGGACTTGAGTTATAGAGAGAGATTGGATAGGCTGGGTCTTTATTCCACAGGAGGCTGAGGCATTATCTTTTAGAGGTTTATAAAACCACGAGGGGCACAGATAGAGTGAATGCTCGCAGACTTTTTTCCCAGGGTAGGCAATTTAAAGTCAAAGTTCAGATTTCTTGTCAGAGTACGTGTATGACATCACATACAACCCTGAGATTCTTTTTTTCCTGTGGGCCAGGCAGAATTTCTTGTTATGGGCAGTGCAAAAAAAAACTGTACTTGAGAAAATTCAAGAATGAAAGCATTGGTTTATGATGAGATGGAGAGATTTAAGAGGAACAATTAATTCAATCAGAGGGTGAATGAGCTAGAAGTGGGTACAATTTACAAAGCATTTGGACAGATGTATGGACAGCAATAACTTGTGAGGGAATGGACCAAGTCCAAGCAAAAGGGACAAGAATGCAAACTCAGTCAGCATGGATGAGTTGGGCCGAAGGACCTGTTCCGTGCTGTGTGACTCTGTGGACAATATAACATTTAAAATTTGGTTAGATAAATTTTTACATGATAGAGGAATTAGGGGATATGGGGAGAAGGCAGGTAGGTGGAGTTAGGTCATAAATTAGATCAGCCATGATCTTATTGAATGGCGGGGCAGGCTCGATGGGCCATTTTTGGCCTACTCCTGTTCCTACTTCCTATATTCCTATTTGGACCCTCCTGAAAGGGCTACAAAAGGAGCTATAACAATGCAAACCTCTCTTTTTCCAGTCTGTTGATTTGAATTAGAGTTCCTGTTGATATATATTGCCCTCCATAACGTTTGAAACAAAGACACTTTGTCCCTTTATTTGGGCCTAAGCACCAGTTTTATATTTGTAATTAATTGACATGAGATCCCTGTGCATGTTCCAGATTGTTTATATTTGGTGTGACCCTATAGAAATTACAGCACTTTATATACATAGTCTCTGATTTCAGGGCACTGTAATATTTCAGACATAACAATGGTATGCATATTAAAGTTGTACTTGCATTTCCTTGGCATGTAATGTCTGCTTGAAGACTGCAATTCATAGACATCACCAGGTGCTGAATATCTTCTCGAGGGATGCTCTGCCAGGCCTCTACTGCTGGTATTGAGGGCTTGTTCCCTTAAGTTTTCTCTTCAGCATATGGAAAGGCATGCTCAATTAGATTTAGTTCAGGTGACTGACTTAGCCACTTAAGAATTTTCCAGTTCGCTTTTTAGTTGCTTCAGCAGTATGTTTGGGATCATTGTCTTGCTGGAGGATGAAGCATCGCCCAAAGAGTTTGGAGGCATTTGCTCAAACTTGAGCAGATGTTTCTACACACCTTAGAATTTATTTTGTTTGAGAACGGTCTTGAATACATCAGGCTGATGTCCAGCAGCACTTCATGTTTGCAAGCAACTCCGTTAGAGAGACGGACTCCACAGAGAGGCAGGCGGATTACAATCAACCTGCTCAAACTCTGATAATTTGCCCCATACTAACAATGCAGGAGCAGAATGATCACACAATACTTCTTAAAAATAAGTGCCGCCTTAAAATGGGTCCCTTGAACAGCCTTTGGTGGGGATTACATTTTGTTCACAGGATGTGAAATCCACTGGCAATGCTACTGTTTATTATTTATTGCCCCTGAATTGAAAAGGCATTTGAGTGTCAGCCACATTTCAGGAAGCTGTAGCACAATGTAGACTCCAGCATGGCAGACTCCCTGATAATAATGGGTTCCTTCAGCTTCTAAATGTAGATCTCCAGCACACCAAACTCCCTGATAATATGAACCAAATGAACCAAATTTTCCTCAAAGTTGTTGGAGATTCTGTCTTTTTTTTAAAAAAAACTTTATTTATTTGAAGAATCATTAATAGTAATACAAAGTACATTCCATAAAGAAAATTTTATGAATATACATTTTTTTAAAAATAATAAAATAAAAAAAACAAGCTGGAGATTCTCTCTGACATAATCGAGGAACTAGTATTTCGTCTCAAATGTCATCTGTCTACAATAGGAAGAAAGTTTCATTCAGATGTGGAGACATTGTACAGTTCATAATGAATATCTCCTTCATGCTTTCTTTCCCACGAGAAGAACTGATGAATTCACTTTATGATTATAGTCAACTATTATTCAAAAGCTAAAATTTATTTTAATTTGCATATTCATGAAATTCGCAAAGGATAAAGTTCTACCTGAGCTTTGTTCTCACCAGTACAAAATATAATTTTAAAAAAAATCACAGTCCATCATTTGCATTTCCATTGTAGCAATAACTAGGCTTCTGGTTCATAATGAAAATCAGTCATTGCTGAATGATAAATCAAACTCAGAATATCAAATGAGATTTAAATTGAGGTTAAGCATGCCTGAAGCTACCTCGCCAAGGGAGTGGAAGACCATCCAATCAGGTATTGGACCATCCAAAGTGCTGCTCCAGGCTTATGTGTCAGAGTTTTGTAGCCATGAGTCAGCGCCCCATTGGTGCTGCACAATCTACAAAGACATTACCTCCAACAAAATGGCATCTGAATTTCCTTCACAATGTGTGCAAGCATCTTTGACCTGAAATGGTTCCTCATTTCAACAGATGCTGTCTGATCGCTGAGCATTTTGACATTTTCTGTTTTCTCTGTACATGGACCCATATATATCAATATCAGGATATTTCAAGATTATTTTATGTAATAAAACAGAAAATGTGATATTACTCAAAATTTCCTTTAGTCTACCATAAGGTAGACTAAGATTCACTATCAACAAAAATTGCCAAGTGCCCCTTATAGCCAGAGAAAGAGAAGAAAAAGAGAGATCCTCCAGTCACCGACTGTCAGTGGATTTGCCTCCGGTGCTCCCACAGCCAGAGTATTCAGCCTGAACCACCAGGTTTATAGCAACTTTAAGGACATTGAATTATACGGACATTATGAAGTTAATTACTAATTGATATTCCATATGATGGTGCTGTTTAAGAGATACATATTGTGAAGATTACCATGCATTGCTCACCACTTAATCTTTCCCTGCAATTTGATTGAGATTTCTGAATTACACCAAGCAGGGCCTGCAGTCTCAGCAAGAGTTAATACCTTCAACAAAGTGAGAGCATTCCCTTGAACGATGATCTGGACTGTTACTCAAGCATCCAGAACGTGTCTTCAAGGGGATGTTATCACCGAGCTGCAGCTTGTACAATGAAAAACAATCCCAATTATGGAAATATTGTATGTGTGTGTGTGTGTGTGTGTGTGTGTGTGTGTGTGTGTGTGTGTGTGTGTGTGTGTGTGTGTGTGTGTGTGTGTGTGTGTGTGTGTGTATGTGTGTGTGTGTGATATTGTATTTTCAGTTTCATTACCTTTTCTTCATTGTTCTGTATATATTATAAATAAAATTTAAAAAGACCTTTGTCTTTTGGTAACACACACAAAAACTGTTCTCTCTTGCGGGAAAATCCAGAACGTGTCTTCAAGGGGATGTTATCACTGAGCTGCAGCTTGTACAATGAAAAACAATCCCAATTATGGAGTGTGTGTGTGTGTGTGTGTGTGTGTGTGTGTGTGTGTGTGTGTGTGTGTGTGTGTGTGTGTGTGTGTGTGTGTGTGTGTGTGTGTGTGTGTGATGTTTGAAAAGCAATCTTTTTAAAATCTGGCTCATTAACTCGTTCACAGACACAAAGCCTCAGATTATCCCAAAATAAATTATGCCAACAGATGTATAGAGCTTGTTGGAGTGTAGAGTTAAAAGAATTTTAATATTCACCAGCAATGGGTTTGAAATTGTGTTTCATCTAGAAGGGAGGCCTCCGATAAGTCAGTGCATGTACTCTTTGGAAGTAATATTCTGTTGTATCTGGAGTCCAGAATGATGTACTCTGCACAACAGAACAGGCCACCTGTGACTGAACACATACAAAACATTTCAAGCAGTAGTTCCCACTGCAGGTGATCTTACAGAAAAAGCCAGAATGCAGGGGTCTCTAGGGGTATGGGTGGAGGTGATGAGGATTGCAGACAGGGAATCAGAAAAAGATGGAGGAAAATGAAGCATTTGGGGTTGAAGTCAGCAGGGAGTCAAACATTGGGAATGAGGGTTGGAGTTGCTTGATGAGCTGGGTTGGAGGAAGATCATTAAAGGGTGAACCAGCTTCCCAAATCTTGGCATAACACTATGTACATAGGATCTACTGAATTAACAGTCCAGTCCAGGCCTGTTCCAGCATCAGGGCCCTTGTGATTCACCAGTCACGCTTGCCCAGACAACATTTTGCATAACTGCCAATAAAACATGTGCTGCTCATAATTTAACATTCCTGGTCACAGCTGGTGGCCTCATCCATGAGTCTGCCCATTGTGTACAAGGGAAACAGAACACGGACAGGATAGTGGTGTGATAGTTGGCACTGTTGTCTCGCTGCTCCAAAACCTGGATTCAATCCGGACATAAGACCACAAACAAATAAGAAATTGGAGCAGGAGTAGACCATCTGGCTCATCGAGCTTGCTCTACCATATAATGAGATCATGACTGAGATGACATGGAGTCGTCTCAGAAGCCTTTTCCTCTTAACCCTTAATTTCCCTAAAATGCAAAAATCCTGCTGTGTCTTAAATATATTTAATGAGTCTGACTCTACTGCTTCCTTGGGCAGAAATTCCACAGATTCACTACCGTCTTGGAAAAGTAGTTCCTCCTCATCTCCGTCCTAAATCTACTCCCCCAAATCTAAATCAAATTGTTCTGCTCTCACCTTCCAATGGAAACAATTTTCCTCCCACTATCTTGACTATGCTTTTCATGATTGTATACATTTCTATAAGATTCCCACTCATTTTTCTTATCCAAAGCCAGTATATAATTTCTCAAGAAAGGAGACCAGAACTCCCGGTGCGACCTTACCAGTGCTCTGAACAGTTGTAACAGAACGTCTCTCCTCTTAAGTTCAATCCCTCCAGCAATGAAGGTCAACGTTCCATTTGCCTTCTTGATTACCTGTTGCACTAGCAAATCATTTTTTTTTTGCAATTCATGCACAAGCACTCCCAAGACCCTCTCTACAACAACATGCTGCAATCTTTCACCATTTAAATGATAATCTGATCTACTATTTTCCCTCCCAAGTGGATTACCTCACATTGACCAACATTGTACTTCACCTCCCAGTCTCTTGCACACTCACTTAACCTATCTATCTCTCTGCAGACTCTGTATAATTTGCCTTTCCACTCAATTGAGTGTCTTCAGCAAACTTTGATACATTACACTTTGTCCCCTCTTCCAAATTGTGATATGGTGAACAGTTGCAAGCTCAGCACTGACCCCTGCTGCACTTTGCTTACTACTGATTACCAACCAGAGAAACACCCATTTATCTCAAATCTCTGCCTTTTATTGATTAACTAATCCTCTATCTGTGCTCATACATTACCCCAACTCCAAGCCATCCTTATAGAAAAGTCTCTTATTGCAACACCTTATCAAACACTTTCTGTTAGAAGAGCTAAATTTGTGCTCCCATATGACCTGTGAAACTGGATTGAACATGTCTGGCAGGATATTGGTTCCAAATACAAAAAGTATTTAACCGTGTGTGCTAAATAAAGTCTAATGTGTCATCCAAACTGAAATATGAGCTAATAGCTTCTGTGCTATAGCAGGCCATTCATTTCCATAATAAGCCACTCCTCTCAGTCCTATTACCAACGAGGACCTGATGAAGTAGACTTCCACCACACCTATGGTTCCCCACCTCACAGAACCTTCAGAAGATAATGATCCATGCAGCCTCACAAGATGGCTTTGACCTCTTCCAGGCTGCCTCTCTAACATTGTCCTCTCTCCAATGCTTGTATCCACTGGCAACTTCTTCAACTGCTTGAGCATCCCTACAAGCCATTCTTCCTTCTCTGGATGCATTTTAATAGGGCATTCGTGTAATCCAGATTGGTTCAATATGCACATTCCTAGATCACAGGGACAGTGAGTAATAAAAACTGTCTGATAAGCACTCAGTCCAATTTCCTGATTTTACCAGAAAATAGGCACAAAAACTTCAAGACAAGAGCAAAATCATTTATTATGGGTAAAGATTATGAATGGCTTAGATAGGGTGGACAGCCAGTATCATCTTTCTGGAGTGGCAATAGCATATACCAGAAAACATTTGTTTAAAGTGAATGGGGGAAAGTTTCAGGGAGATGTAAGAGGCAAGTTTTTTTTAAATTCAGAAAGTGGTGGCACTGCCGGAGTTGGTGATAGAGGCTGGTGCCATAAGGACAAGCAAAGGACAAGCAACAAAGTCTTAGACAGGCACGTGGATTGGAGAAAAATGGAGAGTTGTGGGTGTGAGATAGGGAAAAATTAGATTATTGAGGTGTAGGCTTACATCGTGGAGTGAAGGGCTAATATTGTGCTGTAATGTTCTATGTTCCAAAAGGTTCAAGGTTCCATTTATTGTCACAAAAGGCAGACAAAAAGCCCTTTTACAGTGAAAATTAGCGATCTGTAAAGACGGGTTTCCTCTGCCTTTAAGACGCTCCACTTACCTGCAACAATAGGTCCAAAAATGGATTGGCTGGTCCAACAAGTTCCAGATTTCCTCCATTTTGGGTGGTGGTGGAGCAAATTCACTCCATCTCCTGCATAAATGGACTGTCACTGAAAGTGGCTCCAAACAGGAAGGTAAGATGATTGACATTGCGCTGACTGCCCCGTCACCCTGCTGAGCTGTCACAGGGCAGCTGGTGAAGCTGTCAGCCTGCGCTCGCTCACTTTGCGTTGCTCCTCAGGCCACCCACTCCCTCATGCCGCCCCATTCCCAATGGGGCTGCCAGGCAGTGGAGCGGTGGAATCGGTGGACTGATAGGGAGGAGATGGGGCAAGAGGAAGGGGGAATGGAACAGAGGAGGAGGGGATGGAGATGGAGGGGAATGGAGGAGGAAGGGAGTGGTGTGGCGGGGCTGTCAGGCAGCAGGGCGGGGGACTGTCAGGCAGCAGAGAGAGGAAGCCGGTGCGCTGCTCTGGGCTACATAAAAGGACTACTCAATCAGCCTTTTCAGTCCTCAGTATAAATGGTAAATCTGCCTTTTTTTAAAAGGTGAGCAGATGATAACACAGTTTTTGTGCATAAAAACCCCTGCAGAGTTGCCATTAGTACAGTAATGCCTGGCACCCCTGACCGTAAGAGAGAAAGAGAAGCAAAAGAGAGTCTATTCAGAGTCGCTAAGAGACTCCAACGCTCCTGCAGCCTCTGCAGCCGCATAGACTCCTGTTCGATTCATCGAGATTGAAGCTCCAGTTTCCAAACTTTCGACACAATTGGACCCAGTAACTGGGCACTTGAAGCAATCAAATTAATTCTAACATTCTTGAAAGAACAAGAAATTATAAAGTTGCTTTCAGGATGTCTAAAGCAGCCATTCTCAACGAAGGCCCCGGCTACCACAGCACGTTTAAGTAACAGTCTTGTTTTCTTTTCACCCCACACAAGTTTATGTAGAAGGGAAGAAACCAAATGTTGACAGGGAAGGGGTCTAGAGACTTTGAGCAGAGCCCTGAGTGGCCACAGCTGAAAACATGTTGAGAATGGCTGCTCTACTGTAAGGAGTTTATAAGTTTTCCCCATGTCCGCATGGATTTCCTCCAGATGCTCCAGTTTTCTCCCTCCGTTCAAAATGTATTGGTGGTGGTAGGTCATTTAAAAAAAAAAAATTATAGCTCTTCAAAACCAATTGTGTACGTTGAACCGCAGTCACTCCTGTTTCACCGATGAAGATGTTCCGTGAACAGCTTTGGGAGACAACCACTGCACCAGGCATTGTGGAATATAGCACATGGATGATGGAAATTAAATGCATTGCGCCATACAGGCAGTCCCCAGATTGTGAATGTCCGACTTACGAATGGACTACACGTGGCTTCAGCGGTTCATCTGCCTGAGAAAGGAGAACGCAGTCTGCCATTTTAAGGCAGATCACCATTTCCTTAACACTGCGTTGGGTGCATAACTTTGTGTTTGGCTTAAATTGCTCTTTTATTTACTCTTGTAACCATGCCTCCAAACCGTCAATCCAATGCAAGTGCCGGTGATGCATCAAAGAAAAGGAACACAATCGTGATTGAAAATAAAGTGGAAATAATAAAACGATCGGTCATTGCAAAAGTGTAAGGCTACAGTCAGTCAATGATCGGAACAATTTTAAAGGATAAAGTGAGAATAATGGAGCATGTAAAAGGCCCTGCTCCGATGAAAGCTACAATTATGACTAAGCAACGCAGTGGTTTAATTATTGAAATGGAAAGGCTATTGACAATTTGCTTAGATGATCAAAATCAGCGAACCAAATACAGGGAGGTTCACCAATGTTTACCGTATAGTTATTAAGGGCCTCAGCTGCTGCAAGGCCATTTATGACAAGAAAAGCTCTGTACAAATCTCCCTTGAAGGCTACTTCAGGAAATTGATTCCAGTTGTTTTATATGCATAGCAAGGTAAAATATATACTAGATATAAGACAAACATTTGACTAACTGATGATAAATAAGAACTGTTTGTACCTGTTCCGACTTGCCTACAAATTCGAATTAAAGACAGACGTAGGAACAGATTTTGTTCATAATCTGCGGACTGCCTGTTGTTGAAGTAAAAACAAACTTGGGAAACAAAAACATGAAAGACATGAAGAATTTGGACAAGGCAATTAACTCTTTCAAAGAGCCAGCCCTGACATGATAGGTTGAATGTCCTTTCCCTCTTCCATATCATTTACGAGTCGTCATGGGAGTTCTTCTACCGTGGAAATACCCCAGTCATCAGGTCTTTCCTGCCATCTTCAGGAGTGGGGGGGGGGGGGGGGAGGAAGGGGGGGAAATAATCCAGAATGAGCCATGATTGAGGTAGGTCTTTCATATCTTTAGATACAGCCAAGAAAACCATCTGAATCCTCTTGTGTAAGCCAAGTCTTGCTCCCAGCTCTCACATACAGCTGTGAACTTAGCTCTCCCTGTTGCCCTCTAAACACAAAGCAAAAGATGATTTCGGGGACTGATCACAAAACGCAGTGTCAAGGGGATGCCATCCTCAGGCTCATCTGCTAATCTAAGGTCCATCCTCCCTCTTACCTGCTTCCCAGAGCATGATTTCATGGAGTTTAGCCCAATGTGATCATCTGTCCACCATGTTTATTTACTCCACTGTTGCATGTGGGACCTTGCGTACTAATTGGTGGCCACATCTCCTGCATTTTAATATGGAACACATTTCAGAGTTGATGAGGAAATTCTTTGGCATATCACACAACGATGAAGGGCATTGTGGAAATGTATATTCATGGCTTGTTTCTCAGTCAAGCTATCACTCTCAGAAATGAAGCTAACACTCAGTAGCTGACAATTTTCCCATTTAATTCTTGCTCACAATGTGTGTGATACTGATCAAGGCATTTTCATTGTCCAACTAGTGAGAGAACAACCAAATAGCATGTTCAAAATTCCAGACTGACAATCCCCAGATTAAACCCAACTCCCATCGGCACTGACTTGCTCCATCCGTAATGGAAAACACAACTTTACCAAAAACATAACAAGACACTTTTGCAGAAATATTATTATGAAGGATTGTGCAACCAGTCAGGTAAAATGGAACCAGGGCAGGGGAACTTATCAAAGACTTAAAGGGGTTGTTTTAAAGAAGGTGTTAAAGGGGAAGAGTCACCGAGAAAGAGAAGGGAGAAATAGGGAGCAGAAAGGTGGGGGAGAGGGAAAAAGTGAGAGAGAGAGAGAAGGTTCAGTGACTTAAAGGGTGCAGAAAGTAAGAGTGATGCAGAGAAAGGGAGGAGTATGGAGAAGGAAAGAGAAATAGAAAATTAGAAAGAGGAAGGAAAAGAGAGGAGAGAGAAAGATCAGAGAGTGAAGAGAAAAGGAAAGGTCTAGAGAGAATGAAAGAGAGAAAAAGACTGAGAGAAAAGGAAAGGAATAAGGGGAAAGCTGTGAGATTTATGGATAGAATTCAGGAATGTAAGGCTAAGGAAGCAGAAAACAGAACTACCATTGAGCTGAGGATCTCATGAGCTTGTAGGCTGAAGATGTTTGAAGAATTGGAGAGAGTCAAGACTGGTGAAACCCCAGTACAAGGATGAAAACTCATTACAATCTTCCAATGGGCATCAGGCTTAAAGTTCAATGAAATGCAAAGCTCACTTTAGTGATACTTCATGCACAGTGGTTCCTGCAGCCAGTAAATAAAACCAACCTTTCAGAGCGGCAGTTCCTTGGGGGCATCACAAGGGAGTTAAATACAATTACAAGGGTGCATGAGGACAGGAACACATCACTGCAAACTGCAATATGATTGGAGGGAAGAGGACAAAGAGCCAATAATTGTTTTTCGTGGCTGGTGGTTTGAGATCATTTATCAAGCATTCTTTTTTTTTAAGTGGCTGGTTTATTAGATTTCCGGATTGCACTTGTACTCATCAGAAAGGCCTGCTCTGCATGACCACTGCAATTAAGCCTGGGCCCTTTGAAATGTGAGCCTCAGATGGCTGGCCTTGGCGAAGGCAGCTGTTCCCAGGAAATGCCAATTCTCAGAAGTGGCATTGAAGGGCCCCTTTCCGCACACGTTTAAGTTGCTGCCATTCACCCAGTGTGCAAAAGGAGCAGACAAACATCTAGTCAGAACGAAGTTACTTTCTCCAAGTCCCCCCGTGCCCCAGCAGCGTGTTGTCCCACCCCTCACACTCCCGGTCCGGCAACCCCAGAACACGAACGTTAAATGCCACCTGTATCATTCTCACCCATCCCCCCCCCCCCCCCCCCCCCGCCACCCCATGCAGCATAATAAGAGGCCTTTCTCATGCGGCCCAGCTTGGTCACCATAGCAACAACCATTTAACCTCACAAGGAAAGAAAATCTGCCTGGTAAGTACATTCTTGCTCATGGGAGGTGCTGAGGAAATTGAGAATGTCAGGTACAATGAGACAAGCAGAGACATGGACATGTACTGAGAGTGGGGGGGGGGGGGTGGGGGGTAAGAGACAGAGACCGAGAAAGAGAGAGAAATCGTCACTGCAGATAGAGAGGGTGAGGGAGAGATAAAGAGAGATAGAGGATAAAAGAAGAAAGACAGAAAGAGACAGAGAGAGACATTGTTATCACAGAGGCAGAGAGCAGGGACGGGAACAGAGAAAATGTAAACCACAAGGTTTGATAAGGCACAATGATGAATCATGTTGGGTCTGCGCAGATAGCCAATCCATTCCCAAACTCCAGCCTGCATGACAATAATGAAGAGAAGCCTGGTTTGTCCTTTAACCTTAAGAATGTCAGTGCTGCTTGGTGTTGTAGCAGCCCATTTTTCATGTCAATTGAAAGATTTATGTTGAGCAGATGCTCCCCAATAATGAAGATGACAGAACATAAGCAGGAAGAAGCGAGAGCCCATTTATCGAACGTCCCGCATCATCTCCTCCATCAGTGTGTTCAAGCCCCCTTGAGTTTCTATCAGTATAAAAACTGGTATACCTTTCTTTACTGCAAACTGGGAGGGGTTTTTTTAATCCTGAAACATTTCCCAAGAATCGGTGTCTCAGGTGAATCTCGCATCAGATAAGCTTCTGAGCGGTGCAAATAAGGAGGTCACATGTGAACAAAGAAGCGCATTAGTCCTAACCAGATGAAGGGCACCTTCACCAGGATCACCTGTCCTGGTAAAACATACACATCAGCTGCCCACTAATCACAGCAATCAATCTTTATCCATTAGTATGCAGCAGACTCAGACCTGAGCTCAGGGAGATTCCTGGGGTTGGAGGCATCAATCAAAGGTCAGATGTTCCTCCCATGACACTACACTTACTATCAGTCACTTTCCAATTGTTCACATACTATCACACAAAATAATGTTCTCTGAAATTAATCTAACTTGCATTTCTATGATTCAGCTCCTATTGCCTCTAGGGGGAGGCAGTTCAATCGACATATCTCTGAGCACCTTGTTTAGGTTGGATGATAGCTGAGAGAAATCAGGTAATTATAGACAAATTTGCTTGACTTCAGTCATGGGGAAAATGCTGGAGTCAGTTGCTAAAGATGTCATTATTTGGAGGAGAGCAACACATCTTCCAACTGGGGACCCTCCAACCAGATGGCATTAACATCGACCTCTAGTTTCCATTAAACCTACACCCCCACCCCCACCATATTCATCGCCCTGTCTCCTTTCCTCTAGTTCTCTCTCTCTCTTTTCCCTTTTTCCTCTGCCTCTTTCACAGAGCCAAAATCAATTCTCACCTTTCCTCTTATCGCATCCCATTAACACCTTTTGTTTGTTGGTGTGGACTCCTCCCCTCCCATTCTTCCCCTTTTCTCTCTCTGTCCCTATTGAGATCCCTACCTGTTTTTTGCTTATGCAGTAGGACCCCGATTTAACACAAATTTGGATATAACGTGATGAGTCATTGGACTCAGGTGTCGGGTTCCCAGCAGGAGCAGGGACCTCTGGCTGCCGCGAGGAGCGAGGACCCCGGGCTGCAGCAGGGATTGGGGATTGTCGGTTTACTAAAAATCAATTTGTGTTTTAATTTCAACTATAAATACAATGATTTATTGAAACCCCAATTTAGCATGACCCCGCTTTTTACGCGATACGATTTTTTTGGGACCCAAACTATCGCATTATAACGGTGTTCCACTGTACCTTGAAGAAGGGCTCAAGTCTGAAACACTGGCCATATAATTTTACCTCCTTATGGACACTGCAAACAGGTGAATTTCCTCCAGTATTTGCTTTATGTTTTTACTACAATCACAGCATTTGCAGACTTCTGTGTTTCACTCCAACAACAGGATTAGTCCAAATCAGCATGGATTTCAAAATAAGAGGACAAGGTTAAGAGATAAAGTATTGACATGGGTAGGAACTGGGAAGCATGTTCAGCGTAGCAGCAATGCTATTACTGCGCCAACAACCGGGGTTCGAATCTGGCGCTGTCTTTTAAAGAGTTTGTACGTTCTCCCCGTCACCTACGTGGGTTTCCTCCGGGTGCTCCAGTTTCCTCAAAAACACAAGGAGTTCCATGAGCTGGAAGAGTCTTCTACCATGCTGTATTGTTAAAAACCTAATCACTATGGGCTCCAATGAACTGTGCACCGAGTTTGGATGGGGACAGGCAGAGGTTAAAACAATGTAATATAAAGGTTAGAAACATCAGGTGCACAATCTATCAAAGGAAACATTTCCAAAATATACAGCTGTGATAAATTGGGTATATAGTAAATTAGATTCCAAAATATGGTTAACATTAGGTGGAGTAGCTAAAAGACTCCACAGAATAATACGTTGACCACAATTGAAAGGAACAGAAAATCACTCGGAAAATAAACAACATATGCCAAGTAAATCAACAGCAGATCATCAAGGAAATAGACAGCAGGTGTCTGGGAAATAAGCAGGAGACGTCTAGGAAATAAATTACAGAACACACAGGAATTAAACTGTGGACACCAGTAGATAAATGGCAAAGACCTAGGAGAGGAACAAATATTGTTTGCCAAGCTTTTGATAATTGATGGTGGAGATTCTCCAATGGCTTCATGTCATAGTAGCAGCCACATAAGGACAAAGCATGGGATAGTCCATGGATTGGAAAAAGCTAGTGAGTCGTTCGGTGATCACTTCACATCAGCCTCACACTGCCTGGAAGAAGAAATGTTGTTGGATGTCCCATAGGATTGCTTGCCATTGAAGTTACGGATGCCGGTGATAATATAGCAATGTAATAAGACTGTTTGTGTCTGGGGAATATCAGTGCAATCTCCACTTCTCCATCCGGTATCTAAGCTTTCATTATTTTATGGATCGTATTTCGACACAACGTTAACTATCCAATTGGATTCTATTCCAGCAAATAAATACACAAAACAGGAGTCTGTGAACAGGTTCATTTACAACTTTGCCATTTCTGTGAATTATTGCCAGAGCATAAAAATAAACATGCCCTGTGTTTCTCGTCTGAACTCTTGTTGTTTCAGTTTGACCAGAGTCAAGGTCAGTACCAGCAATCAGTCGCACCTCCTGATGCCATTACTCAATTAAATTCTGGGACTGGAAGACGAAAGACGTTGACAGCAAATCCCCACAGGTTTATAAGGGTTATAATTAGCATATTAAAAAAAATTGGTATCCAAAAGTAATTCTTATTAAAAATACAATTTAAGACATTTAAGTTCTAAAAAATGCTTCAAATGAAAATAATGAAGCGAATAGGGAAAATGTCAATTATATCTATCTCACATTAGTTACATAGACAACTAGAGGAACTACCGATGCTGGAAACCTGAGTGAGCAAGGAGAAGATGGAGAGACTCAACGGATGAAGTAGCATCCATGGAGAGATATGATTAGTCAATGTTTTGGTTTGGAACTCTTTATTGTCAAGTCTTGATAAAAAGTCCCAATGTGAAACATTGACTGACTGTTTCTAATCATTGTGTATCACTGATGTATCATGGAAAACAGCGCAACCAATTCATCCACAGAAAAGCTTCATGGACAGAAACCTGGTAATGACCAATTCATGCATTTCAGTGAAGTTGATTCCCACTGATCAAATATTTTAGCAAGTCGATACAAAGGGACTACTTAACGATTCATTCAAGAGATGACAACTCCTTCAGATGACAACAGCCAAAGGAACTGCTCGCACTAACCATCACATTTTGAGACAATATTTATTTTATTATTTGCATATATGAATATGGATTGTTCGCCTGTGTGTGTGGTTTGTCTTGTTGTGTGCCTGCATGTTTTGCACCAAGGACCGGAGAACACGGTTTCATCAGGTTGTACTTGTGCAATCAGATGAACTTGACTTCAGTACCACACCCAGCGTATTAGACTTTGTTCAACGAGAATGTTTACATGGATTGATGAATGGCAGTATGGGAAACTAGCCCAATACCATGTTTTTTTGCTGTTGATCATAATATCTACTCAAATTTCATGCTCCCCTATCATTTTTGGGCATATTTAGAAATGTAACTTGTATTTTGCACCAGTGTGAACATTTATGCACAAATGCAGTTCTAATCAGTAGTTTGCCGCCAATATATTTCAACTTCTAAAACAGTTTACTCTGTTAATTCATAAACCAATGAACTACCATCATACCCAACAGACTATAAAAGTGAAGAACCAACCATCCAAGAACAGGTGCCTGTCTGTTTTTTGCCTCATACCTTTGCGAAGGGCTCAGGCCAGAAACGGTGGCCTGCTGAGTTTCTCCAGCACTTATGTGCCTGGCACTACAACCCCAGCTGACTTTCCTGCTTCATTCCATTCATGAACATTTATCCCTTGTGTGAAGAGCAGTCATTTTTATCTCCATTGATCTTGAAAGGGCATGACGTCAAAGAACTTACACACCATTTTTTTTTTTAATTCCTCTGATTCTAAAACCTCCTTAATTGTAGTTTTTTTTGGTGAAGAAATTATTTCATAACTTTGTTATGGTTTTCAAATGACTAGTTTTCCCAATCCTTTAGTTTTTGTTAATAATGAAAACCATTTTGGAGTTATGTTTTATATATTCACTTTAAGGTCAAAGTCACAAACTTCAAACCATACGGTAATTAAAAACCATGAGAAATATAAAACCTTTTTTTTATATATATTGGTGGTCCTGAAAGGTGATTATTGTTAGAGTTGATGTTATAGGCCCATAAAGCACAGAAAAGTCTGTTCACTCCATTTCATCTATGCCAACCAAGATGGACTCTGATCTAATCCCATTTACCTGCATTTGGCTTTTCTCAATTCCTACCTATCCCAATATCCTTCCAAATATCATAATTGTATCTGCTTTCTTCTGTCAGAAGAAATGAGGAGGAAAGTGAGCAGTGTATTTCCCTTGTTAATTATTTCCCAAGCAGTTCAACTAACCCTTAGCATTTATTCATTTCAGGTATGTTCTGTCTACACCACCTTACTCTCCACATCCTACCTTTGTCAGAGACTCCATACATTCACAGATAACTCTTATTTTAAATTAAATTTAAATTTCATTTACAACGCAGTAGAAGTCGATTCCAGCCACTTAAACACCAAATTACACCCATTCAACCTACACCCCTGTGCTTTTTGAACAGGGGGAGGAAACTGGAGCACCCCGAGGAAACCCACGCAGATACAGAGAGAACATACAAACTCCATATAGACAGCACTGGATTTGAACCCCGGGTCGCTGGTGCTGTAACAGTGTCGTACTAACCGCCAGGCTAACCGAGCTGCCCCGTACATGTATTGTTCCCTATTTCATGCAAGGACTCAATGTGCACCATACCCTTATCCATCTGTCAGTGACTCAATTTGATTCAAAACCAGCTTGCATTGGATTTCAAGAACACGTCTGGGTCAGTACCCAAAGCTCAGAAAGACCTCTGATTCATGTCGAGACAAATTTCAATTTGAGTTAGTACAAATAAAAGCGAGGGCAAAAGGCTTCATTACTTATTGATATTTATATAATAAAATTAAAATTCCCATTTAGCTTTCAGTACTTCCAAAATCAGATTATTACTATTAGTGTCTTGGCTAAGCCAAACAGCAATTTAGCATTGTATTCAGGCATTATACAGTATAATAATACATTGATTTTTTTTCTACTTTTTGTTTCAAAGAATGTTAAAAGATAAAATGCTGATTGGTTTCTAAAGATGGCACTTGTTTTATTGGTTGACCATCAGGAAATATTTTTCTTCTCACAGATGAATGGAAAGAGATAAAGGAGGCTTGAAGAGAAACACCAAAGCTATTCACATTCATCCCAAGTTCCTCCACTATGGTAATGACACCATTAAATCAAATGCCAATATCCTCAACTTCTACCTCAGGGTGATTGATCAGTGCTGTTGGTAGAGGCTCCATGCAAAACAAATGCTTTAAACATGATACCAGAGATCCTATCCCTTCCCTAGAAACAAAAGATCTTAGATGGGAGTGAGTTTCATTGCAAATGTTCTTTTTGTGGGATTTTCCCCATGCACCAATGAGTGACCAGAACAAACAGCTGCAATTTACAATTTAATAATCTCAAAACACATCCCAGTGGCAGGCTGAATTTATTGATTGCTTCACTTCCACTACATGTTTTCAGCAAGTACCTATCTCGTTGCATTGATATTGTTCCACTGTTTCTTGCCACCCACAGTTAATTAGCAGAAAGGTTTACAATCTGTTCACCATGGTGATTGTACCTTGCAAGTTGGGCAGAAGACTCAAACCATTGTACTGCCCGAGAAACCCAAAGACTGCACTTGCTGGAATTTTGAGCAAAGACCATGCTGGAGGAACTCAGCAGGCTTGACAGCATCCATGGAGAGTGTGATAAACTACTGTTACACTGTGATGGGCTACTGCCGGTTGGACATACCTCCTGAGACTGATCCTACCCATAACCCCTTGCATTCTCCCCATTCACCCTGCCATGATCAGTCAATGAGGTTGGTTAGTGCTCCAATCTATGGTCAATAAAAGCCTATCAGTTTCACAACCTCAGTCTTTTTGTGGTAATTAATGGTGCATCAGGCAGCAATGGTCATGACCCAAATCTTTGATTGACCGTTTCTAACCACAGGTGCTGCTGGACTCGCCGAGTTCCTCCAGTGTTTCTTTGTTTGCTACTGAACTTTGTGCTTTCTCATGCCATAGTCAAATGGATACTAACACCTGTCCCAGTTCATCCCCAACACTCAATAATGCTCATGCTCCATGGATCATTCCCAGTAATGTACACTGAGATTTGCAGTTTGCAATTGCTGTTGCAAGGCCATCAATGAAGCATGCTTTGGTTCAAATAAAACCTGCCAGGTTAAAGGAACCATCTACAACTAAGTGATGTGAGAACACATATTCAGAAGTCCCGAAGTGGGATGCACTCATCCTTGGTGCAACCTGTGAAAGGACTGTGGCGAAAAGCTGCTACAAAAACTTTCCAATTACCGTACATCATCTTCAAACATTAAACAAAAACAGACAAAATTAGAAATGTACAAAACTATTTTCATATTTAAAAATACATATAATTGTATCTAATGTTTGATTTACTAAACTCTTGAATGTGTTTTAAGATTATTAATTGAAAAACCATGAAAAATTCAGGAGCTGTAACCCAGAGTGTGATCACAGGGAAATGGCGTGAAGGGCAAGTTCCTAAAATATACCAGGATCATTTTCTTAAGCAGTTTGTTTCTTGTCCAATAAGGATTGATAGGCAAACATTTCGGAGATAGGGATTGCATATCATAAAGTTTAACTCGGCTGTAGAAAAGTGGGAGGAGCAAAAATACTTACTATAATTACAACAAAAATATTGACACATGCCAGGTTGTAAATGATAAGGAGAACCAAAAGGATCAGAGGGAAAATGGAAATGTTGAGGTTAATTGGAAACTCAAAATTCTGAGCTTTAACAACAGATGTATGGACCATAAAAATAAACAAATTATGCTGATATATCTAAAGAAGACGCTTTGGTATTGTCTTTGATTCTAGTTACCTCATTGGTGGAAGATGTGAAGACTTGGGAAAGGATCCAGAAAAGATTTAAGACAATGATTCCTGGGAAGAGGGACCATATTCACTAGAGAGACTTTGGGGAAGAGGAGACTGAAGGGAAATGACAACAAACAAGAGCAGTCTTGCTGAGCGTAAGAAAGAGCAGGTAAGCGCAGGTGGCCTTTTCTGGTGGGCAAATGAAGGAAAATGAAATTTAATCCAAATAAGTGTGAGCTATTGGATCTGAGAGCAGAAACAAGACAGGGAGAACATTATGAAGACAACATTGGAGGAACCATAGTCTGCACAGATATAGATCCTTAAAAGAGGTAGGACAATAAGATTATTTAAAAAAGGATCAAGCAACTTTCCTTTATTAGTTGAGACAAAATCAAAGCACAGCGAGTTTAAATTAGGTAGTCTGAAAACTGTATGCAGATATATCTTATTAAGGGCAGCACAGTTAGTGTAGTGGTTTACACTATGTTGTTATAGAGCTAGTGGTCGGGACTGGGGTTCAAATCTGGCGCCTTGTGTAAGGAATTTGTACATTCTCCCCGTGACTGCGTAAATTTCCTCCGGGGCTCCAGTATCCTCCCATTGCTTGAAACATACCAGGGACTGTAACTGGGCAGCCTGGGCCGAAAGGGCCTATTACCGTGTCATCTAAATTTGAAGAAAAAAAATTCACAGGAAAGATGTGATTGCACTGGAGACGATGGAAGATTTTTTAACTCTGATTAAGAGTGGACGAACTAGGTTTATTTTCTTTGGAACATAAGGGAGTGAGGAGAGATTTAGTTGAGCAGCATAAAATTAAATAGGGCTTAGGCATTGCACCTGACAGCAGTTTAGCTCATTAATCCTCAAAATAAGACGGAGAAGGCAGAGGGCAAGTCAGAGAGCACCTCCAGCAAGTTCCCATCACCACTGATCCTATCATAGAGGTGACACGTCTACTGAGGCAAATGCAAGGGGAAAAAAAACCTCAAAACCAGGACGCTTCAAAGAGCAATTTCTGACAACAATTATATTGCCATGTTCCAAGTCTGTCTGCAACATTACATTAGTGTCAAACTTCACAACATTTTCAATAAATTTCCTCCTAGAAATGTGTCCCTCAAATGAGTGCTGATTGAATCTTCTAATATCAAACATAATTTTCATTCATTGTTGACTACATTATTTCAGAACGCCCTCAAATTATATTTTCTCTCTCACAGCGCAGTCTTTTGAACAGACCAACAGGTATTGAAAAAAAGCTTCAAAATTGACACATAGTTTATGGTACACCAAAATAAAGGAGAATGGATATCAAGAAATACTCAAAGAAAATAAAATATGACTGCAAGAGATTGTGATCTTGACTCAGAATGAGATAGCCTTTGGCAAAGGTAACTCATTAACAGGAAACATATCAACATGTCTAACTGTCAGTCAAGGTATTAAAGTGGTTCTCGTCTCAAGAATCCCATTGACAGGGCTCCCCACTTTCGTCATGGTGGTTCTGTCTAGCTTGGGAGCCCCTGGAAGCAGCTATTAGAGAGAATGAGAACTTTGTAGGGATATCAGTGGGAGGACAGGTTCATAAATTGATACTTTATGTGGATGATATTTTATTATTTGTGTCGGACCCTGGTCAGTCGGTGCCATGTCTTATTCTAGATTCTCAGGTTATAAGGTTAATTGGACAAAATCAGAAGCATTACAGATGACTGCACACTGCTCGGCATCTGCTTTTTATCGTGGCCAATTTCATTGACCAAAGAAGAGTATACGATATTTTGGGATTAATTTTTCCCCCCAAATGGAAGATTTAGTAAAGGTAAATTTTGATCCGTTATTGCAGAAAATTTCATGTGATCTAGATAGATGGTCACCATTGTACTTGTCAATGTTGGGAAAAGTAAATGCCTTGAAGATGAATAGTATTCCAGAAGTTAATGTTCCAATCATTACTGGTGCAAATCTCATTAATGTATTTTTAGCAACTTGATAAAATAATTAAGGCTTTTATTTGGAATGGTAAATGCCCACACTGAAACCTTGATAAATTACATTTGCCAGTTGAAGGTGGGGGGGGGGGGGGGGGTCGGTGGCTTAAGTTTCCCAAAGTTAATGTACTATCTTTACGCTTTTACTCATAAGCATTTAGTACATTGGTCTCTCCCTCCTTGAGTGTTCTGCTCTTCCTCCTAGCCCTCCATTACAATGTTTGTCTGTCAATTTACCTCCTGAGGCAAGATCTCACCCAATTATATCACATATGCATTTGTTCTGGAATAAGTTATTCATATTATTTAAATTTAATTCCTATTTGAATGAATCCTCGAGTATTTGGATGAATCCAGAGTTGTGTATTGATAAGTCCCCATTTTTTTCTGGAGGGAATGGCAAGGGAAAAGTATAATTAAATTGGGAGACCTTTATAATGGTGACAGTTTAAAATCTTTTAATCAATTAATCCAACAGTATGACATCTCTAGGTCACAATTTTAGAGATATCTTCAACTGCATCATGTGCTACACACAACCTTTGGTTCTACACAGCAACCCCGACAAGATGCTACGATACTGTCTACTGTACTGGCTGCATAATGATAAAGGTCACGACGCCTCATTTTATTATTCAGCCTTAACACAAATCTCAAGGGATAAACTTCTGTTGGGTGTTAAAAGAGCATGGGAAATAGACCCGACTGTGGTTTGTGAGACGGACAAATGGGACAAAATTTGTAAAGGTATCAAAATAATGTAAAGGGACCTGAGAGTGCACCTAATTCATTTTAAGAATCTGCACTGTTTTTATTGGACTCCAGCAAGGTTATATAGATTGGGGTTGGAAAATACCCCTGAATGCTGGTGCTGTGAGGTGGATAAAGGGGACTTAGTATATGCGCTTTGGTCTTGTCCCAGAATTCAAGAATTTTGGATTATGATACACAAGCATACTGGTGAAGTTTCAGGTATCCAAATTCCTTTTTGCCCCAGACTCTGTCTTGGAGACACACTTGGGTCATTTGGGGATAAATACTCTCAAAAATTGGATTCAGGCAAGTATAATGGTAGGAATACAAATTATACAGAGGTTAGAAGAATTTGGAGGATCATCATTTCAGGAGTGGGCCTCAGAAATGGCCAGAGAGGCAACGTTTGAATACAAACAGTTTGACAAATTGGACCTCGATACACAAAAATGGGGTAAATATCTAGGTTTCCTGCGGGGAAATAGTGGCGGATGTTGTGGTGAAGCATATTAATGAATGGCAGTATTTTTCTGTTCATAGAGATCTAACTAGACACACAAGGTTATTGTATTGATGTTTTTTGATGCATTGTTTGTTTCTATTTTATGGATAAGTTTATGTTTTGTAACATAGTTTACTGAACTTCAACACGGACTCGAGGATTTGGGGAAATTTTTAAAGAACTCAATAAAATTTAAATCATAAAAAAGAATCCCATCGAGCTTTGATAGGAGATTGGCACTTTTTTGTCCATTAACAGGCAAGAAGCATATCATCCTAAATTAAAGCAACAATTTGCATAAGAGCATTAATTCTGTGTTTCATATTAAACACATCTAAACAAACATAGAAACATAGAAGATAGGAGCAGGAGTAGGTCATTCGACCCTTCGAGCCTGCTCCGCCATTCAACGAGATCATGGCTGATCTTAAAGTTCAGTAACCCGTCCCCGCCTTCTCTCGGTAACCTTTAATACCCTTATACTGAAGAAATAGATCTAATTCCCTCTTAAATAGATTCAATGAACCTGCCTCTACTGCCCTCTGTGGCAATGAATTCCACAGATTCACCACCCTCTGGGTAAAGAAATTCCTCCTCATCTCGGTCCTAAATGGTTTGCCTATTATCCTCAAACCATGGCCCCGGGTTCTGGATTTTCCCATCATTGGAAACATCCCATCTGCATCCATTCTGTCCAGTCCTGCCAGAATTTTATATGTCTCTATGAGATCCCCTCTCAATCTTCTAAACTCCAGGGAGTACAATCCCAATTTGTGCAATCTTTCCTCATAAGTCATTCCTGCCATTCCAGGTATCAGCCTGGTGAATCGCCTCTGCACTCCCTCCATTGCAAGAACATCCTTCCTTAGATAAGGTGACCAAAACTGCACACAATACTCCAGGTGGGGTCTCACCAAGGCCCTGTACAGCTGCAGTAAGGTATCCTTGTTCCTAGACTCAAACCCTCTTGATATGAAGGCCAACATACCATTTGCCTTTTTAACCGCCTGCTGTACCTGCATGCTTGCCTTCAGAGACTGATGTACAAGTACCCCTAGGTCTCTCTGCACTTTCCCATCTCTTAATCTATTGCCATTCAAATAGTAATCTGCCCTCCGGTTTGTATTACCAAAGTGGATAACCTCACATTTATCCACATTGTAGTGCATTTTCCATGTATCTGCCCAGTCCCCCAATTTATTCAAATCACACGGACCATTGATGAGGTTCAGCGACTTTACAACAGTATCAGCCAATCCACAGCAAGATCGTCTCCTACAAATAATAATCTCGATGTCAAATTCATTGCGGCGACTTGGAAGTCCAAATCTAGTCTTAGTATTGAACGATGGAACAAGAAAATGCAGAGCTGTGTTCCCCTGGAGAAAATAACTTACAACCTGAGAAAAAAAATACAGTACCTTTCGTAAGATCACTACATAGGTGCATAGCAGTGATTGGTTTCTCCGTTCCTTGCTGCAGCTTCCTCTCCCTCACACTGATCCCGATCAAGGAAAGTCAGGAATGAATATCGGCCCAGAGGCCGCCCACTGAGCTGCGACAATCCCTGCTCCTTGTTATTTATTTTCCTGGTGTTAAAGTTTTGTTGTTGTTGGTTGAAGTTTGAGTGAGTGGTCTTGTTTTATGTGTGGAGGGAGGAGCTTTGGTAGAGACATGGTCTTGTAAATATAATCATAAAGAAAATGAATATATATATTTGAATGTGAAATGCCATTGTTGGCATGACACTGTATATAGCCGTACAAGTTTGTGTTAAAATATTTTAAAAATGTGTTCCTGGAAAGAATTCCTTTTCCTTTTATGGCCAATACAAAATACAATAAAACCCTTGGTATCTGGAATTCAAGCAACTAGCAAAAAAAAGTGGAAAATACATTTTTAAAATTAAAATAAATTAGATCAAAAAAAAGGGAAAAATGTGTGTGTTGAAAATCTGAAGAAACTCATAAATCTTTGGTGGAGAGGAAATATTCACCCAGAGGAGCATCTTGGCCGTACTTTGCTCATAGCAGTTGTTGACTGAAGTTGTGTAAAACAGCAATGGCGTCAACCAGGATAAAGAGCTGGTTGATGCCACTCGCCATTGGGGTAACTCTCTTAAAGTGTCTCCTTATAAGGTTAAGATGTCGCTCCAGTCAGAAGCTTCATCTATAAACTTGGGGGAGGGGGGATGTTAATTATCTATAATGTCATCGTTAATCTTTCGGAAGGCTCCGTGGAGGGGGAGGAACCTGCAGATGCAGCAACGGTTAAACGTTTTCAAAGAATGTGACTGAAAATAAAGTAAAATGCTTTAAGTTTATATATTCATGCAAGTGAAGTTTGTTCAGTATAAGTACAGTATTATATTTTTGTCCTTTCTTTCTCAATAATTTTTATTGATTTTTTTTTATAGGAAATACAGTACAATGAAGAAAAGGGAACAAAACTGAAAATACAGTATCACATATTACATATATATATTTATATAAAAATTCAAACAGTATAAACTCGATTTCCCCCCTCCACTGCAATAGCTGAAAATGAAAAAAAAAACAACTAACCTTCTCTAATAAAATAAAACTAGCACAAAACAGCTGAGCACCATATCCTGAGGGTTATGTATATCTTATAGTTTTTGGATCCTATAATAAATCAAAAAAATGTAAGACTATATCTACATCCATATTAACATCTCAAAGAGTACATACATCTAATCACATTAGAAGCATTTACATCATATGACAATAAGACATAAAAGTTCATATTTTTGTCTTTTAAACTTTATTCTTAATGCTTGTATTAGTTTGGCGTTGTAAGAGCACATCTCAATCAACCGTAAAATCTTTGGCTTGGCTTCGCGGACGAAGATTTATGGAGGGGGTAAAAAGTCCACGTCAGCTGCAGGCTCGTTTGTGGCTGACAAGTCTGATGCGGGACAGGCAGACACGATTGCAGCGGTTGCAAGGGAAAATTGGTTGGTTGGGGTTGGGTGTTGGGTTTTTCCTCCTTTGTCTTTTGTCAGTGAGGTGGGCTCTGCGGTCTTCTTCAAAGGAGGTTGCTGCCCGCCAAACTGTGAGGCGCCAAGATGCACGGTTTGAGGCGTTATCAGCCCACTGGCGGTGGTCAATGTGGCAGGCACCAAGAGATTTCTTTAGGCAGTCCTTGTACCTTTTCTTTGGTGCACCTCTGTCACGGTGGCCAGTGGAGAGCTCGCCATATAATACGATCTTGGGAAGGCGATGGTCCTCCATTCTGGAGACGTGACCCATCCAGCGCAACCGTAAAATACACATCCAGCAATCCTCATAGGTGCTGGACAGCAGGGGCTTTACTGTAGATTGGAATGCAGAAAGAATTGCAAACCATATCCTAAATTTCAAAACAGGGTTCAAATGAGCTGGAGCAATGGTTAGCTTTTCACAAAAGAGCAAATGGAGGTACAATGGGTTGAATGGCCCTCTTCTAAATTATTGTGAAACCAATTTATAAATATACTGCTTATTGCAGTATAAGTGTGTACCCCTTGGAGAATTGTCTGACATGACCAATTGTTCCTTGGTATGTATATTTAAGTATGGAGTTGGTTGGAACTGGTTGCTGATCTGGAATGCCATATATAAAAAAAATCTCTTTTTCTCAACTGATAAGGCATAACATTCTCAATTCTCCAAAGAGAAATAATGATTTCTATTTCTTCTTGTCTCTTTATTTCCAATTACTCTCACAGGAAATAACAGATTAATAGTTGAACTGCTATGAAAAATTTGGTGAGCTGTACAGAGATGGATAGGCATCATCTGCCTGGTCAGGACTACCTGTCTTTACCACCTGGATGGTTAAGAACAAAAAAGTAACAATGTGGAGAGTAACTGCTGGCCCTTCAAATCTGAGGAGCATGCAAGTCAAATCTCCAGCCTTTCATCTGATCGTTCACCCTAAAGTTCATGTATGCTCTGCAGGAGAGTGGCACAGCTGTTGCCTCACATTGCCAGGGGCCTGGGTTCAATCCTGGCTCAGAGTGCAAGCTGGGTGGAGGTCCCTCGCTGAGATCCTGATAAATCCTCCCTCCAACCTCTTCAAGACCACAACTCCATCTCATAATTTGGGACCCAGAAGTGGACCCAGTGCTCCAGTTTCATTGTAGATGTTTACCAACATAACTTCTTTTTATTTGCAACATGGTAGAAGCCAATTCCGGCCATTGACACCCATGCCACCAATTACACCTACAACCCCCTGCATTTTTGAAGGATGGAGGGGAAACAAGAGCAACTGGCGAAAACCCACGCAGGTGACAGGGAGAACGTACAAACTCCTTACAGACAGCATCGGATTCAAACCTGGGTCACTGGTGCTGTAATAGTGTCACACTAACCACTAGGCTAACCATACCAAATATATTCTCTATTTATAAAGATGAAGCATTTTTTTATACATAAATGAACCTATACATGGTTGATAACTATGATAAAAAGACATTGTAACTTTTATCATTAAGTGAAATGACTTTTTACTCATTTTCTGATGCTGTATCTCTGAACACATTTTTGCTTAATTTTCCATTTTGTCCTAAATGTCAATACATTTTGACATGCCTGCATGCTCATTTTATCCACTAACAGTTCTGCTTGACAATAGTTCAGTGGGCACCACGATCACCAAGTCAGAAAGTCACTGGTTCATGTCCCACATCAGCCCCATATTCCAGACGGACAATCAAAGTACTGACAGAGCTTTGCACTGTTGAATCTGCTGTCTATCAGGTGAAACCCTTGGGCATATGTGAAAGATCCCATGGCATTATCATGGAGACAGGTGGGGAAATCATTTCCTGTCATGGCCAACGCTCTCCAATTAGATTATGTGGGTTTTGACAAAAGGCTGCTCCATTTCCAAAAGAATTGTAACATAAAAATACATCATTAGCCATAAGGCCCTTTTATACAGAAAAGAAATTGCGACTGTAAAGGCGGATATTCTCCATAAATCCTCCATGTGTGGCTCTGAGACGCTGAATCTGATGCTTCCTCAGGCTGGTCGCCTTGCTCCATAAATGTACTGCCCTTTCAAGTGGCTGGCTAGGGGCAGGTTGATGACTTCACAATGTCTCCGTCAGCTCGCGATCCAGGACCCAGTCATTGTCGAAGTAACACCGCATCAGTGCTGGAGTTTGGAGTCCTTCGGCATGCCGGAGGGGCAGCGCCGGACAGAAGAAGGATCAATGGCTGTCTTCGTTACCCATAATCCCCCACCAACTATAATCGCTTGCCACATATGTATGCCGTCATGTTGACAGGCAGTGCTAGCGCAGCAGTCGCCCTGCTTCCATCAGCTCCGGAAGACGCAATAAGGCGCCGCTCTTCATAAAAGCGACGCTGCAGCAGCCTTTTAGACCTCCTCTATAAAAAGGTAAGTGCAGGTTTTTCTTCACTGATGGAGCCAGCCTCAAAGTGGCGCCCCTCCATAAAGACACCCATAGACTTCTTTGGAATGTTCTAAAACTAATGTGAAAGGTGTGATAAATACAAGCCCTTCAGCTGACCTTATTCAAATCTTTCAGCTGGTCCTTCTTTCTCATTACCTCATTTCTGCATCATGTTTTAAATTTAGATTTTTTTGGAAAAATTGAAATTGAAACTTTTACATTTTTAATCTTTTCAAAAAATTTAGATATACAACACAGTAATAGGCCATTTCAGCCTATGGGCCCTTGCCACCCCATTTTCACCCAATTATCCTACACCCCGGTACATTTTGAATGGTGGGTGGAAACCAGAGCCACTGAGCAAAACCCATGCAGACACAACGAGAACAGTGTGGGACTCAAACCCTGCTCCCAATTGTTGGCACTGCAAAGGCATTGCGTTAATCACTGCGCCAACCTTGCCGCCCAAGCTCACCTCATGTCTGAGAAGATGAAAGTACACCGGATCGCCTGAGAACTGGTCGTTAGTCATTGAGACAATATGAAACATGATTGTGGGCTGAATCTATTGCTAGCACCAGAGACACAATTGTGAGCTCTTAGTGTCACCTTGCATCTGTGGTTAGCACAGTTAACGGAGCGACACATTTTGAGAGCTGAAGATAAGGGTGGGCGTGGCTTCATTTCTGGAGCACAACTGCTGCGATCTCCCTTCAACTCTGCAAAATTGGTTGGCAACTGTATGTCCCATCGTCGGAGGATTGAAGTGAAGTTGATCCACGTTGGGAGAGAGAATAGGTTGTGAGGGAAGAAAGTGGGGGAAAAGGGAATGGATAGGGTTCTCAGAGACCCAGAGTAAGTTCAATAGGTTAACTATCCTCCCCTTACATTGAGTATATGAGAAGAATGTTGAGAATCTTTACCTGTTCAAACTGGATGATGCTAAACAATAGATGAAATAACCACAGTGACTGCAACAAGACTAACTCTAATCACCTTGAAACTTTCCCAGAAAGCTCTTGAAGAATTCCCAGAGCTTGGACAGATCTTTAATTTCACGATTGCCTGGAGGCCGATGCTGATGAACAAGAAAACAAGGTCATGTGCCAATTCATGAAAATATTAACTGCTGGAGCAGAATGACTAATCTTCACACTCTGTGACACATACTGATCTATCAATGGAGTGCGAGCCTTGCACATAAAGGCAGATTATGTTTTAACAAGTTAATAGCAAGAGAGAAAGGAGCAAACCAAGGCCAGCACAATGGTTTCAACATAATGTACATTTATGAAATAGAGTTCCATTACATCAAGCTGATTCAGACGACCGCTTAAAAAACATTCTGCTTTTAAATTTAGAAGAATGGGCAAGGCTTGCACAATCAAAGATACGATGGGTGGGGGGCAAGGGGAAATGAAATTAGTCATGTTTTTCAGAAGATCAATCTCGGCTTTTCCCAGACATTTCAAGGAATACTGGGAAAGAATCCCAAACTAGATTATCAGTGTGAATGTGAGTGAGGCATTGTGTGATGTGTGATACAAGTACACATATCTTTAGTGACTGGATGAAGTGAGAGCAATTAATGCTGCATAAAGGACACTCACTAATGGAAATTGACTAAACACCCCCCCCCCCCACCCTCGCCATGCATTTCCCAGCCTGATCCCTGCCTCAATTCTCTCGTCTGCTCTCTTAACCTGATGCTCACCTGCTCATTGTGACCCTCCCGTCGCCCAAGAACCCTACTTGATCTCCAACATCCTGATCCGCCACAAGTCTCCACAACCACCAATTGATCCCTCCCTTCCTTGTATGATCCAGTCTTAACAAATGTCCACAAGGTGCTCGACTAAGAGAACGCAGAAGGCCACGATTCCTCATGCCACATGAAGCAACTCACCTATGAACAGCTTGGATTGCCAATGGTTTGAACTGGAGTCTGTGCGGCTACAGGAGCACTGGAGGCAAATCCATGGACCCTCAATGACCCTGAAGGGACTCACTTCTCATATTGTTAGGCATGCTGCGCAATGCTCTTGGTGATTCCTTGTTTGCCTTACAACAGACAAAATTTGAAGTAAATCATGTATCTTACATTTTTATGCATTATTATGTGACAATAAAAAGGAACCTTGAATAATAACAAACAATGGAAAACTTTGTTTTGCGTGCTATCCAGAAAAGTCAGCTCAGACTTAAATACAGCAGGTAGTGCGAGAATAAAACAAAAGTATAAGTTCTAATGTATTAGTAAGTCAGCGAGTCATTTTTAGTCACAGCTGCACCTGAAAGATGAACAATAACATTATAAATAATTAACTTCCCACCCTTACCCAAGTTTACAGATAAAACTTCTGACCGGGGCAACTTATTAAGTAGGGATAAGGAGATATGTTAATCGAGGCATTCCATTGGCGAGCAGCATCAACCAGATCTTTATTCTGGGCAACACCATTGCTGTTTCACACAACTTTATTCAAACAGCTGCTATGAGCAGAGCATGACCAAGGCCCTCTACTGGCTGAATATTTGCTCCTGTCTTTACCAAACATTTATATGTTACTTCAGAGAACATTGACTTTTACAATTTTAAACTTGCGTATTTTTATCCATTATTTTATTCTTATTTATTTTAATATTTTCATTTATTTTCATCGATGTTTTTGCTAGTTGGTTGAGGCTGCCAGTTGCTTGAATTCTGGATACCAGGATTTTTTTTAAACTGTAGATGGTGTTAAGACAAGTGCAGTGCACAGAGAAAAGTGCAGTTAAAAATTGTTTTGGGAATTTTATTTTTGCGAATAGAAGATCTACTTAAGATTTGATGTTCCTGAATCTGGAGAATCATGTTTATGAAGTCATCTATATTCTGCCCATTGGAGGAGGGGAGAAGAAAGTATAGCCAGCGTGGAATGAGTCCTGTGATATGTCGACAGATTTCTCCAGACAGTGGGAAGTATAGATGAAGTCAACGGAAGGGAGGTTGGTTTGTGTGAAGACCTCAGAAATGTAAGTTAGAGTCCATGGGAGCCAAAGGAACTTGGCAAATAGGATCCAAATGTGGCTTGGTAACAAGAGGCAGGAGTTAATGATAAAGGATTATTTTTGTGATTAAGTTCAGGATCCATGGAATACTACAGGCATGAATGCTGGAACCCTCACTGTTTGGATGCAAACGTAGGAGCTGTGTTTTGGAAGTTTGCAGATAATGTGAAAATCTGTAGATTTGTTGATAGTGAGGAGGTTAACATTAGAATACAGGATGAGATTAGTCAGTTGAATTTAATCCTGATAACATGAGGTGATTCAATATGGGAGGATTGATAAGGATAGAGCATATATAATAAATGATGGGGGCTGAAGAAATATTGAGGAACAGAGAGACCTCAGTGTACAAGCTTAAGGATTCCTGAAGGTGGAAGTGCAGATGGTTAAGATGAAAAGAGGCAGATGGGATACTTTTCTTCATTGGTTGGATGTAGACACAAGAACATGATTGTTATATTATTTTATTGGTCAGGTTGTAGACAGTTCCAGTGACTACATAAGAGAAAGGACACAATTACACCATGGAGAGGGATCAGAGGAAATTCCCAGGATCTTGTCTGGGAGGGAACATTTCAGGTTTCCAGAGAGATGGAATAGTTAGTTTTGCTTTCCTTGCAGCTTTTGAGGCCTAGGGTAGCTGCTGGAGAAATGTAAAATTATGAGGCACACAACAGGGTATATTTGAGGAAACCTTTCCATATAGCGTACATATCTAAAATTAAATGGCATCAGTTTAGGGCAGCTATTCTCAACCTTTATTTTAGTCCCCTTAGGACTCTGTTGAAAGTTAATGGGACCCCTTCCTTGTGAAGCAGTCATGTTTTTGTTTCTTCTGTATTTCTCTCCTACTGACTACATTAAAAAAAAGTTACATGAAATGAAAAGAAAACAAGACTTTTACTTAAATGCACTGTGCCCCCCCCCCCCCCCCGGGGGAGGGGCAATAGAATCCCTGTGGAGAACAGCTGGTTTAGGGAAAGAGATAAAAGGTTTAGATAGAACATTCTCACCAGAACGTGATTGGAATTTGGAACACATGGCTTGAGTGAGAGAGAGAGAGAGAGAGAGAGAGAGAGAGAGAGAGAGGGGGGGAGGGAGGCAGAGAGAGAGAGAGAGAGAGAGAGAGAGGGGGGGGAGGGAGGGAGGGAGAGAGAGAGAGAGAGAGAGAGAGAGGGGGGGAGGGAGGGAGAGAGAGAGAGAGAGAGAGAGAGAGAGAGAGTTAGAGAGTTGCTGGTAATTGGGATTCTTATGAGAAAGCTACGTGAAGCTTTTTATGTATGTGGTGAGCCCAATGCCCTGTTCGCATCCTTTATGATCCGGGTTTTTTTGTGATGGAAAGCCAGGAATCTATTCCTCACCATTTTCAGCTTGCTACTGTCCTCTTGTCTCTCACAATACCTCAAAACTCTTCCCCATAAGTTTGCACCCAAGCCCTCTCGCCCAAGGTTTATTGAACAATGGTGAGAAGCTGTGGTGAGAAGAGTTGTATAAAGGAGGGAGACGAGTCAGCATATTCAGGAGAGAGATTGAAAGCTTGGTTGAATGAAGCACCAACAACAACTTTGCACATATGTTCAAGAGGGAAAATGTATGTATCTTGATCAATGTGGTTTATAGTGTGAAAAATAAAAAATGTAAAAAAAAACAACAACTTTGCACTCATTGTCACCAAAACTAAGGTGCTGGTTGTTGACTTTAGGAAAGGAAAGCCAAAAGTATACAATCCAGTGATCATGAGGGGGGTCAGAGATGGAGAGGGTGAGCAAATTTAAGTTCTTGGGAGTCACTATCTTGAATGATCTTTCCTGAACCCAACACACTGATGGCATCATGAAGAAAGCACGTCAGTGCCTCTAATTCCTTAGGAGTTTGCAGAAGTTTGGTACAACACCAGGAATCCTGTCAACTTTCTACAGAGATGTGATGGAAAGTGTGCTGACCAGTTGCGTCATGGTCTGGTATGGGAACACCAATACACCTGAGTGTAAAGCCCTTCAAAAAAGTAGTGGACGCAGCCCAGGACATCACAGGCAAAACTCTCCCCATTATTGAGTACATCTACCGTCAGAGGGCAGCAATGATCATCAAAGACCACACCGCCCAGCACATGCTCTGTTCTCACTACTGCCATCAGGAAAGAGATCTAGGTGCCACAAGACTCGCACCACCAGGTTCACGAACAGCTGCTACCCTTAAGACTCCTCAACAACAAAATCAATCAGGGACTCAATTAAGGACTCTTACTTGTGCACTTTATTGATTTTTTTTAATAGTCTCTGTATTGCACAGTCAGTCTGTTTATATTCCTTATTAGTTTACAATTCTTTTATTTGTTTACATGTTTACACTGTATACAATTTAATTTTTTGCACTTCCAATTAGTGGTAATTCTGCTGCACCCACAGGAAAAAGGAATCTCAGGGTTGTATGTAATGTCATGGATGTACTCTGAAAATAAATCTGAAATCTGAATCACTTCCCTTCCCATGGCTAGCGGACAAACCAGCTCTCCTGCTGTTGTCTGATTGACAGCAGCTAGTCAATGTAGATTTAAGATCGAACATTTCTGAGGTTGCTCTCATTGTCCCCCGGGCACATCATTTACCAAATTAGACCATCAGTGGTACTCGCAAGTGTAACTGAATGATAAATTTGTCGAGGAGCTAAAGCAGCTAATGTTCAGTGCCAGAGAAGTAATGATCATCGGAGTTCACACACAAGATAGAGGCAAATTTACTCATTGTGCCTGCATCAATTCTTTGCAAGAGCAATCAAACTCAACAGTGCCTGGCATGAACTAACAATCTTTCCTCTTAGTTTAACAGTTTTCTTTTGCACATTATTGCTGAATCGGTTTCCACTGAGCCTTCTGACAGTACACTTCTCATCATCGTCGGTCAATGCACGAAAGATTCTTCCTGGGACTCTTTCCTCAGTTACCCTAAAATAGCAGCAGCTTGTGACCAATCCTCTTGGTGACTGAAATTGTGTCCACTCTATCAAACCCGACATGGCTTTGAACACCTTAATTAAATCTGTTTTCTCACTGCGCAAAGCAGAACAATCCACACTGCTCCAGTCATTCTCTACAATTCTCTCATTCCTGACACCACCCTAATTAATCTCCTTTCCAAGTCCTTGGCATCCCAGACAAGAATGCAATCTTTGGAACAAACAGCCCTGGGAGTCAACAATTCTACCATTGGAAACTCAAAACCAGGCACTGGAAAGGAAATACTACATTTAGTGATCGTGTCGTACTGCACAGAAACAGGGCTTGCTTGGGTCCTCTGTGACCATGCTGACCTTTTTGCTTAGCTGTATTAATCCTGTTTTCCTCCATTCAGACTAGACAATTCTATGCTTTGCCATCTGTATCAATTCCTCTCTTTCCAATCGTTCCTCTACTTCCAGCACCAAGTTCTTTTTTTATAGATGGTTACAGGCATTTCAGCCCGTGAATCCATCCCACCCAATTTACATCCAATTAACCTACACTCTCAGTACGTTTCAAACGGTGAGAGGAAACCAGAGCCCCCCCCCACACCGGGAAAACCCATGCAAGTGTAAGGAGAACATACTAACTCCTTACAGACAGTGAGGGATTTGAAACCTGGTAACAATTGCTGGCACTGTAAAGGCGCTGCGCGAACCGCTACGCCAATCATGCCAACCATTCCTTGGAGTTCACTTAACTAGTGACCTATCATGGACACTCATCATCTCCTCATTTGTCAGGAAGGTCCAATAATGACTGCACTTCCTGAGAAGACTGAAGCGGGCAAGGCTACCGGCCACCGTTATGTCAAACTTCTGTAGGAGCTCTATCAAGAGCATCCTGGCCGGCTGCACCTTCACAGTGTGGTACATTTGCTGCAGAGAAATAGATCGGAGATCAATCCACAGGACCAGAAGAGTAGCAGAGAGGATCATAGGAGACTCCATCCCACCACCAACCACACAACCCCCTCCCCCCCACCCCAATCACCATCAACATTATCTACCGGGATTGATGTCTGAAGAGGGTACACAAAATTATTGAGGACCCTTTCCATCTTGCACACAGCATCTTTCAGCTACTCCTGTCGGGGAAGAGATACAGGAGTACCAGAGCCAGCATCACCAGGTTGGGGAATTGTTTCTTCCCACGGGCAGTGAGGATGCTGAATGACCAAAGGACCTGCTCACACTCCCCCTCCAAAAATCTCATATTCATGAAGCAATATTTATTTATTTATTTGAGCTGATGAATTTCTTGTCTGTGTCTGTATTAGGGTTGGCTGTATATCTGTGTGATTTTGCACCAGGTACCAGAGATCGCTGTTTCGTCAGATTGGACTTGTACAATCAGATGACAATAAACGTGACAACTCACAAATGCAGTACTTCAGTCCAGTCCCACTACCACCTCCAGTGACATGCTCCAGATGTGAACCACTCTCTGAATAAAAATATTCACTCCTCGAATCTCCTTTAAAATTCCTTCCTCTCACCTGAAACCTATGCCCTTTTGTTTTCGACACTCCAAGAATGGAAACATGACTTTGGCTCTCAACTCTACATGTGTCTCTCATAATCCTATCTACTCCTACAAGGTCACCCCTTGGACTTCTTTCCAGAGCACGTCCAATCAGCACCCATAACTAAAACTATCGAAATCTTCTCCGCAATCTCTCGTGCATAATATTTCCCTGTGACGTAAAGTTTTACCTGGAGCTGCTCCACTTGATCATGACTTGCTTTCTTGAGAGCGGCATGGGGTGCAGATTCAAGCAGAAGTTGTAAGGGGGCAGTGTTGTGTTAAACGTGGATTGTGGAGGAACATGTGGTCTCTCTCTGTCTGGAGCATTGTGGATTGCAGAGGATCATGTGACCTTCTTGTCTGAAACTTATTCAGACCACCTGCCAATCAAGGTTGGACTCCAGCCATACACTGAAGATGTCTGGAGCAACCTTACGGATGGCTCATTTAAATGACTCAATGTCCTCAATAGCCAGATGCTCAGCTCAGAACAGTATAAAACATCAATACATAGCACATTTCTTTCTCTCGGTGCAAGCCCCGGTCATCACTTTATGCCAGGTCGTTAGTGTGGACATCACTGGAGGAGTCGCGGGTTACGTGTACCCTACACTTAAGTGAGCCATAGTACTGAGATAGATCAGTGCTTGCAGAGAACTACACCCCCATTGGTACAGGGAATCAGGAGTGTGTTTGAAAGTGCCTGTCTGTTAAATGTGTACATGTGCATGAGCATGGACGATAGGCGGGTACTGGTATTGGAGTCCAACCTGGGTTCAATGTGAATGTCTATGTAGTTGTTTAGAGGAAGAGTAATTAAGTATCATTTTGACGTTTTCCTCTGTTTGTCTCCGGTGTTTTCAATAAAGTTACCTTTGATTGTAACACATCTCAAGACTTGCCTCTCTGTGAACCCATTGAAACTGATACATTCCAAACGCAACAGGTCATGAGCATAACTTTACCCTTGTGATAGTACCTTGTGATAGTACAGATCTATCACCAATGTATATAGTGTATATAGTTACAGTATCTAGACTGTGCTTACAGTGATTGGTTGAGAGCTAAGCCACGCCTACTGTCTGGGCCTTAAAGGGTTGTGTCCCTAGCCAGGTCGGATCATTCTGGACTGGTCGGCCACCTGTGAAGAGCTCCTGTCTTTTGCTAATAAAACCCTTGGTTTGGATCAACAAGTCTTTGATTCTTTCGACGAGCTCTACAACCCTATGGCCACAGAAAGTATCACACATATGCATCTGGTGCTCCCATTCTGGCCTTCTCTACATATGAAACACTGAGTGCAGACTGGGCGATCACTTCATTGAGCAACTTTGCTCTGTCTTCATCCATGACAGGGATCTCCCAGTGGTCAACCACTTCAATTCTGCATCCCCCTCACATGTCTGTCCATGATCTCATGTACTATTCTACCAAGACCACCCATAAATTGGAGGAACAACATTTGATATTCCATCTGGGCACTCTCCAACCAGATGGCATTAACATCGACTGTGCCGGTTTCTGCTAACCTACTCTCCATTCTCCCTCCCTTCCCTTTCCCCTGGCTTTCAACCCTTTCCCTCTCTATTTACAGAGCCATCCCCCCTCCCCATTTGCTGGAATGCCCACTCTCCCTTATCCACCTATTATCTCCTACCCCTCTTCCATTTTGTTCAGGTGCCTAACAACATTTGGTCCATACCTTGATGAAGGGCTCAGGCCCAAAACATTGGTTATGTACCTTTATCTTTGCTACATAAAGTACACTGTTTGACCTGCTGACTTTCTCCAGCGTTGTGTTTTTACTATACTCAGGACCATTTTTAAAAGGGTCTAATAATAATCATCACCCATTAAAAGAAAGTATTTTCATATTATTTAATTGGTGTTATTGTTTTGTGAAAATTGAGTGCCAATAATCCCAATATCACAACAGTGGTAGCCTCCAAAGCATATTATTAGCAATAAAACAACCCAAGATCTTGAACAACACTGTATTACCTTTTCTTTTCCCTTCAGTAATTTCCATTTATATAGTGGCGTCCGTGGCTTATTATGGCCCAAATCTTTTACATTCAACTGAGTACTTTTGAAGTGCAGAAACATGCAAATTAATACCCAGTAATAATGTGGTGTAATCTTTACACCGTTAGACCAATAAATCTCATCATGGGAGCTAGAGGTAATTTTCTAAAATAAAACCAGTAAAAAAATGACCACACTGGCGTGAAAAGCCAGCTAAAGGGAAATTAACATGCAGCTGCTCCCCAGTCTGGTTATTATACTCTAGTCCCAGACTCTTCGTTTAGCTTTTAATGCCACTCAGCTGTAAATACAATCAGTCCTCTAGCAATCAGGAATCAGCAGGGAATACAGTCCCATCAGTATTACCTACACCCCAAGCACAACCCTCAATGGTTTAGACCTTGTAATTGTGATTAATTATAGAGACTCACTGCCAAGTGCAATGTAAACAATGGCTTCTTTGTTTTTGTCGCACACAAGATGCTGAACGTGCTCAAAAATATGCAGTTGTAAATATAAAATATATGCATAAGGACATACGAAATAGGAGTCAGAGCGGGCTATCTGGCCTGTTGAACCTGCTCCACCAATCAATGAAGATTATGGCTGATCTGATGAGAGGCTCATCTCCACCTACCTGCCTTTTCCCCATCTCCCTTAATTCCTCTACTATGTAAAAATCTAGCCAACCTTGTCTTCAATATATTTACTGAGGTCACCTCCACTGTTTCAATGGGCAGTCAATTCCACAGATACACCGCCCTCTTGGGAAAAGCAGTACCTCCTCATCTCAGTCCTAAATCTACTACCCTGATTCTTGAGGAAACCTGAAGTAGCACAAAAAATGCTGGATGTATTCAAAAGGTAAAACAGCATCTATGGGGTGAGAGATAGTTAATATTTCATTCATGAATCCTTTATGAGAATTCAAAATTCAAGGGTAGTAGTAGCAGAGGTGAAGGGGTAAAGGAAATAGGAGAGATGCCAGCATTATGATGCAGAACAAAACTATCAATTAAAATATTACTTAAAAACCAGCAATTACATTCAGAAAAAAAGCAAATGACATCCTTCGAAAATGAAAGGTATAGCCATATCTGTGGAGAGGGGGCGGGGGGAGAGAGGAAAAGGAGAGAAGGGGGAGGGGGGAGAGGGTGGGGAGGGGAGAAGAGGGGAGGGGAGGAGAAGAGGGAGAGTGAGGGGGAAGGGAGGGATGAAAAAATGGTTGAAGAATGTTAAATTCAAAATTCAGCCCTCAGAGCTACAGCTTTTCCAGGTGGAACTTGAGGTGCTGTTTGATGTGGGGAATCACTGGAACCAAAGGCAGAGTGTTGAACAGATGTTCTGCAAAGCAGAGACTGAAAAAGATGCCAGCTATGAAATGTTGACAGAGAATATGAAATTGAGAACATCTACAGGGAACACTGGCATCAATGAGTAGAAATGATCATCATGGATCTACGCCACCCAGCACACACTCTGTTCTCATTGCTACCATCAGGAAAAAGGTATAGGTGCCATAAGACTCATAGCACCAGGTTCAGGAATAGCTGCTACCCCTCCACCACCAGACTCCTCAACAACAAACTCAGGAAGAGACTCATTTAAGAACTAGGACTTTTGCACTTGTATAGTTTGTTTGCAACTCTTTATTTGTTTACATATGTACATATCTTCTGGAATACAGTGTTTTTGCACCACCAATAAATGGTAATTCTGCCTTGCCCAATGGAAAAAGAATCTCAGGGTTGTACCTGATGTCATTTGAACTTTGATTCTCTTCCCACAGATGGTGCTTGACATTTTCTGTTTTTGTGCTTGATGAGGAAATGCAGGACCAATGCAGATTTCCACCAAGGTCCAACAGAGAGAGGCTCAAAGTTGGCCAACGAGAATTAGGTTTGGATTTTGAATTAATGACATGCTGACAAATTAATTGAAACAAATTCCAAGGATCAATCGTAAACATATTAATTGTCTTGATAGAAGTAAAATGGAGAGAGTGGTGCATAAACCACATAAACCAAAACTCCAGTAGTACTCCCCTTAAATCACAACTCAAAATTTAAATAGTCCTACTTAATGCTTGCTATTATAACTAGAGTAATTGTAGAGATGTATACTGTAAGGTTACAATGGTGAGAGGCATGAAATAGCCTCACATTCTTAGGATTATAGTATCAGCTACAAGTTTCTGATAAAAGCAATGACTTACTAAAGAGAAATTACAAATGACTTTGTAATATTTGAATTCATTGATATCAAAGATGAATTTTCAGATAATGAGTGCAGATAACTGTTATAGGTTAAGACATTTCCACAGTATAGATAGAGTATAGATCATTTAACCAAAGCCAATTTAATTATGGGCACACTCATTGTACTTTTGGAAACCCATGAATGCAGAAGCAATCTCTTTTGATGTGACACAAAGCCAAGAGATTGTTTCCATATTAACTTGCCTTCCAAAAGAAAATTGAATGTGGCCCATAATTAAATTGGCTTTAGTAAGAAGAGTTTAAAATATGCTTATTTTTAAAATTTAGGTCTCCATGAAATACAAGGATGATAGCAGTTACCCATGATAGCTCACTGCTGGTAGAAAATTGCTTTGGATCAATTGTTACTGTAGTTACCGAGTCAAAAGTAGATGAGCATCGAACTTATACCAAGTCTTTAAGGTTGTGTGGAGGACCAATTTCCCCTCCAGCAAAGATGCAAATGACAATTGAAATTTGAAATAAAATTGCATGTTAGAAATCTGAAATTAAAACAGAAAATACTGGAAATACTCAGGCGGTCAGGCAACATTCGAGGAGAGAAGAAAAACAATTAACATTCATTCCTTTTCTCTCTCCATGGCAGCTTGCTGATCTGTTGAATATTTCCAACAATTTGCTTTAATTTTGTCAAAGAAACAATCTGGATTTTTCCATTGGAAAACAAGGCTTCAGGGAAAAAAAGATACCTTAAGAAACAGAAACCACACACACCCATTGACCATCATAACACAGAGCATTCCTAGTGAGCAACCTTGTCAATATCCCAGCAAGTGCAACTCTGTCCTTCAAACCATACATCACAGTTTAACTTGTAGAGAGCATTTCTAATAATCTGCTATAGAATTCAAACATATTCTCTTTCGCTTTAAGATTTCCAATGATTACTAGGTCAAATTTTTATAAATTGGATTAAGGCATTTTACAATGAGCCTAGAACCAAAATGGAAACTAACGGACAAATCTCAACATTGTTCCAGATGACAACATCTAGTAGACAAGGATGTCTGCTATCTCCAGCCCTATTCATTTTCACTGTAGAACCACTTGCAGAGAAAATCCATTGAGATTGAGATATTAAGGAATTTAGGGTCAACCAGGAAGAATACAAGATTAATTTACATACAGCGACCTTGTTACAGAAACTGTACTCAACACTGGAAGACCATGGGAAAGTTTTGAGTAATAAAATATATTGGGATAAGAGTTAAATTATGTCTCTTACAGGAGGAGATTATGCTCATTGTCAAAGAGATACGCCATTTAAATGGCAGGTAAATGGGATAAAATACTTAAAAATACGTACAGATAATAACTTCAAAAATGTATACAAATTGAATTATTTACCTTTACTTAAAAAGATTGAAAAAGATCTGAACAGATGGACAGTCTTACTTATAATATTAGTGGAAAGAGTCAAATGTATTAAAATGAATATATTTCGAAGAGTACAACATCTCTTTAAAACACTGTCCATACCATTAGCTCAGAGGTTCATTTGGGAGTTAAATAAATGTCAGAAACTTTCTTGGAAGTGGGTGTCCATAGAAAAATTAACTTGGAAATATAAACTGGGATGTTTACAGCTCCCTAATTTAAAAAATTATTATTGAGCTGCTCAGATGAGATTTCTTACTTTCTTTTTTTTTGAGGAAGGAGATAAACCTACATGGGTAAAAATAGAACTGGATAAAATAAGAAAAAGAAAGGCAGAGAATTTTATACATAAATAGGATGTGAAATTAGTTATTGGTGAGAAAGAAACCCCTTTGCTAATCAATACTTGTTATAAAATAAGTAGTGATATTGGAACAAGGGGCTGGGGTTATCTCCAAAAACCCCCTTGACTCATAAAAGGCTTATATCAATGGACAGAGGGTAACCAAATTTTTGAAATTTGGTCTCACAAAGGGATCAGATACATCAAAGATTGTTATGAGATGGGAAAACTGATGTCACTTCAATAATTAAAAAATCAGTATGAATTCTTAATAACACAATCTTTTGCTATTTCCAAATAAGAGCATATTGGGCCCAACAATCTTTTTACCAAATCGTAGTGATGTGGAGACTGATTCAAATGGGAAACACAGAGAAATTCACTTCAGCAAATGTATCTCTTACTTCAAATGGGAACCAGTCCAGACAGAGATGGGAATTAAACTTAAGTGAATTGGCAAGCAAAACTCGTCTGAACTATGTTGGAATAGTATGACTAACATGATAAATTTAAGATATAAATTAGTACAATATCATTTTTTTTTTGCATCAATTATATCTCACACCACAGAAACTAAATAAATTAAAATCAGACCTATCAGACAGATGTTTAGATGTGGAAAGGAGGTAGGAATCTATTTTCATGAGTATATTCCAACCAATCTCAGTGGAGATGGCGAAGGAAACAACATAAGATTCCAATGAACTGAGTCATGGAGTGATACATTCATCATGTAATGACTATAAGGCAATGATACAAATTTCTGTGAAAAGATAAGGAAAATTGCAGAAAAGACCAAATAGAAGTTAAATCCAAAAATAAATTTGAATCTTTCTTACTTTGGGAAAAAAAAGTGCATTGCTACATCTGTAAATGCGTGGCCATTGCCATTTCTAGTGATAGGCCAACGATATAGTCAATATGCAACTGCATTGACAACAAGCTAAAATACAAACACAGATTCTCTCTCCAAAAATGCTCAAGTTTCAAATTATTTAGTCTTCCCTGTTTCTTCTTCTTCTTTGGCTTGGCTTCGCGGACGAAGATTTATGGAGGGGGTTAAATGTCCACGTCAGCTGCAGGCTCGTTTGTGGCTGACAAGTCCGATGCGGGACAGGCAGACACGGTTGCAGCGGTTGCAAGGGAATATTAGTTGGTTGGGGTTGGGTGTTGGGTTTTTCCTCCTTTGCCTTTTGTCAGTGAGGTGGGCTCTGCGGTCTTCTTCAAAGGAGGTTGCTGCCCGCCAAACTGTGAGGCGCCAAGATGCACGGTTTGAGGCGTTTTCAGCCCACTGGCGGTGGTCAATGTGGCAGGCACCAAGAGATTTCTTTAGGCAGTCCTTGTACCTTTTCTTTGGTGCACCTCTGTCACGGTGGCCAGTGGAGAGCTCGCCATATAACACGATCTTGGGAAGGCGATGGTCCTCCATTCTGGAGACGTGACCCATCCAGCGCAGCTGGATCTTCAGCAGCGTGGACTCGATGCTGTCGACCTCTGCCATCATATATAATATATATATATATATATATATATATATATATAATTTATATATTTTTTAAATCCATCTATCTATTTGTTTGTTTATTTATTTTTAAAAAAAATCAATTGGTCCTGATTCTGAGGAACCAACCTTTCATCTGACTCACTGTGTATCGATTTTGGGAATGGCTTCATCATCATCAGGTGTCCATTGGTATAAAATTCCTTAAGGCACTGAAGGGAGCCATTAAGGCCATTAAGTCATACATAGCATTTTCATCAGTCCCATTCTCCCTACCTTTCCCAAAGGAAAATATTCTGTCTCACATGCCAAGCACATTCCCCACCCCACCCCCCCACCCGATTCTCGTATCACCCAGCTATACCAGGAGATATCACCTACCAGCATACCTTTGGGATGTTGTACGTGCAAACTCCACAGCTATGGTAGTCAGATACCACTGTGTTGCCTTGCTTGCTGTAATTATTTCATCTGCATTGGCATTTCTAACATGACCTGGATGAATCTACCAAAGTCCAATTACTCAGTTTCATAATTGCTCGCTAGTCTATTAACTCAACTCCCACCTAAAATTGTTTTTTTTTAATTCCTTGAAACCTCAAGAGACAATCATTAGGCCAAACTAAGATTTTTTTAAAAAGTGAAGATGATGGATTAACTGAGGAGTCTTGCAGTATTGAACAAGAAATTGTCTAATTGATGGCTTATCATGAAGGCAGAAAAACCTTGGAGCACTTGGTTCTTCAAAGCTTCTTTTTTAACATGTCTGTGTTCCCAGTGGAATAGTATGAAGATATCATTGATGCTGTTACATTACTTCTCATTTACTTTAGAGATATGGATGCAGACTGGGAGATTGTTCTGTTGAACACCTTCAATACCAAGGACCTCTAAGTGGATGGCTATTTTAACTCTACACACCATTTCCACACTGACGTTTCATGCACAACCAACCCGAGACAACCCGCAAATTGGAAGAACAACATCTTGCGTTCTGTCTCAGCAGCCTCCAACCAGAAAGCATTAAGATTCACTTCAGCAATTTTCATTAAAAAACACTTCCCCTCGTCCTTTTCTTCCCCTATGCCTCTATCTCCTTTCCTCCTGCTCCCCACCCCCTTCCCTCTCCATTCACAGCTACCCTCTCCCCCATCACTTCCCAGCTTTATCTCTTCTCAGATTTAGATTTATTGTCAGAGTACATGCATGATCTCACATACAGCCCTATGATTCTCTTTTTTTCCTGCGGACAAGGCAGAATTACCACTTCTTGGCAGTGTAAAAAACTGTACACAATATGCACGTGAACAAATAAAGAACTGACAGTGCAATACAGAGAGGAAAAAGCAAACAATAAAGTGTAAAAGTAAGAGTCCTTAAATGATTGAGTTTGTTGTTGAGATGTCTGATGGTGGAGGGGGTGCAGCTGTTCCTGAACCTGGTGGTGCGAGTCTTGTGGCACTGACACCTGCAGCAGTGAGAACAGGGCTTGTGCTGGGTGGTGTGGAATCTTGATAATTGCTGCAGCTTACCGACAGCAGCATTCCCTGTAAATGTTCTCGATAGTGGGGAGAGTTTTACCCATGATGTCTTGGTGTGTGCGTGTTACCTTTTATAGGGCTTTATGCTTGGGAGTATTGGTGTCCACATACCAGACGGGGATGTAGCTGGTCAGCACACTTTCCATGACACAACTATAGAAATTTTCCAAGGTTTTCAATATCATACAAAAGCTCCGCAAACTCCTGAGGAAGTAAAGGCACTGATGTACTTTCTTCATGATGTTGTTTGTGTGTTGAGTCTAAGAACTTAAATTTGCTCACCCTTTCCATTTCAAATTCCCCCAATGGACAGTAGATCGTATATATTTGGTTTTCCCTTCCTGAAGTCTACAATCAGTTTCTTGGTTTTGGTGACATTGAGTGTGAGGCTATTGTTGGAGCACCATTCGGCCAAGTTTTCAATCTCCTTCCTGTATGCTGATTCATCATCCCTTTTTATATGACTCACTACCATGGTATAATCAGCAAATTTGTAGGTGTACAGTGAGTAGAGCAGGGGACTGAAAACACAGAACTGTGGTGCTCTGGTACTGATGGAGATAGTGGAGGAGAGGATTTTACCAGTCCTCATTGATGGTGTCTGGAGGAGAAGAAATCAAGGATCCAATTACACAGTTGGGTATCGAGTCCCAGGTCTTGGAGTTTCCTGATCAGTTTTGAGGAGATGATTTGGCATTAAATGCCAAACTGTAGTCAATGAAGAGCATCCTGATGCATTTTTGCTGTCCAGGTTTTCCAGGGCTTTGTGCAGACCCAGTGAGATGGCATCCTGTTGCTACAATAGGTGAACTGGAATGTATACTCAGATAGGAGCTGATAGGCTTCAACACCAGCTTTTCAAAACACTTCATACAGTTGACGTGAGTCCCACTGGTCGATAGTCATTTAGGCGCGTGGCCATATTCTCCTTGGGCATCGGTACAATTAACACCTGTTTGAAACAGGCAGGTACCAATCCCTGCTGGAATGAAATATTGAAGATATCCATGAATACGTTGGTAAGTGGATCAGCACAGATTTTTAATACTCAGCCGCATACTCCATCCAGACTGGATGCTTTCTTTGGATTCACTCTACTGAAGGTAGCCCATATGTCAGTATCTGATATGGGCAAGAGATGATCATCAGATGGCATGGGGATCCACAGTGGTGGTTCTTTCTTATTCTTGTGGTCAAATTGGATGTAGAAGACATGGAGTTCTACTCTCCCAGCTATGACCTCACCTGTTTGCCTGTGCTCCTTTCCCTGCCCCTTCCTCCCTCATTTCATCTCCTCTCCTACCCCCAGCAACCTTTTCATTCCAGCAAGTGCCTGTTTTTGCTTTTACCTGACAAAGGGCTCAGGTTCTAAACATAGGTTACTTCCTGTGGATGCTGTGTGACCTGCTAAGTTTCTCTATCACATTTGTGTATCACTTATGATATTCATCACAAGTATCCACGTGTGGGACTCCAACCCACTTGGAAGTGGGCAATGAGCAAATTGTTCTCATTTTGACATGGGACAACATAGATTTGTAGTGTCAGCTGCTTCCATGGTCACACTGGTCAGAGATTCATGGGATCATAGAGCAAAGATTGCCACTGCCTCTCACATAATGCCACTCTCATATCTGGGCAAAATCATGATCCAAATGCAGTAAAATCCCTGTTATCCAGAATTCAAGCAACTTGCCAAAAGAAATTGTGGAAAATAAATAAGTAAAAAATACAGCAGTTTAAAATTAGCATGCCTCATCATTAGTTTGCAAATCACGCAACACACAATCTGAAGCGACCGGGAAATTCACTTACCTTGCATCTACCAATCCCGATAAGTACTGGATACCTGAGGTTTTATTGTATTCTCCCAGTACAATAGTTTCATCGGTCTTTGAAAAAAACGATATGATAGAACATAGAACACTACAGCTCAGTACAGGCCCTTTGGCCCTCAATACTAAACCCTCCCTACTCCATAACCCTCCATTTTCTTCCATCCACATGCCTAAGATTCTTCTAAATGCCCCAGTGTGTAAAAAAATCTTAGCCCTGAAGTCTTTCCTAAACTTTCCTCCCTTCATTATGTATACAAGTTCTCTGGTGATTGCTATTCCTTCCCTGGGAAATAGGCTCTGGTTGTCCACCCTATCTATGCCTCTCATAATCTTGTAGACCTCTATTAAGTCTCCTCTCATCCTTCTACACTCCAAAGAGAAAAGTCCCAGCTCTGCTACTCACCGTTTCTCCAAGTATGCTGAAATTATAACTCTGCACTCTAACAGCTGTGGATGGCTCTGAACTACCCCTGCAAGTGAGTTGTGATTCACTTGGATTTATTCTCTTACTGTATCGTTGAATGCATGCGGATGCTTCCCACATGTTCTTTACACCATGAAACTGCCGATGAAACTGGTTTTTGGTTGAAATTCCATTCCACTATCTTGCCCAACAATGGATCTACAGTATTTAACCTTCCTGTGTGTTGGCAAGCCTTCTTCCGGCCTGATCCACCAGTTGCAGAAATGCATTTTTCTTGCTTTAACTTTATTTCTAAAATTGTTCGATGCCATTTTATGAGCACTGCATTTATAGCCAAGGAGACCTGGCTGGTGTTCTCTTTTTGGTTTGACCCAAAAAACAATAGATTTAATTGGATGCCATTGGGAGATTAAATTTTCAGAATCTTTTGCCTGACCTTGTAGTTAGTGACCTTGGGATTTACACACACAGTGCACAAGATAAGAAAATTGCTCTTAAAACATTGAAGCTTCCATTTTTTTTAAACCCAAAAAGAAACTCTGGTCAACTTTGACAATAGTAGAGTTCCAAAATTCCATGCTCCCCCAAAACTCATCTGCTCACTGTATTCTCTTAGTATCCTACCTAACTGCCCCCCTTCAGAGTCTTGCCAGTCCCCGTTCTCCCCCATGTCCTCTGGAGACTCACTGGGACATGCACGTTCTGGAGACTTAATAGTCCTAATTCCATTGTTATTCACTGGTCTGCTTCTCCCTTGAGTCTCATCAATCCCTGCACTTCATTGAGACTCAATGGGACTCCCATTTCTCAAACTCATCTGAAAAAGTTATGACACTGTTCAATATTTTAACAAGAACAAACTAAAAGTGTATTGGGGAATTAATGTGGAACAACATCCAATTGTTCAGATAGTCCTCTAAGTTGCCACCCGTCCCAAATGTGCCAGATGAAGAGAATTTTACTGAGTATCTTCAAAGCTGAGTGCAGTTAAGTTATACTTTAGGTTCAAACATCCTTCACCAAGTTCTTGACTCAGAACGTCATCTCTCCACTTCCCTCCACATATTTGCGCGACCTGCTGAGTTCTTCCAGAAACCTGAACTTTGCTCCAGATTGCAACATCTGAAGTCTCATGTCAACACAAGTGGAACATGTCCAGCATTAACTGTCATATTCCCCAATAAACAAAGAGAATAAATAATTCCAGCTCCAATTTCAACCATTTAATTAGGAAAAATATACACCAAATTGAAGCCATGTACAGGTATGCACCACTTAACATCTGTTTGGGCAACATCCAACTGCCTATACATCCATAGTCCTTGGTCCCATAAGGTTATAATAGTTCAGAAATCCCGAGAACAGGATGCAGTGAAAGTAACCAGATATATACACATCTTCCCGCATGCAGCACGTGTATCTCGCGTCTTTTGTATATGTAGGTAGTGTACTTTCTATCTATCTGGACATATTCCTGAAGAAGCCAACACCTCCCCAAGAAGAGCTTCAGCCAGGTCCTTCAGGCATCACAGAGTGACAGTTCATCACTGGAGGTTATTCGACCTGAAACTCTTCCAGCAGATCACTATGAGGAAGTTGAGAACCGTGACGTGGATGATCCTGATCGTCCTTGTTAAATTGTGTATGATTATAGCCTAAGAAAGTGTCTACATAAAAGTTTAAAAAGTGAAAAAAATAAACACTTTAATTTCACGCAAGTTCAGTATCCCATGTAGATTTGTTGAGTCTATACAGTAATATGGTGCTCGCACAACATCCACATCGCATAACGCCATTTCACAGAACGTATCGTGGATGTTAAGTTCTTGTGCTTTGTCATTTTTATTCCAAACACCCTTGAATTCTTCTAGAATTATAGATCATTAATTCATCTCAAAACTCCATTGCTGAGGGCACCGTCCAAAGAGAAAGCATCATTTTATCAATCCATTTATTGATAGTTTAACAAGCGTGCCCATTCATACTCAGGCCACAGTTCTCTTTTCCTTTTCTCTGTCCTTTTTCTACACAACATCCCCCATTTCTGACAGAATATTCATAATTACCATCAATCCAACAATAATCTTAATTTCCAGAAGGAGGAAAAGGGAAAAGGCATTAGCATTTCTGTAAATGAGGCTACTGGTATAAAGGATAAATAGCACGTTCTGACTTGCTGCCTCCAGGCACGTTCCATGAACTAGTCCCTGCATCCATCAAGGCAGACAGGAGTCTTGAACCTCATAACTGAACACAGATCGGGCGGGGGGGGGGAGGAAACTATAAATGCAAATGAATGGACACCACTCGAAGCATTAATCAATCCATTATTGGAGTTGACATCACTGTACAAAATGTGTCTCAAAATAAAGGCATGTGTACATTGGTATTCACCTCAAACAAGAAGACATTTCAGTATCTGACTGGGTGATCTCCACCTGTGATTCATCTGCCTTCAAACATCAGTGCAAGCATGTTATTATTTTAAAATATAGAAATGAATGTTTTCTCCTGAACCTTTAATGCCTCAAAGAGGAAAGTCTCTTTCTTCTCTGGTGCTCTGATGAAAGATCATTAACATGAAGTATTAAAACTGTTTCTCCATCCAGGGATGTGGCCTCACCTGCTGAGCATTATCTGGTTGTAATTCCGAATGAATTCCTTCTTAAGTATGCTTTGCACAACGTCATGCTGAGAAATGCATCTTCCCCACTGCATGTCTGGATCCAAGTTTAGAGATCAAAGCTCTAAGTCCCTGTCTGGAGGTGATATATACTACTAATAGTATTTACAGATTCTTCAGGTTGGAACAATCAACCGCCTCTTGTGGCAATGAAATCACACCAGGTTCAACACATCAATAGTTTAAGCAGCTTGTATATTTATCTATTAAGCAAGACAGTGAATTGAAGGCCATATGGGTTGGAGGATGGGATGAATATCAGGACTGGGATGTGGGGGAATCTTTAACCAGCCTGACTGAATAATTATCTCAAGGATCCACATGTAGACAAGAATCAAGAGCCTTGAAGAAGGGCTTAGGCCCGAAACATTCCAAATATATCTTTACATCCCATGGATGCTGAGAGACTTGCTGAGTTCCTCCAGCATTTCAGTGTGTCTTTACAACAATCTCGGTGACTAAAGACTTCCGTGCTTCACTACAGAGAATTGTGAACTTGTTCAGAATCATTGTGGGTACCAGTCTCCATTCCATCAAGGACATCAACAAGAGGCAGTGTCTAAAGAAAGCAGGCTCTATCCTCAAGGACCCTCACCACCCAGGCCTTGCCATCTTCACCCTGTTACCATCAGCAAGGAGTTACAGGAGCCTGAAGACAAACACACAATTACACAAAAACAGCTTCTTCCCCTCTGGCATCAGATTTCTGAATGGTCAATTATCAAAACTCACTTTTTCTCTTTTGCCCTTTTTTTTTTAAAATAAAGTAATTTTGAGCAATTTTTGCACTTGTAATGCTACCACAAAACCATTAATTTGGTGACAGGTTCACAATAAAAAATTCTAATTCTGAGCTGAACAGTCTTCCCAAAACCTGGAGGTTCTCCAGCTTATGCAATGTAGTGTAAGGTGATAACTTGACATGGATTGGAGGACAGGAGAGGAAAAGTGAGAATTGATCAGGGAGAGGGGGGGGCTCTGTGAATGCAGAGCTGGAGGAAAGGAGACAGAGGGAAAATGTGGGGGGGGGGGAAGAGAGAAAGAGAGAGAGAGAGTGAAATGTTATTTTTTTGTTTACATAGAACTTGTGATTTTTCTGTACGGAAGTGTCTCCCTACCTCCAGAAGTGGCTGCTCACACAGGAATGACCAAAACTCCAAATATCCATATCACACCACGAGTTTAGACAGAAGTGCAATATTTAAGGAGACTGGACATCCTATTCATTAGCCCATTGTTCGTGAATCACCTGCAGTTCAGTTTAGACCGCAGGTGATCCATGAAAATTGCTAGAGGTTGAGGAGGTGAAATGTCAGAATGGGAATGAGTTCCATTCCAATCTTTTTAGACAGACTGCATTCCGGTAAGTTGGGAATAATTTCCTGAAGGGGGGGGGAAGAGAGAGAGAGAGAGAGAGAGGGAGAGAGAGTGAATAAAGGAAAAAGATGGGATGTGGGGGTGTTAATGGAAACTGGAGTAGTTGATGTTAATGCCATCTGTTGGAGGGTGTCCAGATGGATTAAGAGGTGTTGATGTGTGTGAAAGCATGGCTTGTAAACATTCAATACTTCTATAATTTTTGCTTAATTTAGGGAAGGTTTATATTGATTATAAACAGAAATATATTTATTAGAGCACTGTACAATGTAGTTTATCTATTTATATATATTCTGATTAAATATTTATTTCAATATAAAATCATTCCAGCTGGGCCTTGTTGGGACTGAATTCATAGGACTATTTCTTCATACATCAGTTGTCATTGTCCTCTGAATGTCTGTCTCTGATGCTAGGGAGGGTGGAGAGTGGAGCTGCTGTGTTAGGAGACTCGATAGACAAGGAGACAGACAGGAAATTCTGAGGCCATGATCACAACTCCTAGATGATACATTGCTTCTTAGGTGCTGTGGTCATAGGATGCCATTGGTGCCCTGTGGTTCATAAGGGATTACTTATGTGAGTGGGAAAAAAAGGTTGCGAACCACTGGTGTAGATAAAAAAAAGGAAGGGGGTGCTGCAGAGGACCTTCTATCTGTTCTTCCAAGAGCAGGAGGGCATTACTTTAAAGTTCCATAGTAAAAGGCAAACCCCCACACAGTGCAAAAACATTCAAATACAGGTGTTACACCTCTTGAATTGGATGCACCCATATCCAAGGGAACATCGCACTAAGCCATGTCTGACACCTTTCCCTCCTAGAGAAATACAAGTCTCCAGTGGGTCTTGTTTGGTGTTTGGTAACAGATATTAACAATACCCTGCTTATTATTTACAAGTTACTATACTTGATCTACAGTGTTTGCAGGAGTGCAAAAGAAAAACACCCCAGGCTCAACAAAACATACAGGGACAGAGAGAGACAAGGAAACAAATTCAAGCAGTAATCTTTCACTGAGGACTGCAATTGTTGTTACAAACCTCAGCCTCATGGCAGATAGGATTTTTATCCAATGGAAATCATTTTGGCTGTTTACTCCTGGATATTCAATGTGTGCACCAAAGCAAATCACAGATATATTCTTTAAGAACTGAAGATACATATTCTTCAATAAATGCTGTCTTTTGATTTTTAGCAAAATCATTATTTGAATGATGAAAATCTTCCAAAATGCTTCAATGTACATTTTTTTTTCTGATCACCAAAAAGGACAAATCAGTTGAAATGCTCCTGGTCGAAGCAAATACATTTGACAGCATGTCTTCATTACTCAAAAGCTTCGTTCATTATGGCTTTTTACATCTTTGACTCAAATGTACAATCAGAACAGATTACAACAGGCATTTCATAAAGTGCACAATCTGTCTTGTTGTCAAGGTAACACATAAATGAATTGCTACAGTCAAAATGTTGATCCATGCGTGCCGTTTAATTGCAAGAGTTGGAATGTTACAAGTATTCCAGCGGTTTTCAAAGTGAGCCTCACAGTAGCCGATGCTTTTTTTGCAAGAGCCCCCAAGAGCAAAAGTCTTCAGGCTTCCTGGGTGACGAAGGCCCTTTTCAGGGAAAAAATAAATCAATGAAGCCTTCAGGCAATTCTAGGCTGTGATTTTTCCTTTCACTGAGATGACTCTTCCCCCCCCCCCACATACTCTTTTCCGATGACCTTGGAACAATTGGTAATCCTAAAATAGACATCATTTTTGACCATGACTGCACCTGCAATCCAGCTAACCCTCAGGCACAAATGACTTGCATCAAACAGATGCTTGTCAATCATTCCCATCTTAAAATATTGATAATTTTGACAATTAATTTGTTGCCCATCACCAAAGAGACCAAATTTCCTGATCAATCACCTCAACTGTGTCAGTCTCATTTCTATCATTCTGAAACAATGTTGAAAATAATTCTTGCAGCTGAAGGAATTAAATGCTCAGTTTCTTTGTGCATTCAGGAATATGTGAATGTGTAGTACACATGCAATTAGAGAGAGTGGAATAAATAAAATGCACATGTTCCAGTATTTCTACATCTCTTGTTGATTCATTGTATTCTTGGCACGATACGCAATTAGAATAAGAACACGCATATGCCTTTCAACAAGATCACTGCTGCTGTCTCTCAACTCAAACCATGGCCATATATCTTTTGATGAACAAATTCTTAAGCCCAGTTTCTGGCAGCTTTGCAGCAACAGTCAAATGCCAACTGGTCAGGCTCTGGGAGGAGTTTAGGCAGCTGCTTTCAATATTAAACTACTTTCGGGGGTAAGAGGTTGGAAAGAGGGCAGTGAGGGAAAGGTTATGTTGCTGGTAATCCCACATTGAATGGAAGCTCTATATTTAAATGGGAAATGGGCTCTTCTCCACATTATGGAGACACTCATTTTCTTTTTGACTCAACGGAGGAGTATTATAACACGGAAAAGGTAAAGGAAGTGACATCTGGAACACAAACTGAGTGGGAAGTGCAGGAAGGCAATCTCACAACATTGAAGTATCTTGAGATGCACTTGGGTTGCTGAAGTGTGGAAGGTTCTAGATCTGCTGGGAAACAGTGATGGGAAAATTTGAAGTATACACGCTGTACCTTTCTGAGGAGTGGGGTATCCTCATATCCCCACAAACTGACTGAAAGGAACCATCATCATCCTATGGGATAGATAGGCAGAAGATGTCAAAATACAAAGTGAATTTAGAATTAGAAGTACAAATATCTCTTAATTGCTTCCAAGTAATGAAGAGTTTTGCCCCAAGTCATCACTACTGAATGAAAAGTAATTTTCGATTTAAAGATTAACCACTTGGATCCCTCAAAACAAGGAAGAAAACATTCAAATGCAGGTCCTGTTTGAAAGAATTATCCCAAATCCCAGAATAGAATTCTAACTTGTAATGTCTCGCAGATCTTCATGCTTAATTTAAAGGAGCATTTGTAGCAGGAACAGGGAGAAGCTAGAGTTATTAATATAGATACCCAGAAGCTTTTCAGATAAATTAAATGATCTTGAAATGTGATGGTAATGACAGAAGAAATGGTAGTGGGACATGACCATCCTCACACCTCCATCACCATTCAATAGGACCACAATAAATTTACACTGTGGAATTACCTGCCTGTACAATCACATAAGTCTCAATTGCTTCAATATCAAATGATGTTATTTCTTTTAAAGTTACAGATACAGCATGGTAATAGACAGTTCCTGCCCATGAGCCTGTAGTGGCCAATTATACCTATGGGGCCCATTAATCTACTAACCCCTGCATGTCTTTAGAACATTGGAGGAAACTATTTAGCTTTATCTATAGCAAAAAAAATGTATAGCATGTATAGCAAAATGTATAGCAAAAAAATGTACATGAAAAAATGCTAATGTAATTGATATTAATAGATGGCATAATGAGATGAAAACTTGTTTGGTAATGGAAAATATTACGTATGTTTTACATGATAATTATTCTTTTTTTCTTAATAAATGGTCTTTATATTCAGAATATTTACATTTAAATTTACTTTGATTAGATTTTAGTAAATATTTTTTAGTTTATATTTTAGTTTTCTTTCTTTTTGGCTCTCCTAAAGAGAGCTGGGTGGGGGGGGGGGGGGGGGAAGGGTTCATTTTTTTTCTTTTTCTTTTTTATTTAAATTGTTCACAATATGTACTTTTTCTACTCTATGTAATAACCTTGTTGAACGAATAAATAAAGTTGTGAAAAAATAAACATTGGAGGAAACTAGAGCACTCGAAGAAAACCCATGTAGACACATGGAGAACATACAAACTCCTTACAAACAGAGCCGGATTTGAACTCGGGTCACTATAAAAGTGTTGCAGTTACTTTGAAGAAAGGAAGATTTCACAATAACATAAATAGGCCAGTGCTTTGTTTTTGTTGAAATGGAGAAAGAGGGATTGTGAACCAGAATATCCAAATATGCACTGACTCAACCACTGGACACGGTGTCCAAAGGACCTTGTTGTTGACAAGAAAGTGCATTTTCAGGAGATTAAACACACTAAAGAGTATAATTCACTTTTGCAAAATTCATAAATTCCTTTGCTACTTTATTGTCAACTTGCAATTATTACAAAGCAATTATTTTTCATTTCATAATATATTCATCCCTATTCTTCACTGATAAAAAGACAATAACCAAGTTCACAAAAGTGAGAGCATTGAAATCATGCCATATATTATGGAACTGGCTCCATCACCCATCCAAACTCCCAGTCCCTCTCATTCCATCCCAAAGTCTCAAGCAAGGCAAGATATGACCATAAATCAGAAAGCGGATGGAAGTGCTTGAAAGGATAAATTGTTCCAAATTTGACACCAGGGTGTTAATTTCAATGAATGTTAACATCAGGTCATTTTCAAACATCAGCCTCTCTTTCCATTCTGAGTGGAATCAAGAAATGCACCAGAAAAATGTCATCAATCATACTCAGGGGAACTCAAACGCAAAATCACTAATCATCTTCCAGTGGCCTATGCATTTCAACAAAATGTTGATCCAAAGAATCTTTAAGCCCAAAACAAAAAAAGTAAAATATAACCATCTCCAATGAGTGAAAAACATTAAAGAAGCAACACAGTTGGCTGGGAGCTTAGATCAAGCTTGCTTCCTGTTGAATTTCCAAGTCCAAGGGCATAGGAGATCATTCAGCGTAGCCTGATCTTTTCTCCTGAGGTAACAGTCACCAGCAGTTGATTGGTTCTTCTGGTGCTTCTTTGTATTTTGTGATTCTGTATCCACACAGCATTCAGATGATAGTGGAACTACAAGAGTGTTGAATAGCTCCAGTTCATATTCAAAGGATTTTGTAAGTGAATTTACATCGGGAATTTCTGAAGGCACACTGTAGAACTGTTGGAAATGGTTCCAATAATAACTTGATTAGCTTGTTAAAATAGCATGCAAGTCAATATATTGAAAGCACAGTTGAAATCTACTTTAATTTAGAACTCTGCTAGTTCAACTGGTAATATTATATGGTGTAATTGTTGACAGCTAATCTACATATTCCCCAATTCCAATGCATCACCACTGTTTCGTAGGAACAGCAGAATAATTAATTGAGCTAAAGTTCCACTGGGAACACTTTAACTTATTTTTTTCTAAAAACGAAGAAGAATGAATGATAAGATGGTTAATTTTCAAGTAATCAGAACCTAGCAATTTACTGTAAGCTATTAATGGAAGTTTGAAAAGCCAAGTCTACAAAATCAATGGTATTGATTAATCTGGCATAAACCATGTGATTTATGACTGATCACATCTTGCAGGTAATATTTCCCATTCCTGCTCAGCAGATTTAGATGGCTGGCATGGCTACTTCCATTAGGGAATGAGCAAGCATTCTTCACATTTCTTTGCAGTTCAAACAAATGACTTAGGCCTATAGAAAAGCAGATCAAAAAACCAGGTTTTTCTGTTGTCTGTTACTGGGACAGTAAAAAAACACAATGCAGGAGAAACTCAGCAGATCAAACAGTGCACTTTATAAATTTTATGTACTTGATGTATCAAGGTATTTTGATGAAGGGCTCAAGCCTGAAACATTGGTTATTTTTGCTGTATAAACTACACTGTTTGACCTGCTGAGTTTCTCCTGCATTGTCATTTTACTTCAACCACTGTGTCTGCAGACTTTCGTGTTTTACATCTGTTACTGGAAGAGGCTTGAATTATATAAGGAGAGTCTGGATAGGCTGGGACTTTACAGCTGGAGCTTGGAAGGGACTTGGATAAGATAACTAGTCTCTTCCCTCCTCATGCCCAAAGGTTGGCAATTTTATTTGCTTTGCATACAGCTAATTTCTAATCCACATTGAGGAATTTTTTTTTGTCACTCAGCCTTTATACATTAGTGTACAGTTCTAACACGAAACAAAAATTGGCCTTGGTTGTTCGCTTTACTGACAGATTAATCACATGACTTCCTGCCACCTATTGATTGTGGCATGTCCAACCTTCTGATGCTCTCCGTGGTTAACTGTTCCCCCATTCTTCCAAATGTTCCAGTGAAGACATTGTGCCTCAAGGATTGCATTAGCCAAAGTCCTGATTTTGCGGTCAGCAGTTAACCAACGTGACAAGTCATTCTGTACGCTTATTCATGCCTCCAATGGGTTTTTGGCATTTAAAGATGCAAAACTTAAAAATTCAATACAGTACTGCTCTATAGAGGCTATCTGAAACTTGTGTGAAGGTAAGTAAATGCACACCTTCTCAACCAATCTGTTTAAAGAATCTTTACTGAGAGGCTCAATGTCCTAATGAGGAAAGGTTGGTTAGAACATTTACTTCAATGTTAAATCATGACAAATAAAGAAATCCAAATGTTATTTGATACAACTTATTTGTTAGATCTTCAAAGATAATGAAAATATGAAAGAACAAGTCTCCATGTTTGTAAAAACAAACCATCGCAAGTTGATTTTCTCCCCCATTCACATACCACCTTAAGTAATTCCTTACTAACCACAGAACACCTATGGTGGAAGATCCCCATTCCCCTCTAAACCTTTCCTATCCTTGCTTCTATCCAAATGTCTTTTAAACATTGCAATTTTACCCAAATCTTCCACTTCCTCTAGCAAGTTGTTCCTCATATACACCAACCTCTCTTTCCCTTCCCTCCTCCAATCTATACTCTCTAGTTTTAGAGTTCCCTACTCTGAGGAAAAGATGACCATTATTTACCTTATCCATATCCCTCGTGATTTTATAAATCTCTATAAAGTCCCCCCTCTGCCACCCAGAAAGAAAAGTTGCAGCATCTCCTTACAATTCAACCCAGTCAGTCCACGAACAGTCATGTGAATCTTTTCTACACTATCCAGTTTAATATCTTTCCTATAGCTGCACCCCCAAATCTATGTCCACAGGAATGAGCAGCGGCATTCTTTCTTGAAACAATAAGAAGCTGGAGGGTATCAGCATCCACGGCTGGAAATGGTCAGTCAGCATTTCAGGTCCGGTCCCTTCACAATAAGTCTTGATCTTCCAGCCTTTGCAGTTTTTGCATTTCACTGTTTTTCTCAATTTAGCATGCTTAGCAAATACCTCTCTTGCAAATATGGCACATGATATCAATATCACTGGCTGATCTTGCATACGCTGGCAGTTCCTTGTTCCTCCAAATCTTTTTATCCTGTCAAATCTTATACTTTTCCCCAATGTGTTCTAGAAATTTACCAGGATGTTGCCTTTGATTGGAAAATAAGTCTTTAGATGAGCAGAGCTAGGACTTATTTCTTTGGAGCGAAGAAGGATGAGAGGTGACTTAATATGGGTCTACATTATTCTGAGAGGCCAAGATAAGGTAGACAGCCAGCACTTTTTTTCCCCCCCAGGGCAGGAATAGCAAAGTCCAGAGGACATCTGTACAAGGTGAAGGGAGGTAAGTTTAGGGGAGACATCAGGGGTAAGTTTTTGTTTTAAACACAGAGAGTTGAGGGTGCCTGGTGGGGACTGAAATATTAGGGTCATTTTAGAGACTCTTCTTACCAAGGATGAAAAAAAAAGAGGGTGATGAGGTTAAGAAGGGTTTCAGTTTTTTTTAGTAAGTGTACACACGTAGGCCACATCGAGGGCCAAAGCGTCTGTGATGTAGTATTCTGTAATATGAAAGTCTTTTGGAAATTTACCAATGTGCAGTATATTTCACCAAGGATTAGCAAAAAGGAACCTTGTTTGGGATGAGGAAGGGAGCAGGGCCACTTTCACTGTCCATTGTAGGAGAAGAATGCTGCCAGAATTCCTGGCACTTCCACAGGGCCAGCAGGCTGACAATCACCAAAACAAAGGGGTGCACTAAGCACAATTTGAATCACAAATAAAGACACAGCAAACAGCAGAGATACTCAGTGGAGAACCTCTTGACATCATTCCCAAGTACCCTGAAGATCCTCAAGGACACAGGATTTTGTTTCTGCAATTTAAGTTCTAACCAGTTAAAATTCTGCCCTTTTTTTTTCTAAAACACTATGATTTTTCATTATTATGTTTTTTTTTTAAATTCATGACCAAATTTCAATCCTTGCCAGTTTCAAAGCTCTTCATTACATTGGATTCAAAAGGTTGATGGGTATGTTACTGTATTTAAATGCCAAGTCCTTCTTACAGTTAAAGCAAATAATCCTGGAGAAGCAGGATAATTCAGATAGTAATTTCTTGATTTGTGGGGTTAGCTGCACAGTTGCTGAAAAGCACTGTTGATTTGCTCTTTTGTACTAAGTGTCATTAGTTTCACTGTCACTCTTGAACAATAAACATGAGAGCTCTGCGAGATCTGCATTCATATCCCAGTATTTAATTCCACTCTGTCCCTAACGCGCCTGAGATTGTCTGATCTCAGAAGCTAAGCAGGCTCAGGACTCGTCAGTACTGAACGCCAGCCAGGTGCTGTAGGTTTTTGTGAGGGGTGCTGGACAAACTAGTGATTCTCTGTCTGCCTTACAGTAGACAAAAGTTAAAGAATTTCATGTATGTTACATTCTAAATGTAGTATTACATGACTGGCCAGACTGCCAAAGACCAACCCTCGTACAGCCCAGCTACACTTGATGGTGGGCAGATCAGGGTGGTAGAGAAGGAATTGAAAGGTCAAAGGGGAAACTTATTCTGGGTTCATTTTAATCTATTGGCTTAACATAAAGAATGTTCAAGCGTTTTGTGAATGATTTGTAAGGAAGTGGGCATCATAGGCTGAGACAGCATTTAATTACTCACCCCTAATTGTCCTTGACTCAAAAATCAGTGGTAACACCCAGTATGCTAATAGTTGAGCGTAGCACTAGAAACTCAATTTGGCACCTTGTCTGTAACTTTCAGCCTTCTGGGATCAATCTCACCCCACCGCCAATTCCCCAACATCCTGATATGGTCCCCGAAGTTCCCTCCCAAATCTCACTCCTCCCCCCCTCTCCAAAGCCCAGAACTATATATTCTTGACCGCTCCAGTGAGTCAGATGAATGAAGCCTCAAGATTACAGATTGGGTCAACACCTTCCTTTGCAGAATGCAAGTGCAATTTCCAGTTCAAGATCCTGATAATTAAATGAACAAAGTGCAACAAAATATCTTCTATCATGAATGAAAAGAGCAATCACTGAAAGATAGACGGGAGACGGAAATAAGAGGTGCTGGGCCTGTCTAGATTTACAAAAGCAGCAGTTAATATCAGCCACTTGGTTATTACTGTATTAGAATCCAGGGATTGGAAGATGAGGGCGAGAGAGACACAGCAAATGTAAGCCTTTTGAGGGATAAAAAGATTACATTGAACTCGGAGATCCAATTTTCAGTGCTGTTAACAGCAATTTCTGAGTGGTATTTGGATTTGTCTGTGAATTGAGTTCTCAGTCAGTTGCTCACAAAACATAAATCTTCACTAAAATAACAAATTAAGAACATGCATAAAATGTACTAAATCTTCTTTACATCCAACCAAAACTGAACAGTGAGAATGTTGAATTCTTGAGCCCAGCAGGGTTACAGATAAAAAGTTTCAAGACAGATTCAGCAATTTTCATACAAGCAGGAGGCATGGCACAAGATTCAGGCCATATTTGAATGCAGTTGATGGAATTCCCGCAGAATTTCAATGACCTGTCCATTTGGGATCGTCAGAATTCCCATGGAAGATATTCACTTCAGTCTCTTCTGTCAGATCCGGAGGCGTATGAATGATTCCAGGCAGCTTTAACAGAAAGATGAGGAACAGACTGATCATCCTCTCACTTGACTGTGGTTCTAAAAGTGGGTCTGCAAAGAATATGGTTGCCTCAGTAATCCGAAATTGAATGCATAGGAAATACAGTGTGATGTTTCATGGAATGGCATTTTCTTTTAGCACAACAATGAAGTCGGACTCCACAGACCAGCATGGCTTCCAAATGAAATTTGACAACATAATAAAATTTTCAACACCAGTCAGATTGAAAGTAAAGCTTTGCTTTATGTATGACAGAGTATTATTGCAAAGAAACAGACCCTTCCACCCACTGACAAACATCCATCAGTGTTCATCCCATTTACCAGCACTTGTCTTCCTGTGTTGGCAATTCAAGTGCCCATCTGGACTCGCGAGTACCTACCTCCACTCAGGCATGTAGTTCAGATTGCAACCATCCTCTGGGTGAATAAAATCCACTCAAAAGCTCATCCTTAACCCCAACATCTACTAAACGATAATAGTCTCAGGAGGTTACAAGGTTCTTTAGCAAGCTCAAATAACCTTCCTTGCCCTTTTTCAGGTCGAGATGAAGGAAAAGAATTGTAAGGCAAAGACAGATTATATATCATATTTTACAAAATAATAACTGAATAGATAGAACATACTGTAGATAATAGAAGAGTACAGCACAGGACCAGGCCCTTGGGCCCATGTGTCTGTGCTAAACACGATGTCTAAATCAAACTAAAACTCTGCACTTTATCGACAACACTCCATTCACTTCTTATTCCCAACATAATCCTAATGTATGCTCGGAAATATCATGCTTTTCAATGCAATTCAGATATAGTCATAGTTCATCACGAGTCAGCGAAAAGTAGCAAAAACACTAAAAATAAAAAAATATATTGAAATTGGAATGCTTTAACAATAACAACTGAAGAAATTACATTAAATAATTTGTATTAACCAATTAATGTTCTTTGCTCCTTTCCAGTCCTTCCTCTGCAAATAAATTAAATCACCGTTCCTGATTCAGTGTCGGCTGCATAATGCTTCTGCACAAACTTGAGGCAATTTACCAGTGGATATGTTTGACCACTTGTCTCCATAAGGTGTTGAACGCAGAACTGGAAAAATCACCGGTAAATAACAATTGGCAAGTGTTAAACTGGGTTATACCAATCTGATGGCTCAACATGTTTTTTAGTAGTTAAATCATTTTAATATTTTATATTCTTGTGGGAATCCTTAAGTAAATAGTAATTACACAAAGAAGCGCTGGAATTCTATCCTAGCATTCTGCACTTGCTCGCAAATTGCAGCTCAATGATTTTAAGGGTGGTCATAAAAGGTGACAATTAAACAGGTGGAAAGATTTACTGAGTAAATCACAGGAATGTGGGCCTGGGTACTTCAGGTCAAGTCAAGTTTATTGTCATCATCGGGGGGGGGGCGTGGCAAGATGGCGTAGGGAGCAGACGTGCATTCCCGGTCTCCCCCAGGCAGTTATATAAATACCCGTTTTAAGAATATTTAGTTTCTGTTAAAAGTCTTTGTTTTGTTTATCAATTGTTTTTAGTTTAAAATGGCAACAAAGATTAAGGAAAATAGAGTTCAAATACAGAACAAAACTACACTCTCCGACTTTGGAAGAAACTTGGCCTACTTGCCCAGACAGAACCACAGAGTCAAGGCTGGAATTTTCTTAAGAACGGAGCTCATTAATTGGACTGTCGGATAAGCTGGCCTTGGACACCCCTCTGAAAGATGGTGATGAATATTGATTTGAAATGTTTTATGAAGATAAATTGCAGTAATTGGCATTGGCTGCCCGTGAGTTTTAAAATCCAGATAACATTAAAGTTTATTAGTGATTTTTTTTGGATGGAATATCGGAAGGATGAAATTATTATCTATAAATACAGAACAAAATTACATTCTTTGACTTTGGAAGAAATTTGACCTATTTGCCCAGACAGCCGGAGTTGGTGCTGGAATTTTCTCAAGAACAGAACTTATTAAAGTTGATTTCTGACTCCTTTTTGAAAGATGGCGACGAATGTTGATTTGAGATATTTGAAATATTTTCTGAAGATAAACATATATATGGAACTCCTTGACCTGCAATAAGGTTTATCAGTGATTTTTTTTTGGATGGAATATTGGAAGAGTGAATTTATTATCTGTGAGTATGCATACATTGCAAACAGATTTTAATAGTTTTGAAAAGGTTTTTTTTTAAACTAAACAACAAGATCAGTTTAATATTGAGAAAATTGGAAAAAATGGAAACTTTATTATTAAATTTGGAAATTCAGTAGAAAGAAACTATGAACAAGATTGATGATTTATAAAATTAAAGTCGAAGGAGCAATGTCCAAGAAGAGTTAAAAATTTTGAATAAGTTTTTCTTGAAAATAAACAATAATTTCAACTTAACATTGAGAAGATTGACAAAGTGGAAAATTTGGTATTAAATTGGGAAACACAGAAGAAAGAACTTATGAATAACATTGATGCTTTAGAAGATCAAGACCGAAGGAATTATGTTCAAGAAAATTTTAAAAGATTTGAAAAAAACTTTTTTTGAAAGTAAGCTATAAATTCAACTTGAGACTGAGAAGAATGGAAGATTCGGTGTTGAATTGGGATGTTCAGAGGTGTTTTAATTCAGTGGATGAAATTCAGGAAGACTTGAAAAAAAAATTTTTTTTTAAACTTTTATTGATTGTAAACAATGTTTAACTCAGTGTTGGGAGGGTGGAAAGGGTGCAAAATTTAATATCAAGTTTGGATTTTCAAAAAAAAGAGTTTATGAATAAGATTGGTTAAATTGATGGACCGGGGTTTTATGGATATAAGAAATTATGATTTTTCGGTTTATACGTGTATTTTGTCTGCCTGGGGTGGGGGGGAGGGGGTGGTACTTCTCTCCCGAAAGTCATATGCCACTTGTGGTTTATACCACACCCATTTGGGTTTTTGGGAATTAACCACCACAAGGTGGTTTCCAAAGGGGTGAGGGGAGGTGGGGGGGGGGTGAAAATTTGAAAATTATTTAGTATCTATTATGTAATATTATACTAAGTCAAATTGAAATGAATGTATGGAGATACTATAAATAAATTTCAAAAAAAAAAAGTTTATTGTCATCTGATTGTACAAGTACATTCTGACAAAATAGCATTTTCCGGTCCTTGGTGCAAAACATGCAGACATACAACCAGACATACACACAGACAAACAATACATATGCAGGACAAGTATTCATAAACACAAATAAATAAATATTGTTTTGTACAAATGAGAGTCTCTGAAGGTCAGTGCGAGCAGTTCCTTTGGTCATTGAGCGTTCTCACTGCCTATGGGAAGAAACTGTTCCTCAGCCTGGTGGCGCTGGCTCTAATTCTCCTGAATCTCCTCCCTGATGTGAGCAGCTGAAATATTGCTGTGTGTGGGGTGGAAGAGGTCCTCAACAATTTTGCACACCCTCTTCAGATAATCCCAGTCATCACGTAGATGGGAAGTGGATACTTTCTTGAAGATACTGAGAGCAAAGTTGGAACAAAATTTAGGAATTCACAAGAGATGATGATTCTGGAGAGGGGTTACAGGAATTGGGGAGAATTCGAGTCAAAATAGAGATTTGGAATGAAAATGTTATGAAAGACTGCTAAAAACTCTCCATGATCATTTTTAAGAATATTTATTTTCAGGTAGCCCATGACTAGTGGAGTGCCTCAGGGATTGGTACTGGGTCCATTGTTGTTTGTCATTTATTTTAATGATCTGGATAATAGGGTGGCATATTGGTGTAACATGATCAAAGATACTCAGAGACTTGTGAGGAACAGAAACATGTTTTTATTAGCTTACAATTAACGGCCAGTATCTACAATTGGAGGCAAGGCAGGAAAACAGGGTTTATTTCGGGACCGACGGAGGCGGAGCCGTATACGGTTGGCCGTATAATCTATACATAGACAGTGAATTCCAGGTCACTGCAATTGGATTCGTAAGTATGCAGATGATACTAAGATTGATGGTGTTGTAGACAGTGAGGAAGGTTTTCAAAGCTGGCAGTGGGATGATATAGGTCAGTAAGAAGAGTGGGCTGAAAGATGCCAGATGGGGTCATTACTAATAAATGTGAGGTGCTACATTTTAGTAGGATTAATCAGCGAAGGTCATACATGTTCAATGGCACACAATTGAGGAGTGCAGTAGAAAAAATGGATTTAGGAATTCTGATATCATAATTCCCTGGAAGGGGAGTCACAGGTAGATAAGGTGGTGAAGAAAGCTTTTGGTATGTTGGCCTTCATAAATCAGAGTATTGAGTCATATTGAAGTTGTACAAGGTAAGATTTTGAATATTGTGTGCAATTTTGGTCATAAAATTAAAGGATATTCACAAAATGGAGATAGTGCAGGGTTTGAGTTACAGGGAAAGGATAAACAGACTATTGCTTTATTCCCTGGAGCATAGAAGTTTGAAGGGTGATTTGATAGAGGTATTTATAATTATGAGGGGTCAGATAGAATAAATTTAGGTCGGCTTTTTCCATTGAGGATAGGGGAGATGCAAACAAGAGGATATAGATGAGATTGAAGGGGAAAAATTTAGGTGAAACATGAGGGGGAATTTCTTTACTCAGAGGGAGTGTGGAATGTGGTTTTGGCCAAAGTGGTAGATGCAGGCTTGATTTTAATATTTAAGGAAAAGTTGGATAGGTATATGGGCGAGAGAGGTGTGGAAGGTTATGAACTGGATGCAGGTTAATGGGACTAGATGGGATAAGGTGTTTGGCATGCACTAGAAAGCCAAACTAGCCTGTTTCTGTGCTGTATTTGTTATATGGTTATACATTGGTTCTGTATATATCTATCTATATATATATATATATATATATATGTATATATGAAGACGGTGTTTACATCCAGTACTGCACGGATGACAGTCTCTTCAATCTGAGGCGCCTGCAAGCTCACACCAAGACCCAAGAGCAACTTGTCCGTGAACTACTCTTTGCAGACGATGCCGCTTTAGTTGCCCATTCAGAGCCAGCTCTCCAGCGCATGACGTCCTGTTTTGCGGAAACTGCCAAAATGTTTGGCCTGGAAGTCAGCCTGAAGAAAACTGAGGTCCTCCATCAGCCAGCTCCCCACCATGACCACCACCCCCCCCCCCCCGCCCCCACATCCCCATCAGGCACACTGAACTCAAAACGGTCAACCAGTTTACCTGCCTCAGCTGCACCATTTCATCTGATGCAAGGATCGACAAAGAGATAGACAACAGACTCGCCAAGGCAAATAGCGCCTTTGGAAGACTACACAAAAGCATCTGGAAAAACAACCACCTGAAGAAACACACAAAGATTAGCGTTTACAGAGCCGTTGTCATACCCACGCTCCTGTTTGGCTCAGAATCATGGGTCCTCTACCGGCATCACCTACGGCTCCTAGAACGCTTCCATCAGCGCTGTCTCCACTCCATCCTCAACATTCATTGCAATGACTTCATCACCAACATCGAAGTACTCGAGCTGGCAGAGTCCGCAAGCATCGAATCCATGCTGCTGAAGACCCAACTGCGCTGGGTGGGTCACGTCTCCAGAATGGAGGACCATCGCCTTCCCAAGATCGTGTTCTATGGCGATCTCTCCACTGGCCACTGAGACAGAG